>NC_077248.1:10061709-10373982 GCF_947179165.1 Solanum dulcamara | reverse complement strand
TCATTCACATAAATTGAAACGAAAAAACAGAAAACAGGAAATAACAGTGTACAACTTAATTAATAGAAAAAGTATAGGGTACAGACTAAGTTGACAAGTGAGTCAAGTTAGTGTCAAGAAATTTAAGAATTTGGGTCCACAAATCTATTTGTCAACACGTAGACAAGTCCTCACACAACTTATTACACAGTCGTGCGAGATACACTTTATTTTATTCCCTAATTCAATAATAACACAATATATATGTCAAGACAAATAAAATACTCTATGTAACAAGGGACATAAAAAGAATTGTAAATATAATCAAACATCTCTCTGTAACAATATCATTTGTTTAGATAATTTTTAATTGAATGACGTTGTTATAAAAATAATTGTAATAGAAGGGACTGACAACTGTATATACACAAATAAAGTATTAGCGAGTGAAGATAGAGAAAGAAATAAATGCATTACCTGTCGAGCAGAGGCTTTTCTATAAGTGAGCATATGAGCAAGAGCTGGGATGATGTAGACAGTGAAACTAACCAAAAGAGCCCCAACAGCAGAGTTAATAGGCCCAAAGAATGGAAATATAATAGCCAAAAACCATATAGGTATCACCACAGGCAACCTAACAAGTGCCCTTAAGCATATGCTTTTAGTGTCGTGCATACCTATCACTTTCTCCCACACAAAATACAACGGCGTACACGCGAACCCAAACGTAATAAACTGGTGAATAAGCATCAATATAACTGCAGCATCGCGCCATCCGTCTTTGGGCAGAAGCGAAAATGCGTTACTATGGTTTAGAAGTTGGTCACCGAATGCCCAGTAGACTGCTGTAGCTGATGGAATGGTTAAGGTGAAAACGTAAAGTGTGGCTATTAGGTAAATGTATTTGAATTTCTGGGGTTTCCACATTGCATGCATAATTTCCCTATATATAAACAACACGCAAAATGATGATACTGTGAATGTAAGAAGTTACAATACAGGAATATAGTCACGGGCGATTCAATTCTATAGAATTAGTGGACATACCTTAAACTTATTTGATGAAATTCTTATCTAAAATTTAATCTTTCTAACTTTTTGAGATACAAAGTAATTATTTCTATAAAATCAGCTTTATAAAAAAAAAAGGTAACTTGTTTCCTATTTACTATACAGTCAATTTCAAGTTTAAATACTATTCAGATTATGTACTTTTTTAAGGCATGAAAGCAGTGTCTTCATTGACTTGGCCACTTGGGGGTTAAAGTAGCCACTGAATATGGAATATAATGATAAGCTCTCTAAGCAATTATTTAAAGTGATTGTAAGTACATTGGAGAATATTGGCATTGGATTCTTCTGCACTACAACTCTAAGTTGTCTCGTATGGATTTAACTCACATATTGATATTGACATTACAATAAATAAAGAATTTTATGAAAATAATATAATATGGATATTTATAACTGAGCCGAGGGTCTTTCAAAAATAGCCGTCCTACATTGATAGAAGTAAGGTCTGTGTACACTTTACCCTCCACAGACCCCACGTTGTGGAATTTTACTGGGTTGTTGTTGTTGTTGTATAACTACTCATTTATATAAATGCCATTAAAAATTTTAACAACATTGAAAGCAATGAAATTAACTCAATCGACGTTAAATATAAAATATACACTACTCATACACTTTGTATATATTTTAAAAACTAGTCGACTAAAGTGTTGTTTAGGGCCCTAATTATACCAACTTTTTCTGTTAAATCGTAGTAATGTACTTTTAAAATAAAATATCATTTACAAATGGGTAAAAGAATTGAGAACTTACACAGTAACAGCATGTCCACCAAAGGTGTAAAGAATATTGGTTGCGCCAGTGAAATACAGCACAAGCTTTGCTGGAGCAGAGTGTTGTACATTTTCAACCTATAATAACACATAATAATTGACCCTTCCATCATTTATAGAAATTGCCAAAAAAAATAAATTGAATGCATATTAGAGTAATAAATACAGGATGATATGTTTTAGGAAATAATTGTATTATTATTTACCTGGCCATGAAAGACAGCAGCAATAGTTAAGTACCATGCTGTATAAGTGGTCATCCCAAGGCCAAGGAAAGACCAAATCCGATAGTTATGGAAAGATGGAATGAAAACTGTTGTGGCACAGCAAGCACCAAATATGTATGTCCATGTCCTCTTGTCTAAATGGTCATTGATGTAATATATGTTACTGTTCCAAAGTAAAAAAAAAATCTATCAAATTAATAATCAAGATCTAAGTTTACAAATTAACCCTCAATTTTGCATAAGTGGAGTAATTTTTTATTTATTTATTTTATATGTCTTCTAATATTTGAACTATATGTGGTTTTAAATGAAGAAGGATTTAATGGTTCCGTACCTTGCGCAAGCAATTAGTTGTATGACAGATCCAAACAGAAGGAACGTACAGTTGAAGGCAAGCCCTGCTGCTTTCCAGTAAGGACCCAATAGTCCATCAAGCACTTCAAACCACTACCAGTTGAAAAAGAAAATCAGATACAGAGCAAAGATGAATAAATCTATTTGCAAGTCAAAAAGATTCTGAAAAAGTACAATTCTTTTAGAAAATAATGAGAATATTACAAGTTGAACTGTGTGGCGATATTAAAGTTGTTTAAGATTTAATATTGATTTATGAAAAATAATAATACACCTTGATACGTATGATAATTTTTCGACAAAAAGGGTTTGCTCGTTTTCACTATGATACACTAAAATTCAGTCTTTTATTACTTTGATTCGTATAAAAAAAATGATTTTTTTTTGTTTGTACCCTCACCTGTATGACATGATTTTTAAAGTTAACACCTTCTTTCTCTTTTCTGCTTCTATACTCTATATAGAGAACACTGATGAGGTATGCAGTCCAACTCCCAACAAGACCATAGAACACTTGAAACACTATGCCAGATACCATACCAAGTTGAGAAAATGAATAAGGAAGTGTCAACAGCACTTGAGCAACCTGTCAAAATAAATGAATTAGAAAATACAGTAAAAAATATGACACAATAACACATCCAATAATGTGTCGAGGCTAAAGTGTAGACAAATCTTATCACTATTTTGCAGAGGAGATAGAGATAGAGATAGGTTGTTTTCGTTAGCAGTAGAAAATATGATATTTCTGAAAAAAAAGAACTGTGGTTAAAAATTCACAGTACCTGATTAGAAGCACAGCTGAACCAAGCATCCCAAACAGAGCCACCATGCCAGAGGAGGCTTTTGACACTGAAAATGGACTGTTCTTCTTCTCCGCCAAATTTCTCAACTTCCTCCCCATTATCATGATCAGTTCCATTGAAGTTTGAGACAATAGCTTCCTCCGCTTGCTTCTCGGGATACATTTTAATTTTAAAGAAAAGTGGTCTCAATACAGGCAGATCTGCAAACACAAACAACACAAATTGAGACCGGAAAAATAAATAAAAATTACACCACCTATAACTTCCCCACCCCATAAAACTAATTTCCAAGAATTCCCCAGATCCCAAAAAAAATAAAAAAATCCCACTTTCTTGAAATACCTTGTTTTGAGATGTCTCTTTGTTGAACTCAGATAGATCTCTTGTAAAATAACAAAAAACAATAAAAAGACTCCTCTTTTGAGCTATTATTCTTTATGTTTTGTCTCCTCAAAGTGAAAACAAAAACAGAGCAGTACTACTTCTACTACAACAATTCAATTTAGAGTACTGAGAAAGCAGAGCAAGAGGGAAAGAAAACAAGTTCCGAAGATTGCTCCATCTCAAGAATTGACAGATTTTAATGTTAGCTCAATAAGTATTTCTGAAACTACAACTGATTTAAAAGGCGACTTAAATGCAGTTGATTTTATATTTATAGTGAAGAGATAGGGATATTATGGTCTCTGCAGTCGGCAGGGGCGCGGCCGAATAAGAAAGACGGCGAAAGAGACCTCAAAAACAGCAAAAAAGGGACTCGCAGAAAATCTATAAGTAGTGCACAGACTAGAAAAGTAGAAACAGAGCAAGAAAAAGTCACTTTTCACTAGTATTAGCGTTCAAGGACACATATAACGTATTTATAAACAATTACAGTTCGTTAGTTGGCTAGTTTTACCCGTAAATTTTGGATTAAATTTTAAAAAAATCATTTAATTATAAAAATTTAAAATTCAAGTAAATTATATATTTAAACATAATTTCAAAAATTCAGTTCAAAATATATGGTTGAACAAAAGCTTTGTGTTTATAATAATCCACTCTTATGTTTTAATTTGTGTGTGTATTTTATTTTATTTTATTGTTGGTCTATTTTAAGATTCTTTCTTAATTTTTGGTAATTTTTAAATTTTAAGTGATATATTTAAAATTATAAAATTTTAAAATTATTTTTATACAATATATTCTTCCGTCTCAAAATATTTGTTGTGTTCTTTATTTACACAACCCTTGAAAAAATTAATTAAGAGAGGTGATTGACTATTTAATTTTTATTTTATTTATCTTAAAATATAATCTCTTTTCAATAAATATGTATTCTATTTATATGTCATAATTAAGATATTTATAATTTTTATGGACAATAACTATTAAGAATAAAATATAAAATAAAAATTATTTTGAACTTGTAAAATAACATCTATTTTGGGAGAAACTTTTTTAATAGGCCAACAAATAATTTGAAATGAAAAGACTACATATTTTTAATTTAAAATTTTAGTGCTCAGTCAAATCAAGAGGGAAAAAAATTGTCTACTTATTATGACTCTTTTCTTGAATCTTCGAATTTTGTACAAATAAGGAAAATATGAGAGCAAAAGAAAAAAATTGAAATTTTACTACCTTCTTCACAATCCATGTGACACTATTAATTGGATTAAGCTTAAATTAGGCAGAATGCATAAAGAAATTTTGAATTTGTTTGAGTTTTTTTTCCCTCATGTTTTAACTACGCCGTCTTTTTACTGAACCCTGAATCAGTAGTGGGGTCAAAATTTTAATTAAGAAGTGTCAAAATATAAAAAAACTAAATGGCGTGGAAGTCAATAAGTGTCAATAGTATATATATATATATATAAATATTTTTATCTAGTTACACAATATAATTTTTCGACAAAAGAGTGTCGATTGACACCCCTCAAGTGCATGTGGCTCCGTCACTGCCCTGAATCATCTATAATTTGTAATTTTTAAACAGACTAATCCTAACATAAAATTTTAGTAAATATTAATTTTTGGTTGTGTGGGTGAAATCCATCATTTTTCACGTGAAAAGTGCAACCAATCAAAACACTCAACTCATATAAATAATTTACACATCAGCCAACCTAAAATAAAACCTAGAAAATCAAAAGACAATTCATTTTTCCACCAAACACACTTCGATCTAACCCAAATGTGTTTAAGATTATCTCATTAACCACAAAACAATAGCTTTAAAATTATATCTTTTTAAGAATAAAAGTGTATCAAATAAATTAAAACATAAAGAATAACTTTCTAGATTTTAAGTTATATACACGTATAATCTATCTTATAAAAATAATTAAATATTACTTTTATCAGGTTAATTACCACTTAGAGCTTCGTATGCATATTTTTGTATAATAATTTTACAAGTAACCTAATTGCGTAAAGTTATATGCAACTTGAGTGCTAGAATTTAAACTCCTTTTTTATAGGCTGTTAACATTATAAACTACCCTAACGGCCACATAATGTAATTAAAACTTAATAAAATATATGACAAAAATAATGTATATCACTCTATGTTTGACTATCATTTTCTTCTTCATGTGCAATGGTTTCGTAAAAATTACAAAAGAATATTACAATTTTAAAATAATTGTTATCTTAATTTCAACAAAAGATATCATGAGCTAGATCTGTAAATTTTTATTTTTTAAATTTCATTTTGATGTAGTTAAGTATGAAATCCATGTCAATTGTTGTGAATCGCAGTCAAGTACAAAAAAATTCAACGTTCTATATAGCGTAAAACGTTCCAAATTAGCCACTTGATGGTGGATTTGCTTATAATAACAATCTAATTTCTCTTAATGTATTCCATGATTTTTGAGTCTTATTTGTATTGGTTTATTTAAAAATTACATTTTTTATTTTATAACTCTTAATTTTTGACATGTTACATGACGTAATCAAAATCACACGATTTGAATGTTAGTTTGATATATTAATACATTTTTAATTTAATGTCATTATATTCAAAAGATTTTCTTAAATTTTGTTCACAACACATGACATGGAATGAGAGCTTGTTTGGATAGACTTATTTTAAGTAACTTATAAGTTAAAAACTACTTATAAGTTTTTAAAAGATAAATAGGTGCATCCAACTTATTTTTTTGACTTATAAGTTATTTTCAATTTATAAGTTGCTTAAAATAAGTTCATCCAAACAAACTCAATTATTTATTGAAGCTTATTTTAAACACAAAATGATTTTAAGTTAGTCAAAGCTAAAAACAGCATATAAGTAACTTATAAGCCAATCCAAAGGATTCTAGTAGAATTTTATAAGTTTGTTAAAGGGTGTTTCATTTTAAAAATGATTATATTAATGTTTTACTGAAATTAAGATTGAGACAAAAAGAATATGCCTTATTTATATTGATTCCGTGAGAATTTAACACATTTACCTAATTCCGGCCTTCATTTCTTTGAATTATGTATTATTTTTACGAGAATTAGACAGAATTGAATTTATGAATCACTTACATTTTTTATTTTATTTTATGAATCTTTTATTAGATGATCTCAAAATAAGAGATACAAAGCATTCTAATATCATCCAACTTTTCCGATTTGATGATTTTATCTATGGTTTATATATTTATATTAAAGGTTTAAAATACTTTATTGCTATATGGAATATCTTAATTTAATATCATCCCACAATTGTTCAATTTTGGGGCACTTGAATTGGACCTGATTATGAATTAATATTAAAATTAAGCCTAACGTACGATTAAAAAATTAATTCAATTTTTTAACCTAAATTTTATAAGTAATTCAAGATTTCATTTATTCATTATCGCGAGTCATTTCATTCATCCCGTCACAGTCCAAGGAGCTTTCAACCTGGTCAAAGTCTTGGTGCCTTGTATAATTACATAGAGTTATTTTAAATACTTAAACTATTTAAAATGAACAAAAATATCCTCCGTTTATAGTTTGATCCAAAAATGTTGTTATCATTAATATTTTGGTCCAGAAATGCTCCTTTTGTTATTTAATGGGTCAAAAATGCTATTTTCTGAATATATATATGTATGTATATATATATTTTTTTTATCGATGAGACTTATAGTGGAGTTAACGCTAAGCTGGAGAATTGGAGACATACCCTGGAGTCTAAAGGGTTTAAGCTGAGTAGGATCAAGACAGAGTACTTAGAGTGCAAGTTTAGTGAGACACCTCAGGAGGCTGGCGCGGAAGTTAGGCTTGGAGACCAAGTCATCCAAAAGAAAAGTAGTTTCAAGTACCTTAGGTCTATCATGCAAGAAAGCTGTCACGCCCCGGGAGGGTACCCTAGACGTGGCCGGCACTCGAAAACCATTTTTGGCCTTCAAGAGAACCACTTGGTCCAATCACACTTTCATTCAGTTACACTCTATTAGCGGAAGACTCAAATCATATGAATACTATTCATAATAAGGTCAAAGGCCAACCACATCTACATTCAACAACTAGAAAAAAATAAAACTAGTCACAACGAAACAATTCAGCATCATCCACACTCTAGTCTATGAAGCCTCTATCAACAATATAAGAGGTGTCAATGACAGGTTCATGGCTACCACAATTCAAAATAAAGGAAAACTAACTCAAAGCTGAAAAGATAACTGCGGTATCCTCCGAAAATAAGGAGGACTCACCAACTAGCTCGAAGTGAATAGATCTTCAACGATGCGCTTGTTGATGATCTCTAGTACCTGTCTCTGCATCATGAAATGATGCAGGCCAAATGGCGTCAGTACGTGGAATGTACGAGTATGTAAAATGGCCGAATGAAACATACATCAAGGTGGGATCAAATCAACTCAGAATCTCAACTTAGAAGAAGGTACAACTCAATCAAGATGTTCTGAGTCTAAACAAAATATAATTTAGACAGGACCAATCACATACAATCCAACCCAATCCATCCCGATCCGACTCAAAGTACTATCAAGACCTACATGGGAGTTTCTCTTATCCGACAACCATCACTTATGAGCCAGTGATAGTACAACAAGCCTTCGTTGTTGCCACGTCCATTCATACCTTGCCAGGGTAAGAACGAATCAACAAATCATAGATTCATAACGAATCAAGTCCTATTATATCAGGAGAGTAATTTGGAAAACATCCGACTTTAACGGTCAAATACCTTCCTATGTTTGGCGACGTAGTTATTGAATTCGAGTTATTACTTACTCTTACCCAATTCGGTGCTCGATACTCCTCCCAAGACTCAATGCTCATAAAACTCTATCCAATCAATTCAATCTAATCATATCGACCAGTCTCGTTTGGACCTTTATCAATTCATCAATTCTATCCCAAATCAAGCCTCTTGACCAATCATATTATTCAATCAACCCCAATCTTATATATTTTTTTAAAGGCATGTAAAAGACAATAGCCTAGTCTATATCTTTTTTATTTATTTTTAGGAAATCTCAAGAATATTGCTTACTTTACTTTCTGTCATCACCTTTGACTAGAAAGAATGTCTTTTCATAGTGTTCTTTTGCCAAACATTATTATTTAATAACTATCCAAGTTGTCCCAAACTAAACCAAACACTTCACGTGAAATTAGGAAATAAATGATAAAATTTAGCTTTTGTTTTCTATATTATTAGAATATATCAAAGTGGAAGTATTATATGAATATACTAATAGGAATATAACTTTTTCTTAAATATAATTTAATTTCATAATGCTAATGGAATTCCATTGAGGCATCAACTCACAGAAATTGGATTCATGTTATATAACTAAAAGGTTAATCAAATATTGTCCCCATCTTGTTTCTAGCAATTTGGATCTGTGAAGGTGTTAAACTAATGAAAACATCCTAACCAACATTTCAGTATTCTTTCTATATTCCATTATTTGGTAATTGAATTAAACTGTAACGTACCAATGGATTCCAAGTTACTGCAAGCTAATTATCTATTGCTAATATAACAAAAATATGTTTAACAACTCATATCAATCAACTCTTAGACATAACAAAATATGTATAACAACTCATATCAATCAACTCATATCAAACATGAAGCATTTATCAATTTCTCAACTTATCAATATCAACATAACAAAATCAAGTTAATAGATGTATGAACTCATTAGGACATAAATCTATCAAAAAAACTCAATTGCTATGAAAATTCAATCTCAAAGAAGATGTAGGGCACATGGTGAATTTAATCCATGTTTTTAGTAGCCTTACATATCTTAGTGTAAATTTTGAAGAAACCTTGATGTTAGGTCTTCAAAGGGAAACTTGAATCCTTGAGTTTGAGAGGATTTTATTGGAGATAATTTGAGAGAGAAGGGGATGAAGATTTGAGTTGTTTGGAGAGGCAAAAGACTGAAATTATGATCCAAAACGTGTCCAGTTGTGTATATAGATATTAGGGAATTTTATCAAAATATCCCTACAAAATCTGGAAAATCGGCCAAAATTCGCTGCAGGTCCTCTCTGTTCGACCAAGCATAACTTTTGAGTCCGAACTCGGAAAAATACAATCTTGGTGGAGTTGGAAAGAAGACTCAAAGACCTTTAATTTGATAGGTTAAAGGACACCCAGTTCGTTACATTTTAGGAGATATGGTCGTTTGAAGTTGACCCTTATACTAACTCATTCGGAAAGTTAGCCGAAAGGAATTCTTTGAACTTGGCTTGATTTTTTTGGGATCCCTTATGATCCTAAATCACATCTAATATATTTTAAATACTTATGAATCAATCATAGATCATATATACAATTTGAAGCCTTCGAGTTTGATCTTATACGTACATGAAGAATGGTCCGAATCTTAGTGGGAAAAAAAGTTGGGGTGTTACAGAAGCGGAGAGATTGGCGAGGATGTCTCACACCGTATTGGGGCAGGGTGGATGAAATGGAGGCTCACTTTCAGTGTGCTATGTGATAAAAGGGTGCCACCACAACTTAAGGGCAAGTTCTACAAAGTAGTGGTTAGACCGGCCATGTTATATGGGGCGGAGTGTTGGCCAGTTAAGGTCTCCCACGTTCAAAAGATGAAAGTTGTTGAGATGAGAATGTTGAGATGGATGTGTGAGCATACCAGGAGCGACAGAATTAGGAACGAGTCTATTCGAGACAAGGTAGGAGTGGCCTCGGTGGAAGACAAGATGCGGGAAATGCGACTGATATGGTTTGGGCATGTGAAGAGGAGAGACTCAGATGCCCCAGTGCGGAGGTGTGAGAGGTTGGTCGTGGATGGTTTTAGAAGAGGTAGGGGTAGGCCGAAGAATTATTGGGGAGAGGTGATTAGACAGGACATGGCGCAGCTGCAGCTGACCGAGGACATGACCTTAGATAGGAGGGTGTGGAGGACCCATATTAGGGTAGAAGGCTAGTACATAGTCACGGTGGTCTATCGTATTAGTAGATGCTTTAGCACACTATAATTTCTTGTTCTCTGATGTCTGCTATTATATATTACTTTTCGTACTTTCCGTCCTTTGATTACTCTATTTTATTTGTAGCATCCCTGTTATGTGCCTTATCATATAGCTTTGAACTTATTGACCTCTTCACTTTTTAGCCTTATCTAACGTCTTTTATGCTTTATTGAGCCGAGGGTCTCCCGGAAACAGCCGTCCTACCTTGGTAGAAGTAAGGTCTGCGTACAATTTACCCTCCCCAGACCCCACATTGTGGGATTAAACTGGGTTGTTGTTGTTGTATATATATATATATATATATATATATTTTAAAAAAAACAAATCTTATTCCTTATAAAAATTAATATTTTTATAAGGAACAAGATTTTTTTTTTTAAAATAAATAAATAATATATATATATATATAATATATATATATATATATATATATATATATTATTTATTTATTCAAAAAGGGGCATTTTGGACCCATTTTGTAACAATAGGAAAATTTTGACCCATTAAATAACAAAAAAGGTATTTCTGGACCAAAGTATTGACAATAAAGACATTTTTGGATCAAACTATAAACGGAGGACATTTTTATCCATTTTAAATAATTTAAGGACATTTTTAATTCTCTTCCCTTAGAATTTAGACCAAGCCTTAAAATTCTCCTCAGTCATACTTTAAATAAAAGTTACTACTTTTTATCTTTAAAATTATAGTTTGTTGTTTAAAATAAAATAATGTGCCACAAGGTCTCCAATCAAAAGAATGACATTCGAAAAACTGCGATCTTTTCAGCGTTCATATTGTTTCCAAAACATATTCTTCCTAATACTGTTGTCATTATTATTTTCCCATGCATTAATAATGTAATGAGCATATGAATTAATCCACCACTTATATGTTGATTGTTGACTAATAAAGTGAAATCAAAGACTGATGAGGTGTAACCAACAAATTAGAAAGCCTTTTAGTCAATACTGATCATTATTAATTTCTCCACTTTTATCATGTTTATATTTTTCTTTATTAATTTTAAAATTATTAATATGGCTAATATAATGTTAGTGGAAGAATTAGTGATTAAGTAATGGATTATTTAGGGCACGAGAGACCAAAATTAAGCAACATGTTGGATTGTTGACATTCACATGGGGTCCAACTATTACTTATTATTAATTGCTATTCCACCACTTTTTTCACTATTTCTCAAGGAATTTTGAAATTAATATTACATTAAGAAAAAGCTCATAATTTATGGAATTTAATATTTCTCAAGAAGTCTCATGTCCACAAAAAAGTTCTTGTTCAGAGAAATCAAACTAGAAAACTGGCCAATTTCAAAAAGACAAATGTGATCAGATTCAAATGAAGAAAGTAAATGATTAAGATTCAAAGTTTTATATAGATTAAAAAAGGAAAAATTACTAGAAAAAATATTTTTAATAAATAATTACTGGTTTTAGCGATATTTTTTATTTATTACCATTTATAATAATATATAGCAATATTATGATATATCTACTATGTATTAAAAGTGAATTATGCATGCAATATAAATGTATTATAAGTGTTTTAAAATATATTATACTTGTTTTGTAAGAAATTGACACAATGTATTATAAGTGTATTAAAGTATGTGATAAATATATTATTCATGAATAAAACTTGTATTATATGAGTTTTATAAATTATTTTCACTAATATGTATTAAAATTGTATTATAAGTGTCCAGTGAAATAAAAAATATTATTACTATAAATGGTAAATATTTTCTTAATGTAGTACATTTATGTAAATTTCCCATTAAAAAACCTAACATAAGAAAAACGAGAGCACAAAATTAAACAGGAGAATATTAATTCATTTTATTGATGGAAAGAGATGTCAAAATTGAATATATTACTGAAATATTTGTTTTATGGTTTACTTTTCTTTTTAATTTGTTTTAGAGAGAAAAATCACTTTTTTTATAACTCTTTAATTCTAATTTTTCATATGACATATTTAAAACCACAATATTAAAGAACATTTTATTATATTCTATACATCTTTAATTTAAGACCATAAGATTCTAATGACTTTTTTCTATTTTTTAAAATTTTGTATCAAGTCAAAACCAAACAAATAACTTGAAACGAAAAAAGTAATATTTTATGAAAAAATATTTATTAAGAACACAAATTTTGTGATGAGAGATATAATTGAAAAGATTTGCCAAGTTACTACAAGTTAGGTTTTAGGAAATGGAGAAGGGTCAAATATACCCTATACGTATTATTGAAAATAATTTAAATATATCTCTCGTTATATTTGGGGTTCAAATATGTCTTTTTCGTTATACTTTAGATCCAAATATATCTTTATCATTATACTTTGACACAAATTTTCTCTTAATCTTGACGGAAAAACACATGAGCTCAAAATAGAATGAATTACTCCCAATTCAAAATACTCAATTCTTTTCAAATCTCATCCCCAACCCAGTCCCTCAACTTTGAATTATTTTTCTCTTCTTCTTCTTAAAAGAAGCTAAACAATGTGAAAATTGAGATCATTTATCTTTTCTTCCAAATTGAGATCGTTAGTAAAAATGTATAATAATTTTTAATTGTGCTTAACTTTTTTGTTTAAAGTATCAACAATCTCTTTTAAAAAATTTCAGTGCTCAACGAGCAACCGAAAAATCTAATGCTACCTCCGTTCATTATTTATGTTATAGTAAGAAGATTCTAGTACAATAATCATAATTTTATAAAAACAAATTTGAACAATGGCCTTCTTTAATTTGTGTTGGAAAAGTATAGCACATCTTTATTGTGTGTATACACACATTTCATCATATATAGCACAAGAAATTTATAAAAGAGAAGCTGGTGAAAAGAAAAAAAAATAACTCAGAGTTGAGGAATAGATTTCTAAAGATATTGGGAGTAGATCATATGATTTTAAGCTTGTCAAGTGTCTTTTCATTAAGATTAAAGGTAAATTTTTATCTATATATAATGGAAGAGTCATATTTGACTTGAAAGTATAACAAAAGAATTATATTCAAATTAAAAGTAGAATGAATAATATATTTAAATTATTTTAGATAGTACAGGATATATATGTTGTTTAGAAAATATGTTGTTTTCCAAGATCAAATGTATAAAAGAAAGAAAACTCAAAATAAATCTTCACAAGGAAAGAAAATCTCCATGATTTGACAAAAGATGCGATGGGCAGAAAAATTATGAAAGCTAATTAAGAAGGAAATCAGAGTGAACTTTGAGTAATATCTACTTGATTTTATATTAGTTGTTATTATAGCTTCCCGAGAATCATAATTTTATTTGGTAGGAGTGTTCATGATTTAGGTAAAAATTGATCTAAATCAATTTGATTAAATAAATTGATTTTTTATTTGATTTGGTTTTACATTTTTAAAAATCGATAATATTTTGTTTGATTTTGATTTTGTTCAAAGAAATCGAAGATATAACCAAATCGATGGATGTATATTTTAATTGGTTTCGTTTCGTTTTAATAATTTTAAAAATGATTAAATTGATTTAATTTTGATTTTTGATCAATACCGATCCAAATCGCCGTGAACACCACTAATTTTTGGTTAATACATTTAAATATATATATTTTCATCAAATTAACATTATTTTTTGTTATTTATAATACTTATCGCATATTTTTGAATATCTAAATTTAAATATAAAATATAAAATATAAAATTAATCTAAAATTCTCCTTACTCCCAATAGTAACAGTCTTAAAGTGCGATAGTTATTGTATGACGAACAAATCTTGAATTAATTATTGAGTCCAAAATTCGACCTCTAAGAATTAAGTATAAGAAACGTATCGTATCGTATCATATAGATTTTTCTTGTCTCTCTTCTAAGCAGTGTTGGTCATTTCTATTCTCTTGTGATATCTATTTGTATAGAATTATTCCGAAAAGAATACATAAAGTTAAAACTTTTTATAATATAGTTTCATAATTGAGAAAGAATAATATCAAAACTTGATTAAAAATTGATGATGACAAATGACAAAACATGTAAAGTTATTCGGATAAGAGCTAGGAAGGAACCCGTGCTAGTTCTGGATTTTAGACCCCATTCATTATATTGGCCCCATTTCAGACATCGTTTTAAATTTATAATATTGACATTTTTTCCCTTTCTTTTTAATCAAATATTTAAAATGATATTGTTCTATATTTAATAGTATAATTTAATTTTAATTTTTTTAAATTTTTTATCTATAATGAGATGGTTTATATATATGAAATATTTATTAATTTTTTTAAATAAAATATTTCTTTTAATATATTGATTGGGTGGTTTAATTCTTATTGAATTAATAAATGGATCAATCATATGTTGCCACATGGATAGTTATAAAGCTGAACCTATCAACATTTAGTTTTAGGGATATCTTTTAACCTTGAGGGTATGTTTTGTTCAATGAGTGGGAGGAAGATATTTGTGAGCCAAATAAAATAGATTAGGAGCATTTTTCCTTCTCTTATTGTAACGATTCGAACTGTCGTTAATTATGATTAAAAAAAATCTCAAAAAATTATTTGATTGGATCCCACCATCCCGTCAGAGCGGGATGATCCCGCCTGAGCGGGAATATGGCCGCCATAGCGAGAGGTCATGGAACAGAACTTAAGTCGCGAATTTTTTATTTCCCTCACTTCTCCCAAGTGGAAGTTAGAGGCGAATGTTTCTACAAAACCCTCCAAAAAGGCTGCTCTTGACCTGTGGAGAAGAAGGGAGAAAATCTCTGCATTCAGAAGGCTTCAACCGGTGGAATTCAATCCGGTCCTGCCCGTAGAACATCTGGAACCAAGAAACTCGACATCATTATCTCCCTACGATTGTTTGGCTCCCAGATGGGCTAGGCTTCTCTTTTCTGAGTAGTAAATCTATACCTACTGTGTAGAATAGAAGGAAATTTAGTGAGAAATCATATAACTAAATTGTGAGTCACGGGTCACGGAAAGAAATTCGATGGTGTTAGGGTCTTATTCGAATGTGACCTGGTGAAAAGTACTATAATGATTGAGAAAATGTTGGTGGTGGTGGTATTTTACATACAGATGGTTATTTCGTAATGGGCATAGTATTGTGTACAGAAATACAAAACTAAGTAGAGATTGATAATAATTCTAAGGGTTTGGAGGTGTGGGTGTTGGTTAGGTTCCCGAAATTGTCTCAAGGGTGTAATTGCGTTATTTATGATATGCCTAAATGTGTACCGATAAGGGAGAACAAGTTAGTTTTATATAAATGATTACTTGCTGGCTTGTTTGCAATGGACCTGCTCTTGGTGATAAAATATTGTAAATAATGAATGTATTTGTGATTGTGGTATATTTGGATCGGGTGTCACGTTCCGATACATAATTGGATCGAGTGTCACGTTCCGACACAAAGTTGGTTGTTTGTAGGTCCTTTGAGAGGACCCTTATGTGAGGTTATAGCATATGTGGTATTGCTGAAAAGGGTTGAACTTTGAGATATCTGTATTTCCATGTACTAATAAAGTAGTTGTAAGTGAGCCATGGACTAAAAACCTGTAAGTGAACTCTTGAATTGTGGGGTGTTAGTTATAAGGAATGACGATCTTGAAACAACCTATTGGTGGATAAGAGAATGAGACCTGTTAGCCCTGGATGTGATCTATATGGTATAATTGTATTCTATATTTATATACTTAGAAGTTGAGGTTTCTGATCGCCAGAGAGTCTTACCATTGTGATTTTCACGAATAACTGAGGTAGGGATTGTGGCTACCTAGAATTCGGGTGAGTTGGAGAGTGTGGTTGTGAGATGGATAGGCCTTAGGCTGAAATACAGTTGGACTAGGACTAGTGATGGTTGAGTGAAAACATTGAGTGGATAAGGTTGTTAGATAGGGGACTTTTATAGTAAATGAATAGAAGTAAGGTGGGTTCATAACCCACAAGTCTTAAGTTGTAGCTAGAATGGTAGTGGAACTCTGAAGTTTAGAGTGGGGAACACCTTAAGGTAGGAGTAAGTAGTGTACTTGTTGGGTTGGGATGAATACAATGATAAAGTTTAACTATTATGATATCTCTTACTTTTTTGTTAATATATTATGCGGTGAGTAGGGCTGAACACGAAAAATCAAAAAATCGAACCAAACCGATAACCAAACCAAACCGGAAAAAAAACCCGACATTTATTTGATTTGATTTGGTTTGGTTTTTAAATTTAAAAACCGACTATATTTGGTTTGGTTTTGGTTTCAAGTCTAAAAAAACCCGAAAAAACCGAACCAAACCGACTTTATATATACATATTTTAAAAATTAAATTTGTATATATATATGTGTGTGTTTAAATTTTTTTATGAAAAAAATACAATTTATATTGAGTTTTTATATTTTTGATCTTGGGCCATTCTTTTGAATTATACTAAATAAAGTAAAAATAAATAAAATATAGACTTCATACGCAGAAAAGCTACTCACAATTACAAATAGAAAAACTTTAGGTGAGTCATTCTCTATTATTAAACATGTATGCGTCAATCTTGGCTAGTAGCTACTAGCTACAATGAAATTTATAATAAGAAAATACTTTTGAAATTTATTTTCTGTTTATTCAAATAGTGACTACAAGGTATTTTAAAAATCGACAAAAACTGAAAAAACCGATAAAAACCGACAAAAACCGAATAGTAAAAACCGATATAGTTTGGTTTAGTTTGATTTGACAATTTGAAAAACCGACTCAATTGGTTTGGTTATTTTTTAAATAAAAACCGATCCAAACCGAACCGTGAGCACCCCTAGCGGTGAGTATCAAATAGAATGATGATACCTACCAGTACGTGTTGTTTGTACTGATACTATTCTTGCTATGCCACTTGACATAGTTTGGTTGTAGGGTCAGTTATTGTTGGGTTTAATTGATAGGTTGAATGAGAAATTGAGGGAAAAAGAAGTGGAGAGGAAATGATATGTTCTCTCTTATTTTATTAAATAAGCTTTGGTTCCACATAGGTGGTGGAAATGAAAAGTCTCCTATTTAAAAATAGAAGCACTCCTTCATGTTGCTAAAGGGTCAAGAAGAGGGTCTCCCCTCGCGCCGTCGTCGTCGTCGCTCGCTCGGCTCGGCTCGGCTTCGGCTACGGCTACGGCTTCGGCTTCGGATTTGGATTTGGATTTGGATTTGGATTTGGATTTGGATTTGGATTTGGTCAATTGATATGATTGATTGATAATCTTTTTGGACCAAATTTTCTTTAAATTTTTAATTAATTAATATTATTTATTTAATTAATTAATTAAGTGGAAAAAATCCTGACCCGCGACCCGCGACCCGTTTCTTCCCGGATTAATTTAAAATTTCCCTCCGTTTTTTCCAACCGATTTTTGAATGGTTGCAACCTTGTCCGAAAAGTTGCAAACCTTCTCAACAGGCAAACCTTTTCCCAACAGGTGCCTTTTCTGAAAAGGTATAAACAGTCTATATATATCTGTAAATCTTCAGAATGTTCCATACGAAATTCTGAATATACAATCTTCTTCTTCTTTCTGCACTTCCTAAACTCGTGTGAAATACAACCATCAAGTGGTTCGAAGTCATCAAAGATTTGCAGTACCTCTACTTTGGTGAGTAAATCGTTCTATCCTGGGAGGAAAAATTCCAAAACCTCAGGTACTTTGAGGGGAATAATTTCCTTAAGGACACACTGTGCATTCAGTGGGCTCGATTCTGTTTCTGCATTAACTTTTCCAGATTCTGTATTTTATTACCTTTACTTGTTGTTACTGGTTTTAATATTTACAATACAGTTTACTATCAATCTTAAGGAAATTATATTATTATTGTTTTCTAACCAAACTGTATTCTGTCTTTGGAGACTAAAACCTGTGTGGTTTTCTACTCCGTATGAAATAAATATTCTGATTTGAAGAGTATAAAAACGTCATTGAAATATTAAAGTTCATACTTGTACAACGATTTGAAGAGTATAGAAACTTCGTCGTTGTTTTTGTAAAAGGTCTGATATTCTGAAATATTAAGACAGTTTGTCTATTTTGACAGTGAAAAGAAATGACAAGTGATACTGCTACTACTTCTGCGACTGTTGCTGCAACAAGCCGCACTTCTGTGCCACCGGCCGAAAAAGCAGGAAAATTTTCTGGAGCCAACTTCAAAGGATGGCAGCAAAGGGTGTTCTTTTGGCTTACCACTCTTGGTATGCAGAAGTTCACTAACGAAGATCCTCCTGTGCCCGCTGTTGATATGCCGGCCAATGAAAAATTTATGATTACTGAGGCATGGACACAGGTAGATTTTCTATGCAAGGGCTACATCCTAAGTGCTTTGGATGATGATTTGTACAATGTCTATAATGCTGTGAAAACTTCTAAAGAATTATGGGATGCACTTGAGAAGAAGTACAAGACTGAAGACGCATGCTTGAAAAAATTTGTGGTTGCTAAGTTCCTAGACTATAAAATGATAGATAGCAGAACTGTTGGAACCCAAGTTCAAGAACTACAACTTATTTTTCATGACCTTATTGCTGAAGGCATGGTAGTTAATGAAGCATTTCAAGTGGCTGCGATGATAGAAAAATTGCCTCCTTCGTGGAGAGATTTCAAAAATTATCTAAAGCACAAGCGTAAGGAAATGAAGTTGGAAGATCTTGTGATTCGTCTCAAGATTGAGGAAGATAACAAAACAGCAGAAAAGAAGTTGCGTGGAAATTCAGCAATTATGAGAGCGAACATCGTTGAAGATGCTGCTCCAAAGAATAAGAAAAGGAAGCAACCTTTTGGAAAGAATCAGGAGCAGAACAAGAAAAAGTTCAAGGGCAATTGTTATAATTGTGGGAAAGTTGGACACAAAGCTCCAGATTGTCGTCTTCCGAAAAAGGACAAGAGAAAGGGACAAGCCAATATGGTGGAAAATAAAGAAGCTATTGATGATCTGTGTGCAATGCTATCAGAATGCAACCTAGTAGGTAATCCCAAAGAATGGTGGCTTGATTCAGGAGCTACTTCGCATGTGTGTGCAGTCCGAGAAGCATTCTCTACTTATTCCCCTGCAGCACCTGATGCGACGATCTATATGGGAAATTCTGCAACTGCAAAGATTGAAGGATATGGGAGAGTTTTTCTGAAAATGACATCCGGCAAGGTGGTGACGCTGAACAAAGTGTATCATGTTCCAGAAATACGAAAGAATTTGGTGTCTGCCGGCCTTCTTATCAAGAATGGATTCAAGTGTGTTCTAGTTTCAGACAAAGTAGTTGTCAGTAAGAATGAAATGTATCTAGGAAAAGGCTACCTCACTGAGGGTCTTTTCAAACTAAATGTAATGGTTGTTGATGATAATAAAGTTCAAGCTTCTTCTTACTTACTTGAGTCAAATAATTTATGGCATTCACGTTTAGGACATATCAATCATAAAACCTTGCGAAAACTGATTAATTTAAATATATTGCCTAACTTTGATTGCAATAAATCAAAATGTCAAGTATGTGTTGAATCTAAGTATGCTAAGCATCCTTATAAATCTATTGAACGGAATTCTAGTCCCTTAGAATTGATTCACACAGACATTTGTGATATGAAGTCTACACCAACTCGTGGTGGAAAGAAGTATTTTATAACTTTTATTGACGATTGCACTCGATATTGTTATGTATATTTGCTTAATAGTAAGGATGAAGCAATTGATGCATTTAAGCAATACAAGAACGAAGTAGAAAATCAATTGAATAAAAAGATAAAAATGATTAGAAGTGATAGGGGTGGAGAATACGAATCTCCTTTTGAAAAGATATGTTTAGAATATGGAATTATTCATCAAACTACTGCCCCCTACACACCTCAATCAAATGGAGTTGCGGAAAGGAAAAATCGAACATTAAAAGAAATGATGAATGCTTTATTAATAAGTTCCGGTTTACCGCAGAACTTGTGGGGGGAAGCTATCCTTACAGCTAATCGAATACTCAACAGAGTACCCCACAGCAAAACACAAACTATTCCATATGAACTATGGAAAGGAAGAAAACCCAACTTGAAATACTTCAAAGTGTGGGGGTGTTTAGCAAAGGTCCAAGTTCCTTTGCCCAAAAGGGTAAAAATCGGACCAAAGACCGTGGATTGTGTTTTTATTGGCTATGCTACAAATAGCAAAGCTTGTCGATTTTTGGTTCACAAATCGGACAATCCTGAAATTAATGTTAATACGATAATTGAATCAGACAATGCTGAATTTTTTGAAAATATTTATCCGTATAAAACTAAAAGTGAATCCTCAAGTGAAAGATCTAAACGACCAAGAGAAGTTCAAAAGGAAAGTAAACCATCCGAAGAGGATCCAAGGCGTAGCAAACGTCAAAAGATATCTACTTCCTTTGGACCAGATTTTGTGACATTCTTGCTTGAAAATGAGCCTCAAACATTTAAAGCTGCAATGTCTTCTTCTGATTCAGCATTTTGGAAAGAGGCAATCAATAGTGAGATTCAATCAATTTTGAATAACCATACATGGGAATTGGTTGATCTTCCTCCTGGAAATAAACCTTTAGGATCAAAATGGATATTTAAAAGGAAAATGAAAGCTGATGGCACTATTGATAAATATAAGGCAAGACTTGTGGTCAAAGGTTATAGACAAAAAGAAGGTCTTGATTACTTTGACACATACTCGCCGGTAACAAGAATAACATCTATTCGGGTGTTAGTGGCACTTGCAGCTGTATATGGTCTTGAAATTCATCAAATGGATGTTAAGACGGCTTTCTTAAATGGAGAATTGGAGGAAGAAATTTACATGGAACAACCTGAGGGTTTCATAGTTCCAGGTAAAGATAGGAAAGTGTGCAAACTTGTTAAGTCACTTTATGGACTTAAACAAGCACCTAAACAATGGCATGCAAAATTTGACCAAACAATGTTGGCAAATGGATTTAAGATTAATGAGTGTGACAAATGTGTTTACATTAAAAATACTCCAAATCATGAAGTCATTGTTTGTTTATATGTTGATGACATGTTGATAATGAGTAAAGATATTGCCAATATAAATGCTACGAAGCGTATGCTTGCTAGCAAATTTGACATGAAAGACTTAGGGGTTGCTGACTTAATCTTAGGAATTAGGATCCATAAAACTCCACAAGGTCTAGCATTATCACAATCACATTATATAGAAAATATACTTGATAAGTTTAAATATTTAAATTTCAATGTTGCAAAAACTCCAATTGATGTAAGTTTTGCACTTCAAAAGAATGAAGGTAAAAGTGACTCACAATTGGACTATGCACGAGTTTTGGGAAGTTTGATGTATATTATGAATTGTACACGACCAGATATAGCATGTGCTATTAGCAAGTTGAGTCGATTCACGAATAATCCTAATCAAACTCATTGGATGGCAATGAAACGAGTCTTGGGGTATTTGAAACACACCCAAAACTATGCTTTGCATTATAATAAATATCCCGCAGTAATTGAGGGATATAGTGATGCAAACTGGATCACCGGATCATCTGAAGTTAAATCCACAAGTGGATATGTTTTCACCGTTGGTGGAGGAGCAGTGTCTTGGAAATCATCAAAACAGACATGCATCGCCCGCTCTACAATGGAGTCTGAATTTATAGCTTTAGACAAGGCTGGTGAAGAAGCTGAATGGCTTCGAAATTTTTTGGAAGATATTCCATTTTGGCCCAAACCTTTGGCACCCATATGTATACATTGTGATAGCCAAGCGGCAATAGGGAGGGCAGGAAATGTTATGTATAATGGAAAATCGCGTCACATTCGACGGCGACACAATACTGTTAGACAACTACTCTCTAGTGGTGTTATCACTATTGACTACGTAAAGTCAAGAGATAATATATCGGATCCACTAACAAAAGGCTTATCTAGAGAGGCTGTTGAAAGATCATCGAGGGGAATGGGGTTAAGGCCAAGGACAAGTCAACATGGCGGTAACTCTACCTAGTAGACTGGAGATCCCAAGAACTAGGTTCAAAGAGATCAAACAAAGTTATGATTGACGGTTCAACATTGTCAAATAACTCAACCCATTCTCGTGATGATGACAATGTTCAGAAACAAAGGATAAAACCTTAAGGCTTTTAATGAGTTAATAAAGCTTTAAAGGTTTTTTAATGATTATCTAAATCTGACGGAAAACAACTAGATAGTGTGTCTATAGGACTACACGTTTAGAAATCACCTATGTGAATGTGAAGTATAAGCCACTTCAAGGGGAATGACAGTAAAGGCCCATTCTCTATGCATTCACGAAACCAGGCGGTGTTCATGGCTGAAACGAACACAACCGTGAGAACCATATATGGTTGATGATTGATTGTGTGACTTATGTTGTCTAGTTATACAACAAAGTTCGACGGTTCAAAGATATCGCATCTACCGATTGATCGAGTATATCCTATATAAGTTCACTATGGAAAGTTCAAAGGGAAACCTACTTATCCAGATGCAATTAATTTTCGCTTGTATATCACACACTTATCCGTGCATTCCTTTATCTTGTAGACATTCCCCATTCATATGGGGGATTGTTGGGTTTAATTGATAGGTTGAATGGGAAATTGAGGGAAAAAGAAGTGGAGAGGAAATGATATGTTCTCTCTTATTTTATTAAATAAGCTTTGGTCCCACATAGGTGGTGAAAATGAAAAGTCTCCTATTTAAAAATAGAAGCGCTCCTTCATGTTGCTAAAGGGTCAAGAAGAGGGTCTCCCCTCGCGCCGTCGTCGTCGTCGCTCGCTCGGCTCGGCTCGACTTCGGCTTCGGCTTCGGCTTCGGCTTCGGATTTGGATTTGGATTTGGATTTGGTCAATTGATATGATTGATTGATAATCTTTTTGGACGTGGAAAAAATCCTGACCCGCGACCCGCGACCCGTTTCTTCCCGGATTAATTTAAAATTTCCCTCCGTTTTTTCCAACCGATTTTTGAATGGTTGCAACCTTGTCCGAAAAGTTGCAAACCTTCTCAACAGGCAAACCTTTTCCCAACAGGTGCCTTTTCTGAAAAGGTATAAACAGTCTATATATATCTGTAAATCTTCAGAATGTTCCATACGAAATTCTGAATATACAATCTTCTTCTTCTTTCTGCACTTCCTAAACTCGTGTGAAATACAACCATCAAGTGGTTCGAAGTCATCAAAGATTTGCAGTACCTCTACTTTGGTGAGTAAATCGTTCTATCCTGGGAGGAAAAATTCCAAAACCTCAGGTACTTTGAGGGGAATAATTTCCTTAAGGACACACTGTGCATTCAGTGGGCTCGATTCTGTTTCTGCATTAACTTTTCCAGATTCTGTATTTTATTACCTTTACTTGTTGTTACTGGTTTTAATATTTACAATACAGTTTACTAACAGTTATGTCTCTAGATGAAGAGGAAAGCGATCGTCCAGGGGCTTTTATTTTTCCTTTCTCTTGGTGGAAGATAGGTCATTAGTCTTTATTTTATTTCCACTCTTACCAACTCTTGTACCTGTTTAGACCAGTATCCTTGGATTTTTTGTATAACCTTGTATAAGCTAGATTTAATATAGTTTTCTTTAGAAATTTTGGTTTGATTGTTCAAGTCTTTGATTTAACTTCTACAATATTTTTCTAGAATGGTTTAGAATTTTCCTACTTAGGATGTATAGTGGGTGTCCGCACAGCCCGGTGGGTGGGATCGTGACACTTACGATATTAAATTAACAATTAACAGAAATAACGTTAACTCTTATAACATATATATATATATATATATATATATATATATATATATATATATATATATATATATATATATATATATATATATAAATTATTATACTTGTGTAGGAGTTATAAGAAACATTTCAATATTAAAATATTAAAGTGCACGATTAGCGAGGACAAAGTGAAGAAAGTGGTCATTTATTATTTACCATTCATGTAACCATTATCTCCTGCTTATTATCCACAACATCTCAAATTGTTATTCAATTATTTATTTTAAAAAACGTTATTCAATTTCTTGCCATTTACTGTATGAAAGAAATCTTATATTTATATAAATGATTTTTTTTTCTGTTGTATTTATAATTTGAGATTGGTATATTGAAAGAGAGTTGCGATAAAAAATATTTTAAATTTTTATCTTATTATCTAAAACTACATATTTTTACACAAATTATTTTTATTTTTGTAATGATTTAAACCGTCATTATAAAAGGCATCTTGTTCGGAGTCTCAAAAAAGTTGACTTACGTTGCCAAAATAAAATGGGCTGACATGACGAAAAATTTTAAAATTGATCTTGAATTTAGTTGACATCATCCCGCCATAGCGGGCGTATTACCGCAGCGCCAATTTAGTGGGATAGGGGGTGCTATAATGGGGTCATCAAGACATAATCTGAGAAATGCGAATTCTTTTGTTTTTCCTTTTCCCCTTCATTGGTAAATAGATAAGGGTTACTCCTAAAATCCTCGAAAAGCTACTCTAAGCTTTAAAAAGGGGGAGGAGGGATTCTAGCACAAGATGGTCAAAATCCACGAATTTCAAGTGCACATCCGCTAAGATCCGCCTCTATAGAGCCAGAAACTCACAAATCAGATTTCTTCAGTAGTTTCTTGGCGTCCAGATAGGCTACAGTTAAGAAAATGAGTATTTAAACCTGTTTTTACTGATATAATATCTCGCAGATTATCAGGAGATTTCATACATAGGCCTTCGAGAATGGAGTTAGGAGGGCTAAATATGTGGTTGGTTATGGTCTAAGTTGATGGTGGATTTGATTAGTTATTGTTGACATTATAGTGTTGGTTGGGTGTTATCCTGGGAAAGGTAATGATGGGTAATCGAATTTCAATCAGGAATTATTTGGAAATGAATTCTCTCAGGTGGGTGATGGTTGTGTTTTTCCCGTTTACGTTATATGTGCTTGTTAATTACTTCATTAGTATTATATGCATGTTATATGATTAGGGAGAAGAAAAAAATGTGAGTTGAAATGCTAATTGTGGTCAATTGCATTGAATGAGTGTGTTACTTGGGTGTGCAAGTGTGTGTGTGTGTGTGTTATTCATTGTGATTGTGATTGTGATGTATGTTGATTGTTGGATTTGATACCACGCTGGTACATATCATTATTAGATCAGGTACCACACTGGTACATATTATTATCGGATTGAAAATCACATTGATACACTAACAGTTTGTGTGTGGTTCTAGGAGAGAACCGGTTGTACTTCTTTGCATTGTTGGCCCATTAATAATTGAGAATTGTGTTTTAATTGCTGAGATGGCCTTTGTGTATACCAGGTTTGCATGTCAGACATTTATGAATGACGTTGTGGATCCTAGGTGGTCCGAATTACGTGGGATGTGTGAGAATAGGATATGGCTTGTTGTGTTGTGGTTATTGTGCATATCAATTCAGGATTTAGGACTGGGAGTCCGGGCTATGTAATAGTTATGATCTAATTGTGCATAAATTATTTATTAAGTCGTAGTTATTTGTTCATGTATAGTATAACTAAAATGTTGTTAAGTCAAGATGTTGATTGGGAATTTGATTGTTCACTAGTTGGCCTAATTTCTCAGTCTGGATGGTCTGGGACATATTGGATAAGGGAGAATTTGAATTGAGAGGGTGATGACCTAGATGGTAGAGTTGGCAGCAAAAAGGGATGGGGTGACTTGAGAGTGATGATTGAATGGACGGGGTCCTGAGTGTATTCTTAAGGTTTCATGTTTTTTCTGATTAATTGCATGATATTATGTGGTGGATTTGGATTGCCAATGATGCTTATCAGTACGTGTTGTTTGTATTGATACTACTCTCGCTATACCAATGGCATAGTCTGATTGTAGGATCAATGATATTTTTGAGGTGAAGACGATGATCATCTCCGATGTCTTTCATTCCTCTCTGCCTACGGTGGAAGCTGAATCTATTTTCCTTTATGTCTTTTTATTTGTAGAAGCTTTTGTACCTGTTTAGTCAGTTCCTTGGGAGAGATTTCTTTGTATTTTTCATAAGTTAAGAATTTTTATTGTATTTCTCAAAAGATTTATACGAAAGGCTAGATTTAAGATCTTTTCTTATTGTTATAAAAAGTAATATATCATGATTCATTTTACTTTCACATTTTCAGATTTAACTTGGGTGGTAAGGGTTCTCCTATTTAGGTGTTAGAATAGGTGCTCGCACGATCCGATGTATTGGATCGTGATAATTTCGTGGTGCTCTTAAATTTTTGTCCTCAAATATGATTGTCTTTAATTTTTGTTCTTGCAACTTATTTAATGATTGTGATCTATGATTTAACTTTGTAGGACATAAGTTTCAAAAATTCTTATCTTGTCCGATATAAATTCTGTAAATATTAAGTTATTCAGTATAAATTGTATAGTATCTAATTCACACAACATAAATTTAGAGAACTTTGCCTTGTCCAGCATAAGTTCTGTAAGTGCCAAACACATACTGTTAACATCCTTGATCAAAGGAGGTCCTGCTGTGAGAAAGACATTTCATTATTGTTTTAATTGTTAGAGTATAATTACACCCCCAAAAATAGAAGGTATATACATTAACGTGTCATTTAAATTGAACTCAACTGATATTTATATTTTTTTGATTTTAGGTGTACACAAGTACACACTTAAACTTGTATAAAGTTTAACAAGTAGACATATACATCCTATATATTTGTTTGAGTGTATCTCATGCGAATTGTCACATATGACATATGTGTCTACTGGTGATGTCAGTTGATTATGCCACAAGAAAAAAGGCGAAACCCATCGGTGACCCCCTAAAATTGACACCAATTTTCAGTTAGACACCTAAATCAGGAGATGTTCATTTTAGACACCTTATGTAAGGGTCGAATGTGTCATTTTAATACATTTTTGACAATCACCAAAATATATTAAGTGTGTGTAATGCACTCACTTGACGTATCAAAAACAATGAATTAAATAAAGACAAGTGGCATATATATATATATATATATAAAATAATGACTTTTGAATTAAAAAATGACCAATAATATGATGACACGTGACATTTTTAAAATCCAAATAATATTTTTTTTAAAAATAAAAATTAACACCTATTAACCCCCACCCACCCCGCCGTCATCTTCTCCAACCCCACTCACCCGAACCCCAATCCCTCCCCCACCCCGCCGTCATCTTCTCCAAACGATCGTGTATAGGTTATATGTAAATCGGATTACTGTAGCACAAAGATTTGCTGGTAAACCTATTTTTTCTTGTGTTTTAATTTGGTGTTCATAGATATTTTTTTTTGTGTTCAATTTTCAGATAGGGTTGGTTAAATTTTGGTGTATCAAATCTATGTGGGTCGTCGCCAAGAACTTTGAATTTACAAGATTTGAGGAAAATTCTTGATCTTGATCGAAAACTAAATCAGTTATGAAAATTATTCATTTTTTGATGGGATGTAACAATTTCAATTGATGGTGGGGGATCATGATATATTGATTTCTTGAGAACCCATAAAAAGTTTGGATCAAAATTTGGAATGTGTGCATTTGACTGATGCTTTCATGTCAATTTACTATAACAAAAATGGAGAATGCTAAAAAATGAAGAAGAAGAAGAACAAAAAAAAAATTAAGAAAAAACAGCTTCTACGCGCCTCAGATAGGTGGAAAACACGCGAGGTGCCAACTGTGTAAAAAGTGTCAAAATGACACATTCGACCCTTACATAAGGTGTCTAAAATGAACATCTCCTGATTTAGGTGTCTAAGTGAAAGTTGGTGCCAACTTTAGGGGGCCACCGATGAGTTTCGCCCAAGAAAAAAATATCATCAAGCTACTAAAAGTTGTGCAATCACATTCCAAATTACTAAGATTACTAAAAAGATCAAACACTGGAAAGACTTTTCCATACAATATAAACTGAGTTTTGTGAGATATTATCAAGAGTAAAATAATATACTACTTGCTGTTTTAGATCCATTATCAAGTGCAACCTTATAATACACTTGATGCCTGTTTGTCTATTGTAGTCACCGTGTACACCTATCTACTTACTCATCACCCATTTCCCCCAATACAGATACATTAATATTCAAGAAGTTAACTCAATGGAAGCATAGCTTTTTCTTTCTTTGAAAAACATGACATTGGATTTGAGACTCTCCAATACTAACTAAAGTCACTGATTAAGTGGAGAAGCATGGAGAGGCATGCCCAAAATCTATTTAGTTTCGAACCGTGTATCACTGAGACGCAGAGATGTTTCGGTTATAAAAATAAAGCCACTTAGTATGGGTATAGGAAGTAATTGTAGACCTTGTTGAGTATATTATATATTTATATTGAAAATCACGTTCAGAAAGTACCTGCATCAGAAGACTTAGAGCTCAGATTGACTTATAAGTTACTTATAAGATGTTTTCAACTTTTTTAAGTGTTTGGCTAGCCAACTTAAAGTTATTTTGTGCTTAAAATAAGCCACAATAAATAATTAAATTTATTTGGATGAACTTATTATAAGCAGCTCATAAGTCAAAAAAAATAAATTGAGCTGAACCTACTTATTTTTTTAACTTATAAGTAGTTTTCAACTTATAAGCTACTTAAAATAAATTCATCCAAACATTCTCAGATTCATTAACCAAAGTACAAACCAAGAAGATCTAGGAAAATAAACTTTACAGAAGTATACCAAATCAATAAACTTTCTTAATAACAGTAAGAGCAATTGAGATATCATCTATTTTTAAAAATATAAGGCAAACCAAACAAGAAAAAAAGAAAGATAAGACTTAGGTCTAACTATGGTGAACAAAATTGATCTCTTGCATTTATGAAAACAAAGATTTTGTAATCATTTACTATCATTGTAAAAGATAGGTCGTACAGCAGCCTTAAAGTCTTCATAAAACCTTTGCTCTGAGAACATGGAGGCCCGTTTCCTTGCAGCAGCAGCCATCTTCAGCCTCTCATTCTCTGGCATCTTAATAACTTCAATGATGGCTTCAGCAAATTCCTCTACGCTCTCGGCAAGAAACCCAGTTTGCTTTCCATCTTCTGGTAACACAATATCCATTCTTGGGCCAGCTGAATTATGTGCTGAATGAAACCATCAAACTAGAAAGTTAAAAAATAAGTTCAGTGAATATGTTAGAATATTATGTATATAGAGTCCCGCAGGGAAAAAGATTATTATGTATTGTATAGAATATAACTAAAAATAGGACCAATTGTAATAATGAAGTTCCGATTTTAGTAAAAAAAATTCCATGTTTTCACACATGGTACCAGAGCACTCATAAGAAAATATAGGTGTGCAAATACCAGCTTCTTCAGGAGAGAAATTTCAGTTACTGCAATTTTCTGGGATCTAAGTGGTTGTCTGTGTCAATACCACTTTCTATCAATATTTGGTGAAAATTAGTACTCCCTCTGTCCCAGTATATACGACACACTTTCCTTTTTAGTCAGTCCAAAAAAGAATGATGTAGTACTGCAATGGATCCAAATGTTAAACTCTTGCCAGGACAGGGTGCCCCTAAGTGATCCTAAAAGATTTAGGCAGCTAGTTGGTAAGTTGAATTATCTCCCAGTGACTAGACTTGACATTTCTTTTCACAAGTCAGTTTATGAATTCTCACTGTGAAGTCAAATGATCAGCTAACATATATTTCCACCAAGTCCCTAATTGATCCTCGTATTAGTTACGTTTGTAACAAGCTCGTTACATATGACTTATATGCACCAACTTGAGGGTGTGTTTTAGAATATTATGTATATAGTGTCCCACATGGAGACAGCTTATTATGTACTTTGTAAAATATATAAATAGGATAGTTTCTCGTGTTTTCTCACAGAATCAGATACATGACTAACCAATTGGTATAGCGCCAGCAGCCATGTATTCCACTACACTTATGCCGAAGTGCTCATCTGTCATGGAATGGATTCCAGCTACAGCACCACCCAGAAGTTTGACCAAATCACTGCATCAACAATAGATTAAAAATGAGAATAAAGCTTTTATCCAACATGTATTGAAGTGATAGAAATAGATATCTACCTAAACATTTCACGTTCTCTTTCTAAACACACAGAGAACTAACGGCACTAAAGACATCCAATCAAATCTAGTTAGCTTTTTACACCCATGCATAGTATTACTTCTCTCTGTGTATTACAATGGCCTGTATATCCAGCCAATTTTTAAATTTTTTAATTAGTTTTCTTTTGGGAGGAGGTAACCAATGCAAAAGGTCCGTCCCAAATGAAACTCTTGCCTTGACAAAATAGCTCAAGCAATGAAAGAAAAATCTGGTTCAGACAGTTCAGCAAAATCATGCCTTGGAGTTCAAGAATTTCAGACTACCAAAATGGAGTCGTACTAACCTGTACAAGACATTCTTGTGGAACTCAACATGATCATCCACATTCAATTTAATAGCTAGGTCCTTCAAATTTTGCAACCTTTTTTCATCCGCTTCATTCCTACAACTACCCACTAGTTGGATTTTCGGCCTTGGAAGATCTTGGTCTAACATTTTTATAGCAACTGCAAACGCCTCAAGTTGGAGTGGATGTGCCTAACTCACGGAAAAAAACAAATTTTACAAGACATCCAAGGTTGCAATATACCTTGAAACACCTGCACAAGTATAGGTACCTTGATTTCCACAAGGACCACATAAAAATGCCCACCTTCTCTGGACGGAACTGAGCGACAGATACTATCTTCGGAGGCTTCATTGACTTTTCCAACGGAAGCACCTGTCAAGAGGAACGTCATGTTTGTAGCTTGTATTAGCCATGCAACAATGCAGCTTCTTAAAATCCAACTCAGACTCAATAAACTATAACAAAAATTGGTAAGACCTTCAAAGGAGGATTCCGTAATGTCATTACCTTACATTTTCATCAAAGAAAGAGCATGGAAGTCCAATAAGATTGAAAAGAGAAATTTGTCTGGAAATTACACTCATCTTACTCCCATCATATACTCAATAAATTCCAAAATGCAGGACAGTACTTAAATTTTAAAAAAATTGAGAAGGCTAATAGTAAAAATATTAGCCTCGATAGTAAATTAAACAAATCTACAGAAAAGGGAGAAAACACTAACAAGTTTAGGCATCAGGAGGAGGAAGAAGGGTTATAATAACACGAAACAAGTAAAAAATATACACCTGAAGCCCAGAAGTATCACAAGGAGGATACACACGCCTAATTCGAGCTGGTATTCCCCACAGCTTCTCAATATGAGATTGAGTCCATGAAGAATTAACCATCACAAGGTGTGCACAAGAACCAACGATGCTGTACAGCCAGCCAAACAATGCATAATAAATGACCTTGAACCGGGATAGTATCGCACTGCCAGAAAAGCAATTTCATGAGCTTCATGCAGTCCCTTGACTATATAATTTTACAAGACCCACTAATGCATCTGGATGTACACGTTCATGGAGAAGCAGAGTAACATCTAGCCATAATATTCTAATATATCTTCTTATGACTGCCAGTTAGTGTATGAGCACATTAATTTGTTAAAGAGATATGCATACATGTGACAATCTAACTGAAAAAAATGTTATTAATGGAAATGTCAGATAAAAGATACAAGCATACCAACAATTTCTTGTAGGGGACCCAGGCACCACTTAGTTGACAGACAAAAAAATGGCTCGCCAAACTAGTTAGGGTCTTTTCCTTTATGTTTAAATAGCACATGCTTATTATCTTCAACAAGATAGACAAACCTTTAGGTGCTTAGTTCCATGTAATACCATCCAAATGACGTCTTATCATGAAATCCTATAGATGGCATATGCTGATATAAAGCAGTTGAACTCACCTCTTGGCAATGAAGGAATCATTGTTGTACATTGAACTGCGCCCACGAACACGAGACAGCATGTCTAAACTGATAGTTGGATAATGAGTATAGGAAATAACTTTGCATCCAAATATACGGGCAACTGGATAAGTAAAAGCATATCCACTGGTATCAAAGTAATATAAAGGTGTATATTTGCACAAAGCTTCCCAAGCAAGGTAAATCGATCCAAGGCTTTGACCAATCATTGTGAAACGAGGGTAAGTGGTTTCTTCGACCCACTTTCTCTTATGCAAATGGACCACCTGATGTGCAGGATATCAGTAATCTTGAGCAAAAATGACATTGAATGTGAAGATCTCGGAGTTTGGAACAAACTACGACATTATGCAACAATTATTTGTACAGGGTATTATACATGAGAGTGATTACCACCATCAAACAAATGCCAGTGGTTAAGCATCAACAAAAGAAACACAACATGCAGCAACATGGGTGAAAGGAGCAGAAGGAATATATAATATAGATATCTCAATGAACAAACTAACATACATAAATATTAAGTACAAATCAAAATAGATTAGAAGCTTATTATTAAAGAATGCACAGGAGGATTTCAATGTGTTATTAGGGCTGAAGTCAAGAAAATCCAACATAGAGGAAACGCAATGATTACATGGTAATGTTGAAATCCCTGCTAATAAAATGCCTGTCAAGTAGCTAGGAGCTCCCCTGATAACTACAAACACTTGATACTCTACTGTTGTAAAGAAGCAGTGGGATTTGAGACATGGGTGGGGGTGGGGGTGAGGGGAAGAAGATGACGAAAACACAGGCAAAAGAGAAATAGGAAGTTCTTTGTATAGCTAAACAGGAAGGGTTATCGACCCATCCTAATGTTGGATATTTGGAACAAAGCTGTCATCATCACACTACATGCTATTACAAAGTATGGCATGTGGATGAAATAGATGCACTTTCTTAAAACCTCGAGGAAATACTCCCTCCTCTCTGTTACAATTTATATGACGATCTTCTATTTGTGACTTTCCAAAATGTTTGAGACTATTCCAATTTTATACTACATTCACAACTTTTAAGAATTCAAATTTATTAAACTTCTAAACTTTAACATGACATTTCCTATCAAATCTAGCTTTTCCGCCAATACTTTAATAGTCTTCCCACCATCAGTGATGCCATATGTAAGTCAAATTAACGACGTACAATCATATCTAGTCAAAAACTATCATACAAAATGAAAAGAAGGAGACATGCTGGCTAGATGGTAAGGCCAATGCTTTAGGCCTCAAAACATAGTAATTAGTAGGTATCATTATATATACTTGATCCCTTTTTAATTTCAGTGCTTTAAATCTGTTTAAAATAGAATGTCTTTCAATATTTGGAACTTTCTAATGCTCACATTCTACGTGGTCCGTTTAAGACCACAAGATTCAAAAGGCATTTGGCACATTACACTTGCACACATCTTTAATTTGAGATCACAACATTCAAAAATCTTCCTTATTTTCTTAAATTTACTTTCTAGTTAAGCTAATACACTTGAATTTGAAACGGAGGGAGTAATAAATTTATTTATCAAATTATTACTAATAATTTTTTAAAAATTTTATGTTTTTGCTTGAATTTTGAAAGTTTGAATTAGTGAGCAGGTTAGTGCGTATAAGTTTTGATCTGTTGTTAATTAGTGCATTTATTCATACATGTATTCATTTTTTCTATATACGACGAGTTCAATTTTTTTAATTTTAAACACACGAGAAGTAAAGGGTTACCTTAGGAGGGTGGATTAATTTGACTCCAAATCGATCAAGGGCACGAGTAGTAAGGCTGTGAGGAGAAGATTCGAAATCTCCTGTGTATATAACACAATCTAGATTTGGGCTTTCATCTTGGATAGCTTTCACGGCGCACCACAAGACTCGTTCTCCACCACCTCCGTCGTTGGTGTATGGGTGGAAGATCCCGACAGACTTCTTTCTGTTCCTCCGGCCATTGATTACCATAAACAGTAACCTCACTGCTTGAGCAATTAACACTGTTACGGCAATAATGGAACTGATCACAAGCCAATTAGAAACCCCCATTTTCTGAAATCAAAGAGGATGCCAAGTTTCAGATTTTAGGATGACATTTTTGTCTAAATATTAGTCATTTAATTTTAGGAACTGCTTTAGAGATGAGAATTATTTACTTTATTTTTATGGAATACTTTTATATTTTATTTTAAAATTAGTGTATGATTATAAAAAAAAAAATCCAACATAAAGTTAGCTTTCAAATTTGAAAAAGTTTTCCAAATATGTTTTCCAACTCCCAAATTTCAAAGGGTAAAGGACTAAATTTATTGTTGAACTATGAAAAATGAAATAGATTTAGCATTTGTTAATAGTAGAGATCAAATTTGTCCCTAAATTATGTAAAAACGAATTAGTTGTTATTAGTTTCAAATGACGGAAATTTAACATCGAACGATGTCACGTGCCATACAATTAAAAATTAACTTTTAAAACGAATGATAAACTTGAGCCTTTAGCATCATTTAGGAGCAAAATTGGCTCTTTCACGTTGTTGAAAGGTAAATTTGATCTTTGATCTATTTTTGAGTTTTTAAAATTTTTTGGTCTCTTCTCTCTTCTTGCTACCTCTACCATCAATCAAACTTTCTTCATCCTTCCCTCTTTCTTTCCCTCTGCCACCATAGTCACATCACCATCCTCTCTCCCCATTATTCTAGCACCACCTATATCATCGGGAGCGGGGGCGACCTACGTAGGTGTCAGAGCTTCATCCGAATTTCCTCAACAAAAAATTATACTATACGTATTGGGTAGATTTTTATATTTTTATACATATACTAATTTTGAACCGTATAAATCAGAAAAGAGAGATAGTCCAGTGATACTAGACTACCCAACTTGGATCGCGTATACTCATAAGTATTTTACTTTTTAGGATATATGGAGACACACACACTTATTACTAAAATCTCGGAGCGATTTGATTTTGTAATTCTTTATAAATTTAATTTTTTCTTTTATTATTTTTACAAGAGTTTTTTATTTTTACGAAAAAGGATCAAAAATACCCTTGAACTATTACAAAAGATTTAAAAATATCTTCTGTTCACCTTTTGGTCTAAAAATATCCTTCCATCCACCTTTTTGGCTAACTATAACCCTTGAAACTAACAATCATTTTTTTAAAGTATTTATCATGTATCATTTTCTTATTGGATGAAATAAAAATCCTACGCCCACTAAAAAAAATTTCATGATTATCTAAGACAAAAATAATATACCTCTTCAAGACCCCAATTTTTTTTTAAGAAAAATCTAATAGTTTTTTTTACTGCTATAGCTTCTTTTTTTTTTTTATAAAGTTTGTTTTGGGATCATGAAGAGGGATATTGTTTTGATTTGGATAATTATGGGAAAAATATTTAAAAAATAGTTTTTTTTATTTGCTGTAGTTTTTTTTAAAAAAAAATAGTTTTTTATGATCATCAAGCATGTATATTGTTTTGGTTTGGATAAATTATGAAAAAAAAATTGAAAAACTTATTTAAAAAATCTATTAGTTATACGTATTATTACAAGATGGTTTTACAATAACTATCTAAAAACTATCTTGTAATAACTAATTTAGTTTAAAATATTTTTTTACTATCTTGTAATAACTAAAAAATAATTTAGGTATACGTTAACTAAATTTTTTTAGTTATTTTATTTATACGTATTGTAAAAAAATCAGTATTATTAAACAGTAAAGAAAAATCAAGTCAAGATCTAAAAAAAATTTTACCTTTTTTTCCTGGTTAACCGGATAAAAAAAATCCTAGTCTTATTTATCAATGTGGCTTTTAAAAAAAAATTGGAGGGGGGGGGGAGGGGAGTCTTGAAGAGGTATATTGTTTTTGGCTTAGATAAATTATGAAAAAAATTTAGTGAAAGTGAAATTTTTATTTCATCCTATAAAAAAATGACATATGATAAATACTTTAAAAGAATATAAAATAAAAAGAGGGTTGTTAGTTTTGAGGGTTAAAATTAGCAAAAAAGTGGATGAAGATTTTTTTAGACCAAAAAGATGAATAGAAGAGTATTTTTAGACTAAAAAGTGAATGAAGGATATTTTTAAAACTTTTCCAATAGTTCAAAAATATTTTTGGTTTTTTGGTCATGAAAGGATGTTTCTTCTTTATTTAATTTGCTAATTAACATAATGTTGGAGGAACCTTGCCGAACTGTGAATGCATATGAACGATATAAAGAAGAGTAAATGTAAAGCCCTTGGAATCACTTCGTCTCTACCCAAGGTGAAGAGATTTAGGTAGTTACACTTTTCAAGCAGAAGATGTAACGTTTTGTATGTCACAAGTTACCAATATATATTAACAACGATGCATAATAACAAATGACGAACACTATTAAGAGTGAGAATGTCAGACTGTCATCACAACCGTCACTGACCGGCGAAGCTATCGTGTACAGTAGCATCTTGGAACTAAAGAGTGTATTGAAGAGTACTCCAAATCCATTTGTTGGAATTGATGTTGTAAATAATGGAGATCTGTTGTTGTTTCATGTGAAAAAATGGTGCCTAATAATTCAATTTAAGCGTATGTTGGTGTTGGATAATCTAATTGATCTCCCCAATTCTGTTAAGGTGTTATTGGCTGACAGAACCATCACTTTTATAGGTCCTAGAAACATAAGTCAAAAATCTACTCTGTCATATAAATATGGAGGTCAAGGCCAGAAAATCGAAATTAGTAGAATTGTTGATGTTGGTTATTAGGCTGGTAAACTTTGTAAGAAGCCAAATCTGCTGAGTAGTACACTAGAGTTGTTGGGTGAAGTTGGCGTTGATATTAAGAAGCCTGTAATTTGTGAAGGCTCTATGCGTCCTAATTGGCAAGCGTCTTCGATTCTCTCGGTGGAGGAGGTGAAATTGGCTATGTATAAAGTCCATTCGTGCTATCAAATTGCAAGCAAACTAATTACTGAGGCGACAAGTGTAACTGCACGCGCCCCAGTAACTTAATTTGTTTCTGTAATTATTTATGGATGACTCCTTTTTAAAATTTAAACTGACTTCAATCAAGTTAAAATTGGCAAAAATAAAAAACAGGAGGATTTCAAAACTAAAGTAAGAGGAATTCAACTTGATAAGTCTTCTATATTGAGGTGTAGGTTAACTATAAATAAATGCCATGTAATTATGTGTGAGTTTTTAGAAAGACTTGTGAGTTTTTAGAAAGACTTCTTATAGAGTTAAGAAAGAAGAGCCGAGAATTTTAAAACTGAGTTTTCTTTCTGTCTGTGTAATATTTTACTATTTGTGTAATAAAAATATTATTTTAGTCCTGATTTTTATTTCTTCAAAGTTTTTATTTGGAATTGGGAATGCCATTTTTTTTCTTCAAATTAATAGTGTTGGTGTTGATTAGATTAATTAAAGCAATATTTTAACTATGATTCGAATATAATATATTTCCATGTTAGATTACAGAACTTTCTGATAAATCCTATTCCCAGATTTCAGAAATTACAATAATGAGTCTTTTGAGTACTGATTTGTATTCAGTTCTACTATTAAATTAAAACGTATACATACTCATAGTACATAGATACATGTTGACTTTTGGGTTAAAATAATTTTGCATACCGAGAAAATGGTATAGTCAAATTTATTATATGAGGTCAAGGACATGCGTTCTAATTTAACTTGTTAGATTTAGTTACTAATATGTTGATAAAGGAAAGTAAATAGCGAGATAAGAACAACTAAGAAAGTGAACAGAATGAGGCTTTTTAATGGTGTAGCGTCGTGAGATTATGAAAAATTAGATAGGACCAACAAAAGGACCCATTGATTTATGCAAACGTCCAGTTTTAGGTAGTCATTTTGATTTTCCTTCTATTTTTATTATTAATATTGTGCAAATCTAGTCCTCAGTAAAGTTATCTTTTCTGATAATGTTAGACACAACTCTAGTATTTGTTCATATACTAATATACATATTTGTGCAATGTACGAGTAATATTAAATTATTATTTTTAATCGTTTCATATTAAAATTTCATTTGAGCATATTAAAATCATATAATCTTGAAAAGAAGTTCATCTATCATATTCTTTTTCAATAAAATAAGGGGGGGAAAATGTCTACTCTCCACCCCTATATTCCACCCTGCTAATTTTTTTTAAAAAAATATTCTACTCTCTCCACACCCCCACCACCAAATGACTTAGATATCCCAACTTCTAATCCAATTTATACGAAAAATATTTATGTAACTTCATAGTTTTTTATTATATCATTCACAATCTAAAATATTAAATTGTTAATATCTCTCTTCCCAACCCCATCTCCTCTCCCTTCCTCTATCTCTAGACAAAATCTATACGAGTAAAAATAATTATTTAATTACAAAAAAGTTATTGCGTTTAGGGCTGTTCAAAATCGATCGCTATCGATAACCCAACCGCAAAATTGACTTATTGGCTTATTGGTATTGGGTTATCAAATTAGCGGATGGGAAATGAATTTAAATTTTATAATTAACGGCTTATCGGTGTGGGGGAAGGATTACTCAATTTTGTTATTGGGTAAACCTTTAATCCGTTAAAAATTTATTATATTTTAATATATTTTATCCCTAAACATATAAAATATGTATGATATTGATAATTATAATTTATAAACATAAAGATAAGCCTCAACAGGCCAAGACCATTTAAAATATAAGACATTAGACAGCAAGTCAGCAACTATATTACTATACCCTAAAATCTAAATCCCTAATTTTTAAGAGAAGCAACCCTACTTCTACTTGGCTACTTGCCGCCTCTGTCTCAGACTCTCATCTCTCATTCTCTTTTGTGATTTGCGAGGCCAAGAGGTGGCGTCGCCTTGTCTTCTCCTCCACCAGACCTCCTTTCCTTTTCCTTAGGCTGTCGAACCTCCACCTCTATTTTCTTTCCAAATGCTAGGTATGAACACTACTGAGGGAGAGAAGGGATAATAGCAGTTCAAAATCTCGACACAAAAAGGGGTTTCGAAGATTCACTGATATGATATCAGTGGTCGACGCAATATGGAAATTTTTTTGTTTATGCAATTTGTTTTCTTTAATCTTCAAAGCTTAGTGATATGCTTTTCTGCCATGTCAAGATTTTCCTCTCTATTGAAGTTACATGTTACCAAGATGAGTGTTAAGCTGTGCTTGTGTGTACTCTTCTTGACTATCATGGTGGTTGTAGCTATGTATGAATATCTGTGAAGTTTAATTGGCGGGTTGTTGTTAACCTGTTCACATATCTGCTTACCTAACTTCTTACATTGTGCATGCTTGTTGAGAAGAAGGAAAATTGAAGTAAATGACAGAAATTTTACATGTTACCATACCACCGATACACCGCCCGATAATCGTCCGATAATTGTTAATTCGATACCGAATCAACCGATATCTTATAGGTTGGCTAGCGAATTAGTACTTTTAAAAGCCGATAACCGTTAAGTCAAACCGTTAAGAATAATAATCCGTCCGATCCGTCCGATAAGCACCCCTAATTGCGTTTGACATTTTTTAAATTATATTATTTACAATATAAAGATTTCTGGTTGTCAAAAATAATTAAAATTTTTATACTACTTTTCTCCCATCTCTTTTGTTTAAAATTTATAAATAATAATATGCGTATTATCTAATTACTTCATTATATTTTTAAAAATAGTTCAGATCCCCCAACCCGCCAATCCCCTGTTTATATTTTTTCTACTGTGTTTTAATTATGTTATTTTTATCTAATTTGACTTTGAGTTAAATTATCGAAATTAGCATAGATAATTTTGTTATGCATAATAAAATAAATAAAATATATATTTGAAGAAGACTCCAGAATAATCTAATATGTTAGAAGCATTTATAATTTAAAATTTAAGTTAAAAGACTTTATAAAAAAAATATAAAATTTTATCTTATATTTTATTTTTTAATATTTTTACTCAGATAAGTTATTAACTTGTCCTAAGAATTAAAAAAAATTCATAATGCACATAAAATTTCAATATGAATTTTAAAGAAAATAATAAGTCATGAATAAAGAATTCTAACTTATATACACTGTGTTTAATTATATAATTTTAAAAATTCGTATTTCTGTGGAAAATGCATTAAACTTAATATGAATGTGATATAGTACTGCTTCAGAAAGTCGCTTTCATACTTAAGAGAAAGACAAGAAAAAAGTGATTTAATAATATTTGTAAATATATTCACATTCACAAATTTACTCTCGAAGTATTTATTTTTATCAAAAAATAAATGAACAAAATTAGAATTGAAAAATGGTACTTGCTCGAATTGAAGTTTGCATATCGTATCCAAAAAATTAGTATGTAATACGATCATTACTCACCTACATATAAACAATGAAAATATTGAATCAAAAAAAGTTTATAGAAAGTGAAGAATGCAATAAATAAATTCAGCAATAAGCTAATAATCAATAACAAAAAAAAAAGGTAAGATTAATATTATAAATCATTTTATCATGAGTATATATAAAGAGAGTCTAAGAAGTGAACTCTATTAGAATTCAAATTACATTTAAATTTGAATTCATTAATTTTCTTAAATGATGATTATTTTGTTACTCTTCCTTATCATTGATTTTATAAATACAATGATTTTTTTTTATAAGATAGATATTTAAATTATTATTTTTTTGAAATTAATAAGATTCACCCCCCTCCCCCTCCCCTCCCCCTCACCCTACGTTTTTCCCTTTCCTCATTCATCTTTTTTTTTCTTTCTTATGTTTGTTTGTTATTTTTCTATTTTTTTTAATAATTATTTTTACTACTACTACAACTAATTATTATTATTATTATTGTTGTTGTTGTTGTTATTTATATTACTATTGCTATTATTAATTATTATTATTTCTATCATTATTATTATAAGTATTATTTTATTTATTTTATTTATTTTTTAATTTTTTTATAATATTTGAAAATAATAAGTTTAGAAAATAGTAAGAGTTCATTTAGAACTCTTCTGCCTATGAATTTCTATTTCTTTCCTTCTTTTTTGTTTGTTTGTTAATTTTTATTTTATTATAGCTACTACTACTACAATTTATATATAAATTATTATTATTGATATTACTCGTGCTACTATTCCTATTACTATTTTTTTTATTATTATTAGTTCTATATTTTTATATTTAAATTTATTTACAATATCTGAAAATGATAAGTTTATGAAATAGTAAAAGTAATTTAGAACTCTTCTATCTATGAATTTCTATTTTTAAGCTAATGAAAAAAAAACTTTTAATCTTTCAATTAATTTTTTTATTACGAAATTTATTAACTTTGACTTAAAATTGCCAAATTACTTTTCATTAGCTTGTCACTTGACTTAATCATATTACAAACTACTCTCTTTTAATATATATATATATATATATATATATATATATATATATATATATATATATATATAATGTTTCTTCAAATCTTACAAATAAAATATTAAATTATAATCTAACGTTTATAAAAATTTACAAAAAAAAGTGTTTTTCATAGAATTTTCAGTTTATTTAAAAAGGATCCCTAGATTTGTATCGGATAAAAATGGCTAGAGTGTGTGGCAGCATGTATCTATACCAACCTTGTCAACATCGCCAAATTCTACATTACTATTTAGGGACATAAATATACAATATTAAAAAAATATTTATCATTTATAGCAATAAAAAAATAATTTTACTGAACACTTATAATATATTTATAATACAGTTTTAATACATATTGTAGAGAACTATTTATAAAACATATATAATACAAGTTTTATAGATGGATAATATATTTATCACATATTTTAATAGACTTATAATACATTATGTTAGTTTCTTACTACACAAACATAATATATATTTTAAAACACTTATAATACATTTATATTGTATGCATAATTCACTTATAATACAAGTGTAGATTTATTATAATATTACTATATATTACTATAAATGATAATAAATAAAAAATATCGTTAAAATCAGTACTTAATTTTTAAAAAACACTCAATCATCAATCAAGTAATTTTTCCTACTATTTACTACGACCAATATTGCCTGGACTCTCCCAAGTCCCAACTGCATTTTCGGATGAAGAGTCGTAAGCAATAAGACTCCGACTACTTTCAGGAGAATATCAAATCCCGTATACCCCTCGCTTTCTTCCTCAGCAAACCCAGACGCCCTCTTTTCTTCCTTTTTCTTCTCCCTCAGATCAATGCACGCAATCTCTCTTCCAAGCGGATTCCTTTAGTAATATCCCTCCAATTTTCCGTTTTACTTTTCGAATTCGTACGCACGGAGAGATCTATTCACTCTATCAATAACCGAGCCTTTTCTATTGATTCCTGCGGATTGGATCAGAAATCCAAGGAATTTTCGTCCTGTAAATCACTCCCCTTGTTGCCTCTGTTCACTCACGATCCTGATTGCCTAAATAACGGAGACCTTAGTTTCGTAGAAAATTTACTGCAGCAGTTTTCAAATATTAAGAGTGAACATGTCAGAGCTGTTGCCTATTTCTTGGCTGATCCAAGCGAGCATTTACAACGTGAAAATTGGTAAGGAGATTGTCATCACAACCGTCACTGACCGCGAAGCTATTATGAACAGTAGCATCTCGGAACTAAAAAGTGTATTGAAGAGTACTCCAGATCCATTTGTTGGAATTGATGTTGTAAATAATGGAGATCTGTTGCTGTTTCATGTGAAAAAACGGTGCCTAATAATTCAATTTAATCGCATGATGGTGTTGGATAATCTAATTGATATCCCCCATTCTCTTAAGGAGTTCCTGAAGGACAGAAGTATCACTTTTATAGGTCCTGGAAATATTAGGCAGAATTCTACTGTGTCATATATATCTGGAAGTAGCGGCGAGAAATTAGAATTTAATAGAGTCGTCTATGTTGGTTATTTGACTGGTAAGCTTTGTAAGAAGCCAAATCTGCTGAGTTGTACACTAGAAGAGTTGATGGGTGAAGTTGGCATTGATATTAAGAAGCCTGTCATTAGTGAAGGTTCAATACGTCCTAATTGGCAATCGTCTTCGATTCTATCGGAGGAGGAGGTGAAATTGGCGATGTATCAAGTTCATTCATGCTATCAAATTGCAAGCAAGTTAATTACTGATGCGACAAGTGCAACTGCAAGTCAGTAGTAACTTCATCTGGTTATTCAGTGCTGTTATTTATGAATTCTCACTCCTCTCCTTGTCTTTATTTCTTCAAGTTTTTATTTGGATGTGTCACTATTACAATCGGCACTCAACCTTTAGGTGGGCCGACTGGGTATTTAATTGGAAAAATTACTTAATTGAGTGTTTTTTAAAAATTAATTACTGATTTTAGCGATATTTTTTATTTATTACAATTTATAGCAATACATAGCAATATTATGATAAATCTACACTTGTATTAAAAGTGAATTATGCATACAATATAAATGTATTATAAGTGTTTTAAAATATATATTATCTTTGTGTAGTAAGAAATTGACACAATATATTATAAATCTATTAAAGTATGTGATAAATGTATTATCTATCTATAAAACTTGTATTATATATGTTTTATAAATAGTTCTCTGCAATAGCCAATATGTATTAAAATTTTTTTTTATTGCTATAGATGGTAAATATTTTCTTAATATTGTATATTTATGTAAGTTTTCCTATTTTATTTCTGTTCTAGTATTAGTCATAAAGTTGCTTTCTTTTAATGGCTGTTTTGGTAATAATTAATTTCTTTCTTTTAGAATAAAAATACTTTAGTTTTTAATTTTTAACTAATATTAATTGTTTATTTAATTTTTGTCAATGTGAAATATTTTATCAATGCAATAAGTGATAGTTTAGATATAAAACTCAAAAAAGGATAGTTTAGGTGTGTTTTTGATACAACAAACTTCAAAATTTTGGTAAAAGGAATTGCTTTTTGACTAGCCTAAGCATCCTGTAAACAACAAATTTTCGAGCCGAAAAAAATAAATAATCAAGACCGAAAAATTGGAGTAACAAAGAGTAATATTTGATTTCAAAATGTAATGCATGTTACAATCTCTATGATAATTCATTTTCTGATTCTTCAAATAATATGAAATATGTTAAACTTAAATTTGATTTAGAATCAAGGGCTTGAATAACTTGATCTTGAATCTTCGTCTTCAAATTTTGATTTGAATTATTTGTCACGAACACCTGTATGGTTATGACGGATAATAAATATGAACAAGTAACTTGATCGTGAATTTTTTGATATTTTTCTTCGTTCTTGAGCTTGAATTTGATTACTTGAACTTTGTAGCTTTGTAGAAAATTTGTGGCCTTTGATCCACGAGCTCTCTTCTTGCTTTTTGTAGTAAATTGACAATTTTGATGCTCTTTTTTGCATACACTCTTGAGTTCATCAAGATACGAGATACGTTTTTTTTTTGTTTAGGCAATTTTTTTAGGCTATTTTTTTTAGCGGAGAGAATAAATTTGTACCATTCCACTAGAGTCCTAACCCAAAAAGTAATTATAGTTACTTTGGGAGAAGGACTTCCTCACCATCATTATTTGTCTATAAATAGACTTTTTCCTTTTATTTATTTTTATCATTGACATTGACAATTTTGATGCTACTTTTTGCATACACTCTTGAATTCATCAAGATACGAGGTACATTTTTTTTAGTGAAGAGAATAAATTTGTAACATTCCACTAGAGTCCTAATCCAAAAAGTAATTATAGTTACTTTGGGAGAAAAACTTTCTCACCATCACTATTTGTCTATAAATAGAATTTCTCCTTTTACTTATTTTTATCATTGGCATTGGCAATTTTGATGCTCTTTTTTGCATACACTCTTGAGTTTATCAAGATACGAGGTACATTTTTTTTTGTTTAGGCCATTTTATTTGTTTAGGCCTTTTTTTTAAAGTAAAAATATTACTTCATATGCAATGAACTTTTATTCTATTGGAGTCAAAGGTGCTGCATTGTTTGGGCCAATAATTTTACATTATTCTTGGTAAAGACTTTACACCATTTGATCCGAAGGTGCCGCATTGTTTGAGCCAAAGTCTTTACACTGTCTAATACAAATATTTTACATGATTTGTGATAAAAACTTTACACCGTCTGAGGCAAAGACTTTGTATGATTTGTGGCAAAAACTTTACATCGTTTGAGTCAAAGGCATCTCATACTCCAAGCCAAAGACTTTACACCGTCTGAGGCAAAGACTTTACATGATTTATGACAAAGACTTTACACTGTATGAGTCAAAGGCATTTCATAGTTCGAGCTAAAGACTTTACACCGTCTAAGGCAAAGACTTTACATGATTTATGGCAAAGACTTTACACCGTTTGAGTCAAAGACATTCCATAGTTCGAGATAAAGATTTTACACCGTCTAAGGCAAAATTTTTACATGATTTGTGGCAAAGACTTTACACCGTATGAGTCAAAGACATTCCATAGTCTGGGCTAAAAACTTTACACCCAGAAAATTTATTCGAACCTAATTCTTCAAAGGCAAAGACTTTACATGATTTGTGGCAAAGACTTTACACCGTTTGAGTCAAAGGCATTCCATAATCCAAGCTAAAGACTTTACACCGTCTAAGACAAAGAGTTTACATGATTTGTGGTAAAGACTTTACACCGTCTGAGCCAAAGGCATTCCATAGTCCGAACTAAAGACTTTACACCGTCTAAGGCAAAGACTTTACATGATTTGTGGCAAAGACTTTACACCGTCTGAGTCAAAGGCATTCCATAGTCCGAGCTAAAGACTTTACACCGTCTAAGGCAAAGACTTTATATGATTTGTGACAAGTACTTTACACCATCTGAGTCAAAGACATTTCATAGTCCGAGCTAAAGAATTTACATCGTCTAAGGCAAATACTTTCCATGATTCGTGACAAAGACTTTACACCATCTGAGTCAAAATCATCCCATAGTCCAAGCCAAAGACTTTACACCGTCTAAGACAAAGACTTTACATGATTTGTAAAGAATTTCCACTATCTAGATTAGGCATAGGTCTTGCTCAAAGAATATAATCGTTCATTATTGAGATTCATGACCATGATTATCGAATTACTAATTGAAGCGCTAATAAAACACTTTTTTTTACAGATTAGAAATTTGACTTCCTCTTCTTCAGAGTTGCGATACCTTGTGTGTTTCGATAGTACAAGAGATATATTATTGTATGAAAGCACCAAAGTCAGGAAAGACTTAATTTATCAGAAACCAAACTTCTTAATCTAAAACATATCCAAAATTTATATCTCAAGTCCCCCAGGATCGTTCTAAACAAACTTCAAAAATGAACTTCACATACAGGAAAGCTGACTGATTCATATCCGCATGATCTTATTAAAAACACTTATATCTCAGCGTAGAGAAGCCGAACAGAAGGTTCATAAACTACATTGTGTACAATAATCACAACTAATAAATTTACGAATTTGTACAAATATTTCTTTGAAATCAATTCAAATTCTATCTTGATTGGCCTTCTCTAATTCACACATTATATATGACAATCTACAAGAACATTGTGATGCTCAAATAATAGCGTGCCCCATTTCTTTTAAATTTATGAGACTAAACTTAGGATGTAACTCTAAGCACCACGGACCTCGGTAAAGAGGGTCAAGAGAGACTATGTGTTTTTTTTGATTACTCATGCGACTGAACTCAGAATGTAATTTCAAGCGCCTACGTACCTCAGTGAAGAGGATCAAGTCATAACGTAGTTCTGAAAGAGTGATTTTTTTTGCGTCCTAACTTTTTCCTAGGCCGCCTCTTTCGAGATTTTCAACCTAGTGGATATTTTTTTTGATGTCGTGCACAGTTTATACTCTTGCGGACCACGAGTAACATGCAGGTTATACTCGTACCTTAAGGAGTGTGTTTTTTTTCTTCAAGGATAGTATCTCTTTATGAACTTTTCGTTAATGGGGCCAATGCGCAATCCTTCTAAATCAACCAGTTTGTAAGCGCCACTTTAATATACTTCTTGTACCACATATGGTCCATGCCATTTAGCGGAGAACTTGCTTTCAAACCGATGAGAAGTAATAATGGGCCTTCTTACAACAAGAACTTGATCACCCACTTGGCAGCATCTAAGACGAACCTTCTTATTAAAAGATCGAGCTAGACGAGATTGATAACATTTCAGACTTTGTTGGGCCTCTAGTCTTTTTTCATCAAGAGCCTCCAATTCTTCAAGCCATAACCGAGCATTTTCTTCATCAGTGAGTCCTTCTTGAATGGCAAGGCGCAATGACGGAATTTGACGCTCAAGTGGAAGAACTGCTTCAACTCCATACACAAGAGAATAAGGAGTCTCTTCTGTTGGCGTGCGATACGTAGTCCTATATTCCCAAAGAGCCTCTTCTATTCTTTCATGCCAATCTCTCTTAGAATTGGAAATAACTTTCTTCAACAAATTGCAGAGTGTCTTGTTAAATGCTTCAGCGAGACCATTAGAAGCCGCATAATTCATAGATGAATTGTGTTGCTTGAAGCCAAAAAGATCACATATCTTCATCATTAACTTGTTTGCCATTATCTGTCAATATGTATCGAAGAATACCAAAATGGTAGATAATATTGACTCGAATGAAGTTAGCGACATTCTCTTTCTTTACTTCTCTAAGAGAAACAACTTCTGCCCATTTTGAGAAGTAGTCAGTTGCAACCAGAAAGTACAAATGTCCACCCAAGGACTTAGGCAATGATCCAACAACATCCAAATCCCGAGCTTCAAATGGCCATGAGGCAATCGTTGGGTGCAATACTTCTGGGGGTTTATGTATAAAATTCGCATGGAATTGACAAGCTTTACATCTTTGGACGTAATTCAGACAATCTTTCACCATGATTTGCCAGTAATATCCCATCTTTTTTTATGTGAAAATGGAGTTTTGGCCCAGATTGATGCGCTCTACATACTACAGAATGTGCTTCTTGCATAGCTTGAGTAGACTAATCTGCCCCCAAACATCGTAAGAGAACTCCATTGAATGACCGCCTATAAATATATTTTTATAATAAAGAAAATGAGGGGCTCGTCGTCGGATTTCTGTCCTTCTTGACAATTTTCTGGCAATATTCCATAACATAAATAATCTATTATTGGTTGTCGCCAATCATCAATTTCAGCCTCCGAAGTGGCGATAACTTATCAAAATTCTTCTTCATGCTTATCTGGAGGCGGAGTTATCCATCTTTGGCAAACCACAATTTGCATTTCTTCAGGCGATACTAATGCAGAAGCTAAAGCTGCCAATGCATCCGCCTTTTTATTTTCCTTTCTTCAGACATATTGAATAGTCACCTCTCCAAGCCATCCTATCATCTTTTGAGCATAATTGCAGTATGGGATTAACTCAGGCTTCTTTACTTCATAATTAGCCAAGACTTGATTGATCACTAACTTGGAATCCCTAAAAACTTGTAGTTGCAATTATTTCATATCAATGGTCATTTCAAGCCCAAGCAAGAGTGCTTGATATTCAACAACATTATTGGAGCAGTATTGAGTTAGAGTGAAGGAGTACGACAAAACTTCTCCATGGAAAGTGACAAATACCACTCCAGCACCGGCTCCTTCACGATTTGCAGCACAATCAAAATACATCTTTCAAGGTGGCTGAATTTCCACTAGCATTGCGTCTTCATCAGGTAATTCATCAGATAACTCCCAATCATTCAGAATTGGATGATTGCCCAAGAAATCTGCTAGCACTTGTCCTTTTACTGCCTTCTGAGATATATACACAATTTCAAATTGTTGAAATTGGAGGTGCCACCTTACTAGTCGATCACTTAAGACAGGCTTGGACATGACAAACTTGATAGGATTCGCTTTAGAGATAAGTTGCACAATATGAGCTTGGAAGTAATGCTTCATCTTCTGAATCGAGAATAAGACTGCCAGACATAACTTCTCAATAGGTGAATACTTGATCTCGTTTTGTGTCATCATCCTACTTAAGTAATATAGGGCATTTTCTTTCCCTTCATTATTTTCTTGTGCGAGAAGTGCTCCAACTGACTTTTCTTGTGCTACAATATATAAAATCAATGGTTTTCTAGGTATAGGAGTTACAAGTACTAGAGGCTTTATCATATAAGACTTTATGTTCTCGAAAGCATTGGTACAAGCTTGGTCCCATTCAAAAGGAATATCTTTCTTCATAAGGCGATTGAATGGTTAACATCTCCCAGCCAGATTTGAGATAAACCTCCTAAGGTATGCTAATTTTTCTTGTAAGCTTTTTAACTCATGAATATTTTTTGGCTCAGGCATCTTCAAAATAGCATCTATCTTATCTTGGTCAATCTCGATTCCTCGATGTAGAACAATAAAATCGAGAAACTTTTCTGAAGTAACTCCAAAGACACATTTTAAAGGGTTCATTTTGAGTTGGTATCTTCGAAGTCGTTCGAACACCATTCTCAAATTTTGCAAGTGGTCATCACTCTTCCTTGATTTTACCACTAAGTCATCGACATAACACTCAACATTTTTATGAAGCATGTCATCAAAAATATTCTACATGGCTCGTTGATAAGTGGCCCCAATATTTTTTAAACCAAAAGACAATACTTTGTAGAAATATATATCTTTAGGAGTGCAAAATGCAGTAAGTTCTTCATCCCATGGTGCCATGCAAATTTGATTGTATCCAGATGAACCATTCATGAAAGACATTGTCTCGTATCCAGTCGTGGCATCAATCATAAGCTCAGAGATTGGAAGAAAAAATTCATCCTTAAGGCATGCATTATTAAGATCTCTAAAGTCAACACAAACTCGAATTTGACCATTATTCTTTCTTACAGGAACAATGCTCGAAATCCATGTAGGATATTTGACTTCATGAATGAAACCTGCTTCAATGAGCTTGTTAACTTCAGTTTTTATCAAAGGAACCAGTTCAGATCTAAAGCAACGTTGAGCTTGTTTAATAGGACGAGTCCCTCATTTCACAGCAAGACGATGAATTGCAACTTTAGGGTCTAATCATGTCATCTCTTTGTAACTCCAAGCAAATACATCCCTAAACTCCATAAGCAGCTCAATATATTTCTTTTCTTCATCGTCATTCAGTGAAGTACTTACATATGTAGGCCTTATATCATCATCAACCCCAAGATTTACTTCCTTCAATGCATCCTCATCTTTTTGAGGATCACCATTATTAAAAGATATATGATGGCATGCATGAATATCTACAAACCCATCCTCAATTTTTACATATAGTGAAGTACCTTCTTCGTCACAAATTGTGATGTAATTTGATGATCCCACACTTTCTTTATCTTCATCTCGCTCTCTAGTGTGAATTATGGTATGAGTTCTTTCTCTCAGAACATCTCCACATAAAACTACAAGTTTTGTTTCTCACCTCATTCTAGAAGAAATCAAATAGGGCAATTTTTGGGTGAATTATGCTTTTGAGCATGTACTCATTCTTTCATTGTTCTATAATTTCATCGGCGCTTGTATTTCTTCTTCATTGGTTCCAACTGATCAAACACTAAAGTTTTTGGAGTTGATTCAATAAGTCGATCAAATGCAGAAACATTAAGAGCATGTCACTAAGTCGATCAAACACAAAAGGTTTCTTGTTGAACATCATATGTTCTTCCTCAGGGGTAATGTAGTTGATGCTTATCCTTTTTATAGAGATTCAAATTGGTGATGGTTGTTTGTAACCCAAGCCTTCACACAATTGTTTGAAAACATACTCTCTCTCTATTATCATCATTTGAGTAGGATTTAGGCCATGATTTGCCTTTTCAATAACTTCTTTTGGAAGCTTTCCTACTTTAAAAGCTTCATTGGGATTGTACCCTTCTTTCACCACCAACTTATAAGCATTTGGTTCAAAACCCTCATTTGTCCGCTTTTTAGGAAGTGATTCATATGAATCATGGTTTGATGGTCTGACAAATCCTTTTATCATTTTTTAAGGTGATTTAATTAGATCAATTTGCTTGATAGGCAATGTCAACTTGCTACTCTGCGACTCAGAGGGTGGGATCTTGACCTTATTTTCCTTTGGGACATAGTGAAAAATAGGAATCACTCTCTTATTTAAAGATGCCTCACTTGTCTTAGGTACTTTGCTCATATCTGAAAGCGCTTTATTCTTTTCAATCACAACCCCCGCATTATCAGGTGCTACATCAACTTTCTTTGTGATGTCAGCTTTCTGGTTGGTATCGCGTTATCAACTTTGACTTATTTTGAGACATGATTCTTTAAGTAGAATTTTGCATCTGCAAAGTGCGCTTCTGTCTCGGTGAAATATTCATCATCGGCAACTACCTTTTTTTGAACCCCATTTTCAAAGTATTTAAAAATATTGATAGTAGGTGGATGGTACCACTTTGTTCTTATGTATCCATGGCCTTCCTAACAAGATATTATATGAGGTCTTTGAGTCAATAACATGTATCCATGCACTCGAACGCATATCTCTCATTGTTATATCTAATTTGACAACGCCAATGGCTCTCTGCCCCTCTTGATTAAATCCCTGAATCACCAGACAACTTTCCGACAGTTCATTTATTGGGATTCTAAGTTCCTTCATAGTGCGAATAGGGAGAATATTGACCCCAAATCCGTCATCTACCATGATCTTATTTACTTTATGTCCACACACAAAACCTACCATATATAAAGGATGATTATGCAATACTTCACCCAATAAAAGATCATCATTAGTGAATGTAAACTTTGCATCACAAGTGTCCACTTCTTTAGAGTGAGACTTGATAGGGCCTTCATGTGATGGAAGTAATGATGGCGATGAGTCTTCTTCCGTTGTCTCTTCTTTATCAATGTTACAACATAAGGCCTTGGTGTCACAATGAGAAATATTTTCACGGAACCAACTGGCAAGAATTCCTCTAATATCACCAGAGAACGTTGCTTTTGATAGTAATTCCCCCAACTCTTTGATAGTAATTCACCAGAGAACGTTGCTTTTGATATTCTTCTTTACCCTTTGAGTTTTAGGTAGTTTCTTCATTTTTGCTCTTATCACTTGCTTACTTGGCTAACTTTGCGAGATTGTTTTACAACGTCTTCATCGTGTTACTAAAATCCATCCTTCATCATCAATATAAGCACCGCAAGATTGATGTTCCTCCAGAGGTTTATCTTCGCTATTACTTCATTCATCAAGGGGACGAGCGATGATGTGTTAACATTTATCGGCTCGAAGTTGCCAAATTTAATCATTTTTAGTGGTGATGTGGCGAGGACATCGCTACCATCATGTATTTTGACAAAGTCTCAAAGAAGTATGGGATTGAGTGAACCAAAAGTGACAAAGACTTGATTTAAACTCTCTTTCTCATCTTCAAGCAATATCTTTCCTTCACAGGCCAAGTCCATGATTTTTCCTTAAAAATAAAATACTTTTCAATAGGATGACCCATCAAATGATGATATTTACAGTAATTTGAATCATTAGTCCTCCCAGCTTTATCTAGACGCTTCATTTCAGGTAGCTCAAACAGTTTTAATGCCAGAAGCTCTTCAAAAATTGCTGGAACATCTGAGTCCAAGAAAGGATACTCTTTTGCCTGCATTTTCTTCAAAGTCAGCTTTCTACTAGCATTATTTTGAAAAGTCGTGGTCTTCACCCTTTGATTCTTGCTTAGATTTGTAGACATTTTTAAAGGTACGGCATTAATATTTATAGACTCCTTATTTCCAAACTTAGGTGCCGATTTTTCTCCTTTGTTTACCTTCATTTTATCTTTTCTCTTGCGAGGCTCATAAATAAGTGGTCATTCAATTCCACTTGTAGACATACTCAAATCTATATCATGAGCACGTGTGGCTAGTTCTTCAAATGATTTGGATTTAATATCCTGTAGGATATAACGAAGTCCCCAACGCATTCTTTGAATACATATTTCTATTCCGGAAGTTTCACTAAGATTATTCTTACAATTGAGGCTTGCATTTCTCCATCGGTTGATGAACTTGATGATATGTTCATCTTCCCATTGACGTGTATTTGTGAGTTCAACCATGCTCACAGTACGCCTTGTGCTTTAGAAACAATTGAGAAATTCATGCTCAAGTTGTTCTCAACTATCAATAGAGCCAACCTCGAGATTCGTATACTAGTCAAAGGCATTTTCTTCTAAGGAGCGCACAAATTGTTTGACCAGATAATCTCCATATGTTCCAGCATTATTGCAAGTTTCAACAAAATGGGCAATGTGTTGCTTTGGATTTCCCTTTTCGTCAAATTATTGAAATTTTGGAGGTTGATAACCTGCAAGCATCTTCAAATTGAAGTTATGGCAATCCAAGTCAAAATAAATAGGCCACTAAAATCATGCCGCGTGTCAAAGTTATGTGGCAATCCAAGTCAAACTATATAAGTCACTAGAATCATGTCATGTGCCAAAATTAGGTGGCAATCCAAATCAAATTAAATAAGCCACTAAAATCATGCCATATGTCAAAGTTATGTGGCAATCCAAGTCAAATTAAATAAGCCACTGAAATCATGCCATATGTCAAAGTTATGTGGCAATCCAAGTTAAAATTAAATGAACCACTAGAATAATGACACGTGTATATGTAACATGTTCTGACCAATCAAATTGAAACTCTTCACCAAAGGCATCTGATTGGTTAGTTCAAACTGATCAATCAAATCACATAGGGATACCACTCCCTACAACTATAAATAGAGGTCCTCATTATTCTAAAGAGGGGGGAGTTTTCAAGAACAAGAAGCAAGAAGAGAGCTCGTGGATCAAAGGGCGCAAATTCTCTACAAAGCTACAAAGTTGAAGTAGTCAAATTCAAGTTCAAGCTCAAGATCAAGAACGAAGGTAAATATCAAAAGGTTCGAGATCAAGTTACTTGTTCATATTTATTATTCGTCGTAACCGTACTAGTGTTCGTGACGAATAATTCAAATCCAAATTTGAAGACGAAGATTCAAGATCAAGCTATTCAAGCCTTGACTCTAAATCAAATTCAAGTTCAACATACTCTATATTATTTGAAGAATTAGAGGATTATCATAGAGATTGTAACACACACTATATTTTGAAATCAAATATTACACTTTATTACTCTAATTTTCCGGTCTTGATTATTTATTTTTTTCGGCTCAAAAATTTATTGTTCTTTTCTTAATATATGTGTATTACATTAGAAATTCAACTAATATGAAATATAAGAAGTAATTAATATTTACTCCGTCTCAAAATATTTATCATAATTTTTATTAAATGACACATCTTTTAAGAAAATATTAATAGAGAAAGCATTTTAACTATTTTACCCTCCTAAAGATATGCATCATGTTATCTCTCCTTAATAAATATGTTTTATAGATCTATGCCAATTTTATCAATGATGTACTCCGTCTTAAATATTGTCATTAATAATCCCTCTAATTTATATTAATTGAATTTTTGAGAGATTTTTCATTGTTTAAAATAATTGAATTGTTCAAAGTTCAAGATGCATGTTTGAAACCTTTTTCATATTTGCCCTTTCATTTATTGAAGTTTTATATTTTTTAGGAGATAAATCACACTACTTGAATCTGAGTGCATATCTAAATATTAATATGTGTATTAAGATTTAGGGATTTGAATTTGAATATACATCTAAATATTAAGATGTTGCATCAACATTTGAATACTAAATTGTTAAGACTATTTGTTTTCTAACTATCAACATCTGTTGATAGTGTAAAATTGATGATGGTGGTTGTGGATAGTATCTTATGGATAGTGGTTGACAAAAGTGATTAACCATGGTTGTTGTTGGTGGCGGTTGATAATAATAGTAGTGGAATGATGTTGATAGCTAATGACAATGGTGAATGATGATGAGGGTTAGCGGTATATAATTAATGTTAACTAATGATAATAATTATCGGTAATGATTACGTGGATATAATAATGATTGATGGTGATGATTACAAATAATGGCTAATGGTGATGACGATTGATTTTGGTGATTGTGAGTAGTGGTGGTTGTTCTTGGGCTGAGGATGGTAGGTGGTGGTGATTGACGGTGGTGGTGGTTGTGGTTGAAATGGTGGTTGTGGGTGAAAGTAAATGGAGTAGCGGTAAATTGTAATATTTGTACAAATTCTTTAATTGACATCTTAATGATATCAAGTCTTTGTTATAGATCTTAATCATTTAGTATTTAGACTCATTAAGTGATTGCAGAATAAGAAAAACAAACGCACTTAATAATTAATATCAAACCCTGAAAATAAATAGATTTAATGACTAATATTTGAATAATTAAGATTAAAACTTTTATTAAATGCGAACAAATTTGGCCTTAGAGTAACCTATAATTATTTTTTTTCATGTTCATTTTGCATGATTTTAGTCATATATGGACAAATTCATGTTTTACTATAGTGATAAATATAGGGAGAGTAGGCTTATTATTCCATTGGATTAGATATATAATTACCCTCATATGGTATTCAATAAATAATTTTTCCTTACTAGATATATCATCGCCCTCATACCATATTTAATTTAATAAATTGTTTTCAAAACCTTTTCATTTATTGCAATTCTATTTTAGATATATCATTACCCTCATATGATATTTAATAATCTTTTTCCTGTTATATCACTATCCTCATAACCTCTAAATATTTGTTTTGTAAGTTATTTTCATCTCTATTATCATGTATTTTATAAGGTTTAATATATCGATAACTTCTTAAATGTCAATTAATTTCATTTAGATATTAGAACTACGATTTATTTCAATTGAATATCTAAGTTCCTATTAAACATTATAGATGCAAGTGTTGAAAATATTTTTGTGTTTGTTCTCAAGTGTTTATTACATAAATAAGTTAACAACATTAAATTTGTCATCCCTTTTAATTGTACACATCATTATCAATTGGAACAAACATGAGGCTTTACGGCTTATTGATGCTAATATGTATAATTAAAGGAGGTGACGTAATTTAAGTGATTAAATTATCTATTTAATGAGACTTTAAGAATATTCACAAATTTTCTTTAGAAAAATAAATCGAAAGTGTTTGATCAACTATTGTCAGGGCTGAATGTTTTGTTCTAATGAAGATGAAGGATTACAGGTTTAAGGAAAAATGAATCAGGTGCAAAATTTGATCCAGATTTATAACGTGTTTGACGGGTATTCTTAAGCCAAAAATTAAAGGTTGAAGATATTTTTAGATCTAAAAGTTGAAGGACGTTATTTGTGAGTCAATTTTCATATATTAGAGATACTTTCGGCTCTTTTCTGTTGTACAAATTAATTTAAGATCGTTATATGAATTTCATAAACTTCAAATTATAAATCCTTTTATACATGTGATAACACCATATTGAATTATGTGATACAAGTATGAAGCAAAGTGAAGACTAGTAAAGCCTTTTAAGCTTCAAAAACTTTTGGGGCCTAAAAATTTTGTAATATTGGTTTATCAATTTATTTTTACTTAAAAAAAATATTGAAATTTACAGGTAAAAAAAGAGTGCAAAATCTTTATAAAAGATAAACAATGAAATATATTTTTTTTAATGGTAAAAATATTTTAGACCTTAAATTAAACTACTCAAATATTCATATAATTCGATAAAACTTCTTATGCGAAAAAAATCTAAGGTAATATATTACATACACATGACTAAATTATTAGCTTGAAATAACCCTAATAAAATTATAAGTATCAGGTTCTTGTCATTAACTTAAAACAATATACCTTATAAAAATACTACACAATACATAATAAGTACGAATAAAATATATAATAATTATGAAAAATTATAAGTAATTATACAATGACATGCGTTGGAACAATACTTGACAGATTGGCTCATCAAAGACTTTCTATGATCCTGACAAGAATCAAAGATTTTTGTGAGATGGGTCAATCAATCAAGTATTGTTTCAATGCATGCCATCAACAAAAAATGACCTGAAATTCAGGCTATAACTCATAAATTATGGATTGGTCCTAGTTCTTAGCTATGCGATTACCCTCTTATCATATTAAATAAACATTTTTCTTAATTAAATATCGCATTACCCATTATACCAAATAAAAAAATTATTTTCTAATATTTTTCATTTGATTTTACATATATCATTGTCCTCATATGATATTTAATAAATATTTTCCTTTCATAGATATCTATACCCTCGCACCAAAATCAAAAAACTTATTTTCCCAATTTTTTTTCCATTTAATTAGATATATCACTATCCTCAATAGATATTTAATAAATATTTTTTCTTAGTAGATATATGATTATTTTGATCATATGATATTTGAAATTGTTTTCCTATTTTTTTCTTATAATATGGTGCAATTATTTTTGGAAAGAAAACGTAAGTAGACAATTTTTTTACAAATTGTTACATGTATATAACAATATCATTAATTATAAGTTATAAGATATTAACATATTACCTTATATAGCATATTCCAATATAGAGAATCAATTTTCCATGCCTAAGAAGTAGGAAACGATGAGTTACAAGTTATACTATTTTTTGGGGGATTTTTGTTTAATTTATTTCCTATACTTTGTTTTTACTTTCTGTCACGTCTCGGGTGGATATCCTAGACGTGAACGGCACTCAGAAATCATTATTGACTTCCAAGCGAACCACTTGGCCTGATCACACATTCGTTCATTCATTCAATCAATAGAAGACATAAAATAAAAAGACAATTAAGTAGGCAATTCCAATCAATACTCTAACTCAAGGAAGAAAGGCCATGGGCCATCAAATCAAACTCCAATCTATGTTATAAAAATAGTCTGACAAGAATAATTCAAAGAATAGAAATGCTCAATCAACCTATCTCTATCTAGTCTATGAATCCTCTATCACTACTATCTAATTAGTGACAATGATAAGTTCATGGCTACCTCAAATCAATATGAAACGAAAGACTAAACTCAAAGCAGGAGTAACATAGGTGGTATCCTTCGAATGCAGGGAGAGGACTCACCAATCGAATGGATATGACACTACTAAAAAAACTGTGAATACAAACCTAAAAATTACCGATCTCTAATGAAAATCGATAATTTTTGACTTCCGAAAGTCGGTATTGTTAAAAAAAATAGAAAATAATTTTTTTAAAGAAAACCGACTTCAAGAAGTCGGTTTTTATGCAAAAAATGCGCGAAAACAACATACCGACATCCGGAGCTCAAAATTTTTCCGAAAAAAATAAATAAAAGAAAAATCGATCTCTTGTAGTCGGTATTGAATTTAATAAATAAATAATAATATTTCATTTTATCTCAATTAAATATTAAAAAAACAAAATTCCTATTTTTAATAAATTATATTATGTGTAAAATAAGGAAATAAAAAAATTATAATACCGACTTCTAGAAGTCGGTAAAATTAAATTTTATGTACTTAAATTTATTTTCATTAAAATATATATATTGCGACTACAAGAAGTCGATAGTCTTATTTATATTTAATTATTTTTATTAAAACCGACCTCCATTAAGAATAAAATATAACCGTATCTGAATTAAAAATAGAGAAAACTAATAGAGTATTATTATCAATTAACTTTAAATAAATCGTCCTCTCGAAGATGATTTTATGTAAAATATATAAAATACCGACCTCCGGTTGTTGGTACATTTTATTGTATCTAATTATTTTTAATAAAATCGACATCCAGAGGTCAGTTTTTAAAAAATATTTCTATTAATCATTATTTCTCTATTGTGTATAACACTAGATTTTCATTTTACACTTACAATTAATAATTTTGAAAGTGTTAAAACTCCATATAATTTTATACAAAAATTAGACTTCGTAAAATAGACAAAGAAATCGATAATTCATATTCAGAGTACAAAATAACATTGATATTAATTATGAGATAATTATATATATTTGTAAAATAATGTAACAAATTCTATTAGTCCATCGTCAAATTATGAACATATGTCTCATATAATGATGGAGCGGTGAAAATATGCAAGGTGATACACGTATAAATGTCATAACGAATTAAATAATATATATATATATATAATGGCAGCCCGGTGCACTAAAGCTTTCACTATGCACAGGGTCCGGGAAAGGGCCTGACCACAAGGGTCTATTGTATATATATATTATTATTCGTCTAATCTCTTGTCTCGTTTAATGATATATACAACAGAACACCGATAATTTATTGATTTTAAGAGGTAATAGAGATATATTCGTAAAGTATTGTACAAAGCAAGTTCTATCAAGGTGTGTACGTCCGAATTTTGAATGGATGTCTCATGTAGTGATAATGTCGTAGGCAAAAGGTAAACAATCATTCATTGAAGACATATGAATACATTGATATTAATTAGTAAGTTATACTCATCGAGTAGTGTAGCATAAACCAAGTATATATGTATATGTAGAAAAAATAATTTAAATCGTCTTCAAGAGATTTAAATCGTCTCTAAGAGATTTAAATCGTCTTTAAGTATATGTAGAAATGATAATTTGAGATTACCAAAAAATCGACCTTAGTTAGTTGATAGGTTTCAATTTAAATAATTTCTTTTTTCCAAAATCGACCTTTTTAGATCAGTTTTTCATTAAAATTTAATGTAATACTGACTTTCGGGGTTCGGTATATTTGATTTTATATTATTATTTTTAATAAAATCGATAGTTTTTAAAAAATATTTCTATTAATAATTATTTTACTATTATGTATAACATTAACTTTTCATTTTACGCTTGCAATTAATTATTTTAAAGTGTAACAACTTTGTATAATTTTGTAAAAAAAATTAAAATTCATAAAATAGACAAAGAAACACCGATAATTCATAGAATAATGTATGTATGTGTGTATATATATATGTATCGTAGAATAATGTAACAAATTCTATCAGCTCGTCGTCAAATCATGAGCTTAAGTCTCATGTAATGATATAGTGGTAAGAGCTAACATATAATCCATCTGAATATGAAATACGAGGTGATACTCGTAGAAATGTCATAACAAATTAAATTATATATATATAATTAATTATTCGTGTAACCTTGCATGTCTTGTCCCGTTTAATTATATAGAACAACAGAACATCAATAATTCATTAATTTGTATGTCCGAAGTTGAATGAGTGTTTCGTCTAGTACTGATGTCATAGACGAAAGGTAAGCGATAATCCATCGAAGATGTATGGAATATGTTGATTTTAAGAGGTTATATATACTCGTCAACTAGCGTAACAAATCAAATCATATCTATTAATATCTATATATGAAATACATTTTTAATTAAAAAAACACAGATCAATCCAATCAGGGACTAAGCCACCTTATCAAAATATTGATATTAGTATCAAAAGAATAAATACAGAGCTTCATGTTATTACTGACCTGTCCTATCTATAGACTATAGGTCAAGTACATTGGACAAGAGACAATAATTTCCATTATTTCTAATCTTGTCTCTAACTTGGAGGAGTACTTAAACTAGGGAGAAGGACTCACTTGTGATGTGAGATGCTAAGCTTGAACCACAAGTGAGAGGTTGCGGTTGCAACGTTAGTACCATTTTTGGGCCTTTTATGTAATAACTAGCCTAGACTATAAATACGTGAGAAAAAGTTGATGAGATTACTTGCTTGAGGATCATTCATCTTGAGGCCTGAGGGTATCTCTATAGTATAGGTGCTTGTTTGGTGTTCTTAATAGAAGGTTGACTTTAATAGTCGTTGTTGCCTATTAGTCTCATTCTTGTGTCATGCTTTCTATAGAATTGCTGCATCTCTCTCATAACTTTAATCAGTCTAGTGTACTGCCTTTTAGATATGCATGAACATGAAGTGTTCTTGAATCTATATCTAAATAAATAAATCAAAGTTTAAGATCTTTCATAAGATTAATTTGCTTATAGTTACCTAATTAGAGATGTTGTTGTATAAAATATTATGTTCCACCGTCGGAGCAAAAAACTGAAAACTCATTTTTAATGCAGGGCAAGAAGACTCACGAGGGTGTATACATCAAGTACTTGAGAGGGGGGAAGACAGAGAAGATCCACTTAGGAATTAGCTCAAAGTTGGAATGGTCCATGAGGTTCATGAAATTAATATAGATGACATAAGCAACAACTGAAGCTATTGAAACAGTCCCAGTAATACAGATGTGAACACAGGTATGGCAAAGAGCGTATAATATGCTAGTAGCTCAGCAAATGGATGAATAACAGTTGCCAAGACATTTATAGAATTTTACTTTTAGGGGAGTCCTTAGATAACATGCCATTACTTATAATGAAATTCGCTAAAAGACTTATACCATTTTAGTTGTTCACATTTTCCTTTTGTATATCTATACCTTATAACCCTTATCATAAATAAAAAGTGTATATCTATACTTCATAACCCTTATCTCTCTCCAAAATTACGGGTAAAATAGGATAAAAATTATTAATTTCATCTTGGTTTTGTAAAATGACAAGCATTTTTAATAACCTTGATGACAATTACTATGAGACAAGCTTTTTGAAACCAATTTTCAGCCATTAAACTTAGAGAAAGTGTCCTTTATTTCATTTGACATTTTTTTTCGTCTCTGAGTGTGTTTGCCAGGAAACAAAATATTTTCCTGGTTTTTTTCACTCATTTTCTGGTGTTTGAAAGTAAGCAGAAATATGTTCCAAGAACATATAAAACATATCCTAAAACTGTGACGCATCTTCTCCGGAATTGATCATTCTAACTCTTAACAAGTTGATCAAAGTGATGGAAAACAATTTTGAAGACGAATTACCAGTGATGGGCTCAGTAACAATGGAGGAGTGATGATGGGAATGGTAACAAGCGTAGAGAAAATGATGATGCAGAGCTCTGTGAAGCCAATAATAGAGGAACTCAACAGGACCAATATGAATAAAGGCAGTTATTATGATTCCATCAGTCCTCCACACGCCTGCTCTAGTATTGGGTGTTGGTTAAATTACAAGATTACAAATTACAATTGAAAAATAAAATGAAAAAAATAAATTCACTTCTTGGCTGAGGCGTGTATATCTCTCTCTTTAAGGAGATTCAAGCTCACTACAATAAATCTTTTTACCGGTCTAGCAGTAGTCCTCTTGACTTGTCCCCTCCAAGATACATATATAGTCGGTATTAATAATAATATATATTTTAAAACATTAAAATAAAAAATAAATACATATATAATGGCGACCTCTCGAAGTCGAAAACATAAAATAAAATAAAAATAAAAATTCATAATTTTTCAACTTAAAATTAAAATTGACCTCCGGAGGTCGGCAAATATCGACCTCTGAAGGTCGATATTGAAAAGCGACCGAGCTTATTCCGACCTAAGCTTGGAAGTCAGTATTGGATCTGTATTTCAGGGATACCGACCTCTAGAAGTCGGTATTGTGTGGTCGGTTTTTTTCTATTTTTAGTAGTGTGAACAGATCCTCAACGGTGCGCCTGTTGATATTGATGAACTCTAGAACCTGTCGCTGCATCATGAAATAATGCAGGCCCAAATAAACGTCAGTACATGAAATATACAAGTATGTAATATGACAGAATGAAACATGCATAAGGTAGAATAATACTAGTTCAGATATCTCAATCAGAAAGATAAATAATTCAATCTGGGTGTCATAAGTCTAAAGCAAGAGTAACGTTTAGACAGAGACCAATCATAAACAATCCAATCTAATCAGAGTACTATCAAGACCTATATGATAGTTTCTCTTATCCGACAACAAGCCCGTTACTGTTTCCACAACCATCCAGTATTTTGCCAGGGTAAAAAACAAATCATCCAATATTCAAGGATCCAATCAAGCATTCAAGCATTCAAGTCTTATCTTTTCAGAAAATTAAAATAAAGAGAAACATCTGACTTTAACGGTTCAATCCTCTCCTACGCTGGCTACGTAGTTATTGGGTTTGAGTTATTACTTATTCTTACCCAATTCGGTGCTCGATACTCCTTCCGAGACTCAATGTTCATAAGACAATCAATCACAATCAAACCAATCATCAAGTCTCTTATGGATTTTTATCAGTTCATCAGTTCTATCCAATTAATATTTTCGGACAATCAATCATCCAATCATTCATTTTTGAGCAGTTGGGACAATCATTTATGACAACATTTAGTTGAGACCATTCAATTAAGTTCAATAATAAAGATGCAAAGACTATTAAGTTTCATCAAAACTATCACCACGCTCACATCCCAATCACAATCATACATTCACAAGTTCAAGGCTCTAAACTCAATCCTTAATCATATTCATATTCATTCAATATTAGTCAAAATATCATGAGGGTTTATGAGGTAAATAGTCAAAAATTATTTGTTCAAAAACAAGTTCATAGAAATCATCAATTACTCAATATTATGAAAAAATATGTTAAGTTTAAGAAAAAATCTCAAGAAACACAATCATGAGGACTCAATTCATTCGCAAATCAAACTATCACAATCATGGGGAACATGGAAGAACTATATCCATGCTTTAGTTGGGATGAGTACAGGACAATCAATCTGGCAAGAAATTGCTTCAATCTCTTGAACCCTAACCTTGTCTCCACTCATTAGCCCTAGGTACGTAGAATGGACTCAGGAATGTCTCAAAACTTTTTTAAGGTCGAAAACGATCTATATTAGTCGTGGGTTAAGTATAGGAGGAGTGGGGAAAAGACCAAAATGCCCCTCCTTAAGAATAACATCGAGCAGAAAAAATTGGCCTGTGGGGGAACAAGTGCGCGACGCGGACTTTTTCCCTCATAGTTCATTTTTTTTCAAAAATTTTCAATGGTGATTTTTGAACCAAGATTGGCCAAGTCCGCGACACTGCCTTGGCGCGCACTTTTCTGAAATTGCATATTTGCCCCAAAAAAATTATTTTTTGATCCGGTTGGTGTGTAAAATTCAACTGAGACCATTTTTCCACAGAATTTTTCTCCCTGATCGATATTCTGGCCTCGGATTAACCGAAAAAGTTAAGGATAATACGTTGTGCGAGTGTTCTTTCGTCTAGGGTTATTTTGATAATTTTACCGGGTGTAACACTTTCCTTTCATGTTGTCTCTTTTTTTAAAATAAATAAATAAATAATAATTCTTTGTACGTGATTTGTGAAAGGATATTATATATATATATATATATATATATATATATATATATATAGTGTGTGTGTGTGTGGTGGGTGGGTTGGGTGGGTGGGTGTGAGGGGCCGGGGGGTTATATGTATAAATCTTTTATATAAAAGTACATTTTGTATAGTTTTTTTAAATATTTTTTTAAATATTTTTTTATATTTATATTACCATAGAGACTAGTGAGACGAAAAAGAATGTATGGAGTACTTTATTTGAAAAAGAATTAGAAGGAAATTAACTTTGGAATGCTGCCAATTTAATAGGTACAGATGAACCCAACTACCCTTATAATTTATGTCATTTGATTATTGTAGGTTTTTTTGGGGATAATTATTGTTATACCTCAAAAAAGAAAATTATTTATTATTGGATACCTCATTTCTTTTATACCCCTTATTTTTAACTATTTCGCGCATTTGATACCATGAGAGTATATAATATACTTTTATGGTATCAAACAGTTTCGCTGAAACACTGTCTCTTCTTTTTTGATACCATCAGAGTATAAGTATCAAAAAGAAACTGTTTGATAAATTGTTTGATACCATCAAAGTATAATATACTTTGATGGCATCAAAGATGAACAAGGGAAGGACAGTGATTCAGTGAAACTGCTTGATACCATCTGATGGTATCAAGAAGAAACTGTTTCATACTATCAGAGTAAATATTTTGGATCATAAGAATAAATAGTTTGGATTGGATCTAATTTGGGTAAATAGTTTCACCATTGATCTATTAGGTGTAATTTTTCCTTTGTTTTTTTTTTGGTTGCTTCTTGCATGTGTAGTTTTTTTTTTCTTCTTTTTTTATTTTTATTTTTTTGTTTTTGGTTCAGCAAGTCCAATTATATACAATCATGTTACCGACCACATCAAGCAATCCTTTCATATAATGCAAACCCTTTATTTAATAGTAGGGTATCAACATATATATATTGACACATCACATTTATTTCCAATTATTCTCCCTGAATTCCAATTTCGTACATTTTACGTACATTTCATTAGTTATTTATTTATTTTAGAAAAAAATTATACAAAATAGATCAAGGGAGTAAACTATTTACTTAAACTGGATCTATCCCAGTTTATTTTTTTGATTGGACTAAAGACCCAAAGTAATTACAATACTGCTCTGCCCCTTCTTCGCGTGATCAGGCCCATGTCTTTTTTGCGCGACCTTCATGATACTGTCAGAGTATATATATATTCTGATGGTATCAAGAAATAATTGAACAATGTTTTCTCTTCATGATATTATCAGAGTATGTATACACTCATATATACTCTGATGGTATCAAGAAATAATTTGATAGTTTATTCAGTGATTAGTAGCTTTTTGCTCCTTGATAACAACACAATATATATATAATCTGAAGGTATCAATGACAGTTAAACATTTTTCACTGTTGTATTATTCAAATCTTGATACCTTCATGATACTGTCAGACTATATATATACTATGATAATATCAAGAAATTATTGAATAATATTTTTCCCTTCATGATACGATGGTATCAAGAAGACGTCGAACTCCTTTTTGGGGTATGAAAGTAATGAGATATCCAATGATAAATAATTTCTCTTTTTGAGGTATAACAATAATCATCCCTTTATTTTATCTATCATCATTAGCTTTAAAATTTAAAATAATACTTTTTTTCTTTTCAAATAAAATTCTAAAAGCAATGGTAAAATTATTTTTATGTAATTAATACAAGTTATTGGTTTGAGTATATATCAATCACTTAAACTTGAATCAAATCATACGCTCTGGAAATGAGGAATAATTCATACACCATTTCGAAAAAGAATGTATGATTTCAAATAATTCAAGACAATGATCATCTCATCATAACATAATCATGATAGAAAATATTTTACATCGTACTATTAAATTCACCTTCATTTGGACTTGCTTCTAATTGGTAGAGAATTAAAAGAGTACTTTGCAATGGGACCATCTTGACACTAGCGATCATTTCATATATAAGTTATGATTTTATTTAATTTTTAATATAGAGTGTATTATTAATACATAACAAATACTTCCTTCGTCCCATTTTAGATGAACATTTTATTAAATAGTTATCCCATATTACTTGATCTCTTACTAAATCAAGATAGAATCAATTAAAAAAAATTTATTTTACCCCTACAATTAATATGACCTTTTGAATGTAAATAATTTTCAATACTAGATATTTTTATACTCTATGTATATTGCATTGGTAAAACAAAGGGCAAAATGATAAAACCTTTCAATGTATTAATGTTTTCTTAATCACCGTATAAATTTGAAAGTGCCCATTTAATATGAAACGGAGGTAGTAATACAGAGATTATTAAGATATGAATAAATATGGTTAAATATAGATCTGTCTTTAATAAACCAAATCAAATAGTGAGTAATAAATAATTTCAACATAATTAATCTCAGCATTATTAATTTCAACATTACTAATACACTCTATTGAGTATTATTCTTATATAATCTACCAAACGATCGTTAAACGTATTTGTCAATCAAAATAAGTGTTACATTAGCAAAAATATCTTTTCTCGAAATAAATATCACCTTACAAGATAAAAATTAATATGTTTTTCCAACTATACCCTTATACTTTAGTTGTTTAATAGTGTAAATTTTCAAGAAACATTTATAATAAAAATTTTATAAACTACATATTGTATTAATTAATTTTTTAGTTAACAGAATTTTGGTTGAAATAATATTTATTTTCGGACAAATTTTCTTCATGTGAAAGTGTTGTGTGTGAGAGAGAGAGACACCCAATAATTATGGCCAATAACTAAGAAATAACGGATCTCCTAACGCAGTCACAATTGTCCCCTGACAAGGATCAATAATTCATCAACTGCAAAAGTTGATAAAAGAAGTCAAAAAGGTAAAATTTTCTTTTTTAAATTTATTTTTAATTAATTAGTAATTTAAACAAATTCCTAAAAAGCTTTTGAATACCTTCTTCTTTTTTTTTTTTACATTTTCTTAGTCAATGAAATTATAATTACTTTATTTAATTGGTTTAAATTTGAACTTATTAGTGAGTCATTTTATTAAATCAGTACATTTTGACTAAAAAATTATACCTAATAACTTTGAAAATGAAAGATCTTGAAATTTTGACCTCCTAGCTGCCCTAGGGGCAAATTCTAAGGTTATTCTTATAAATTAATTATATTGACCCACTCAATGCAATCCATTATAAAAATTTGAATGACATGCAATCCAAGTTAACCTATGAAAAACTTTATCGCAATAAAATACACTTGTTGGAATTTTGTTTAAATTAAATTATTAATATAAGTTTTTTAAATGAAAGAGTTTATTCTTTCATTTTTTAGTTGGTGTCTTTTAAATGAAAGAGTGTATTTTTTTATTTTTTAGTTGGTGTCTTTTAAATGAAAGAGTGTGTCTTTTTATTCTTTAGTTGATGTCTTATAAATTAAAAAGTTGTGTCTTTTCATTCTTTGGTTACCACCAATTCTATTTAAATTCAATTACTGCAGACTTACAAATAACTTTTTACAGAAAACATTTTCTTTACAACATTCTTCAAAGAAATGTTTTCTTCTCCAAAAGATCAAGTTTTCAAGTTCTTGCTTTTCAATAGGATTTCTCCACTATTTACTTAGTACAGAAATTCATAGGCTTGTCATATCCACTAAAATTATTTGCATACAATTCCATAGCAATCTTGTGGGGGAGAGGAAGCAAATGTCGTTTTTAGGAAAACGTTTTACATGTATTTCAAGCCTACAATTTTATGTTCTTTGTTCATATTATCAAACCTTCATCTTATTATTCTTCTTCATATAAATTTGTGTCCTTGATATATATTTTTCAACACATACTCTAATAATTTAATTCATTTTAACCCACTCAAATTAAACTCAATACATCCATTTAACTTCCCCAACTAATAGCCAAAACTTGACCCTATAAAGAAAAGAAAAGAAGAGAAAGAACAACAGGTTCAATGCCTATGCTGTCCTGAATGTTTTTTTTTTGGTGTCCTAATAGGCAGCTCTATGGGCAATGACAGGTTGTCCTTTTTGTCTTAGTTGTTAGGATTGAGGATCTCTATCTCTACACACCCCAAAAAAAACCTCCCACATTGCCCAATGACATCTGGACACTATTTTTTTTACTCTCTCCAACATAATATTTTCTTTCACCAACGATGAATAAAATTGTTCTTCTTTTAACCAGATGTCTTGAGTTTAAATTTTGAATATGGAAAAATTCTTGGCAAGAAGCACTTTTCTCCACGAATGAGGCTTTATATAGCGCGAATTCGGAATAGTCAGACTCCAATGCAAGTATCGGACACTGAATAAAAACAAAACAAAAAATCTTTTGATTTTCTTGTTTATTTGATAGACATTAAATTATTTTATGATCTTTCAAAATTATAAGTATTTGTGTTATAATAAATCATATTATTAAAAAAATTAAAAATTAAATTATTTATAAATAATATAAAAATATTATTTTTTAAATAGTGTGTCACATCAAATCAAATGAAACAAAAGTGACGAATAATACTTGTGACATTTTTAAAAAAATTGTCCAAAAAGAAACACTAACACCTTTCTAAGAATACTTGAGGTGAGTTGGCAACAATTTGTTCTTTATTTCTTAACTGTAATGCCTAATCAAATAATAACATATATACTATTAAGATAAAATAGAAGAAGCAAAATGCTAGCAAATGTAGATGCATTTCTTTAAGGTCGTTCATTATATACTTTTTGTTTCTATGACACACTTTTCGATTTTTACATTTCAAATTTTGTGGTCTATAATTAAAAATCTATTAAATATGTCAAATATTTTTTAATTTTATAGTCTTAAATGTGTCACGTCGAAATCAAAATTTAAAAAGTTACTTAAAAAAAGGAAAGAATCATACAAGTCAAACAAATTGAAACGGATGGAATATTAAGAAAAAAGAAAGTAATCCTTTTACGTAGGAACAATTTCTCAAATCTTGTTCATTCGCAACATAATATTTTCTTTGTGCATTGGTAAAAAAAACATGTTTTTTGGAAGAGATACAATTTCACCAATCGAGTTACATGTATCTAACATAATCATACCTGACGATTTTTACAAAATAGTAACAAAACATATAATTTGTACAAATCGTTCCATTTTTCAAGTCGATCTGTTCCATTATGCATAAAGCTATTTACTCAATCACATACATTTCTGAAACATGACCTCAAACAGAGGGAGCAAATAGTCAATATCTATTTTCTCCAAGTTTGTCCTTTCTCCTCTAAGGGCTTCATTTGTATGCCCCAGTTTCTATATAATAGTAACTCTATTTCCTTCTTTTTCTATTAGTAGCTTCTCTTATACTTTGTAAACTAGACCTCAAATGCTTAACATTTCACTTGCAAGATCTACTCTTTTTTTTCCCCTTCAATTTTCCTTGGGTTTTGGAAAGTTTGGTGGTCATAATTTATAGATTCCTCACCTTATACTATTTTCCAAAAAGTCTTATTCAGACTCCCCTCAATTGCTTTTTGATGCCATAAAAAACAAACCTCACTTGTTATTTTCTTTTATTTTACCAAGAAAACACAACTAGCTAGGCTGCCACTTCTCCTCTAGGTAAACTTGTAATTTGTAAATGAACAAGAAAACATGAGCAGGGAAATGGGATTTCTTTTTCCTCCTCCTGAAGCAACATATTATAGAAACTCAAATTGGTTATTTGAGGAAAACAAGGAAACAAAATGGAGTAGTGAAGAGAACAAGATGTTTGAGGACGCGCTCGCGTTGTTTGATAAAGAGACTCCTGATAGATGGTATAATGTAGCAGCAATGATCCCTGGTAAGACGGTGAACGATGTGATCAAACAATATAGAGAATTGGTAGAAGATATTACTGATATAGAAGCTGGATTAATACCAGTACCTGGCTACACTACAAGTACTAGTAGTAATTCATTCACATTGGAAGAAGGCGTATTCCACGATTTCAACAAGCGATTCTATGCTCCATCTGTCAAAAGAAACACATCAAATCGATCTTCTGAATACGAAAGGAAAAAGGGAGTACCATGGACTGAGGAAGAGCACAGGTGAGTACTGTTTCAAATATTAATAATGTAACTTTGGAATTCTGTTTCCTGTAAATTTTGAAATTGTTTTCTACTTTTGGTCAGGCAATTTCTGTTGGGGCTGAAAAAGTATGGAAAAGGTGATTGGAGAAATATCTCACGCAATTTTGTGACTACAAGAACTCCAACACAAGTAGCGAGTCATGCTCAGAAGTACTTTATCAGGCAGATTTCTGGGGGTAAAGATAAGAGAAGATCAAGTATACATGACATTACTACTGTCAATCTTACAGAAGAGAATCATACATCTTCCAATTCCCCTGATAAATCTGTTCTGTCTCCACCAAAAGCCTTATGTGAGTACAATTTTCCAAGTCAAGATGCAGATATAGGATTCAAAACATATGGACCAAAGCTGCATGAACATGGAATGCATAGTGTTATTCTGCAGGGACATCAGTTTGGTCGGTACAATACTATGTGATCAACCGTGTACCCTCTTTTCGAGTGTGTTAGAGGTTTGATTAAAGTATATTGTTAGATTAAGCTGATTATGCAGTTGCTGCGATGATTCGTAGAGTTCAGCAAGCAAGCTGTCCGAGTTGTACAAGGTTCAGTGAGAAGGTTGAGGACTGTTTCATGTTAATATTACTGGTAATTCAAGATGGTTAGTAATAAGTCAAGTAATTTAAATTCTTGAAGAAAATTGTGTTAGTTTTAGTTTGTATTTCTTGTTTTTATCTCTGTAGAAGAGCAGTATTACAACTTGCATTTGTATCCTCTCATTCATCATTCATTTCATTTTGTTCTTTTCCTCATTGTTATAATAAAGGTGAATTCAATACACCTTGAATTCATTATTCTAGTTCATTTTGCACCTCTTTGATGCACAAGCAGACCTGACCAAGATCGAAGAAAATTTAACACTAAGGGCTAATTCACAATTTGGGGCTGGTTCACGATTATCCCTTGTATCAGACACAAGATAATCGTACGGAAAAGGACTTCTGCTCATATATGATTGGTAACCGAACATTAGAAAATAACTTCTTCACGAAAAATATTTTCCTGAAAAATGACTTTAGTATTCCGTGGTACCAAATTCTCCTCATCCTAAGTTTTAGTGACATAGTTAGTATCCCATTATAAAAGGAGGTAGCGGATATCTAGTAAAGTAATTGAGGTGCGCTGAATCCAGCCATGAACACTACTGACAACTTGATTTCTATATTTGAGACGCTTAAATAATGGTTAGTCTAGTAACTTTTACATAGACCATAGTCTTTGTATTTTTATCTAGACTTTCATGAAATATATATATGTTTAGTGGGTTGATCCTGGAAGAGATCCGGATGAACCTTTCAAATATGTGACGGTGAACTCAATTATTATTGTATATTAATTTGTGATTATTATAAGACTCGTAAATTTCAAATTTTGAATCTATCTTTAGTGAAATTGAAAATGTATAAGTTAAGACATAATGATTAGAGACAACAAAAGAGGAGCTTTAGCAATAGTTAAGGATAGGAAAACACTACTTTAAAGAAGTTCTACTATTTTGTCTACCACCAAACCAAACCAAAACAGCCACCAGCACCTTGTTGTGATTAAATGATTATTCAAATTTGTTCTTTTCATCAAATGATTTTTCAACAACTTGCAAATCATAAGGGGTCAAATGAAAAGTTGATTTCCTTGTTCTGTTGTGCTGTTACTGTTAATTTCTTGTTCTCTTCTACCTCATAATTAAGCCACTTTTTCTATTGGTGTTTTCCATTTTGGTGGCATTACAGTCATAATTTGCTGTTGGAAGTATCAATAAAACCATAGTGCAAACTATATATAGGCCCCCCACCCCATAAAGCAAAAGAACATTTTATTTTTATTTTTATAATGATGGTGTCAATTAATTTGCGCGTACTTCCACTATTTCATTAAATATCTACTGTCTTTCGGCTTTCATCAATACAAATGCCGAATAACTCTACCAGAAGAAATAAAAGTCAACAAAGGCTACTAAGTAAAGTCCAATTCAAAGAAGAAAAAAGTACACAAAAAAAGTAGGTAGAAAAAGGAAAAGGAAAGAAAAAGAAAGGTCTTAGTATAATTGAGTTTTCCTTTTTCTAAAAGGAAAACACAAAGGGCAGTTCGGTGCACTAAAGCTTCCGCTATGCGCGGGATCCGGGGAAGGGCCTGACCACAAAGGTCTATTGTACGCAGTTTTGCCTTGCATTTCTGTTTTTTCTTATAGAAAAAAGTTTATGACTCTATAAATATAAGTTCCATGATAGCATCCACAATTCAGAGAGAGACAGAGAGTAAAAACACAAAGAGAGTTATACACCAAGATAAATATTGTAGTTTTGAGTGTTCTCTTTAGTGAGTTGTTCTTTTTACAAGAGAGAAATGTTAATTGTTGTTTTCTCCTTGTATTTGAGAGAGGTGTACTCCAAATCATAATAGTAAAAATCCTTCTACCCCATGGTTTTTTCCCTCTATTTGTTTGACGGTTTCCACGTAAAATTCTCATGTTCAATTTATTTTCATTATTTATCATCATATCAAACTTTAGTTGTGGTGTTTCCTCCCTCCAACAATGGTATCAGAGCCCTCGGTTATTCTATCTGTTTTGATGAAAAGTACTATTCACATGAATAGTAAATTTTGATGACGATACAGTTTGTCACGACTGTTCGAAAAAATATTCAAAAATGATCTAGTAGGGTGTGAAGCAAATAATAATGCTGAGTACAACAAAGTTTGACATTGAAAAATTTAATGGGACTAATTTTTCATTGTGAATGAAAATAAAAATGATATTGAGAAAAGACAATTGCTTAGCTGCAATTGAAGGCAAGCCCACAGATTTTACTGATGATAGCAAGTGGAACGACATAGACAGCAACGCAGTTGCCAATCTACACTTGGTACTAGCTGATCAAGTGTTGTCTAGTATGGTTGAAAAATGGACGGCAAAGGAAGTATGTGATACTCTTACAGGATTGTATGAGGCCAAGTCTTTGCATACTAAAATCTTCTTAAAAAAAGATTGTATACTCTTTGAATAGTAGAGTCCATGTCAGTTACTGAACACATCAATACTTTGAATATTCTATTTTCGTAACTTACAACAATGGGTTGCAAAATAGAAGGGACTGAACGTGCGGAGCTTCTATTTCAAAGCCTGCCTGAATCATATGATCAACTTATTATCAACCTGACGAACAATACAGACAGTCTAGTTTTTGATGAAATTACAGTCGCTGTCTTAGAAGAAGAAAATCTATGCAAAAATAAGGAAGATAGACAAGCAAGTTCGCAGCAAGCTGAAGCTTTGATGATGGTGAGAGGAAGACCAATGGAACGTGACCCTAGTGAGAGTCACAATCATGGTAGATCTCAATCAAAAAGTAAGAAGAATATCAAGTGCTATAACTGTGGCAAGAAAGGGCACTTCAAGAAAGATTGTCGGTTCAAAAAGAAGAGTGAACACCCTGAGCCATCAAATGCTCAAGAAAATATTACATGTACCTCAGATGATGGCGATATTTTATGTAGTGAAGCAATATCAAATAATGAAGGCAGAAAATGTTTCACTGATGTCTGGATCATGTACACAGGAGCAACATGATACATGACTTCCCGAAGAGAATGGTTCCATCAATATAATTCTATCTCAAGAGGGTCTGTGTTCATGGAAGACGATCATGCTTTGGATGTTATTGGTATTGGGTCCATCAACATAAATAAGTATGATGGCACAATCGCACCATCCAGGAGGTACGACATGTAAAAGACTTGAAGAAGAATCTATTGTCTTTAGGACAACCAGATGATAATGGATGTTCGTATAAGACTCATGGTGGAGTCATGAGAATATTAAAAGGAGCACTTGTAGTAATGAAAACAGAAAAACTTGTTGCAAATCTATATGTGCTTAAAATAAAACATACCAAGAAGGAGAAGCATCAACCGCGTCAGCAAGTTCATTTAAAAAATCAACGATGATATGGCATTGTAAACTTGGTCATATATCGGAAAGAGGTTCGAAGATTCTTGCTGAGCAAAAGCTTCTTCTAGGGCTCAAAAAGGTTTCACTACCCTTTTATGAGCATTGTGTTACCAGTAAGCAAAATAAACTAAAGTTTAGCAGTTTCTCTGCTAAGAGCAAGGAAATACTAGATTTGGTCCACTCTGATGTATGGCAAGCACCGGTGGAGTTCCTAAGAGGAGCGAAATATTTTATGTCATTTATTGACAATTTCTCCAAAAGAAGTTGGGTATATCCAATCAAGAGAAAGGGAGATGTTTTTCTAGTTTTCAAACAGTTCAAAGCGCGGGTGGAACTTAAATCTGAGAAAAAGATCAAGTGTTTAAGGACAGATAATAGAGGAGAATACACTAGTGATGAATTTGATAACTTCTGTAAATAAGAAGGTATTAAAAGGCAGTTTACAGTGGCATATACTCCACAACAAAATGGAGTAGTAGAGCGGATGAATAGAACCTTGTTAGAACGGACAAGAGCTATGTTTGCAACTGCAGGGTTGGAAAAACCATTTTGGGCAGAAGCAGTCAACACCGCCTGTTATGTGATCAATTGGTCACCATCAATCACAATTGATATGAAAATGCCAATGGAGATGTGGACAGGAAAATTAGCTGATTATTCTCGCTTATATATATTTGGAACTCCTGCTTATGTTATGTACAATACCTAAGAAAAATCAAAGTTGGATCTAAAATCCAAGGAATGCATTTTCTTAGGGTATGTTGATGGAGTCAAGGGATATCGCTTGTGGCATCCCACTGCCCGCAAGGTGGTAATCAGCAGGGATGTTGTGTTTGTTGAAAACAAGATACAAGCAAAAGAATATATCACTTCAAAAGAAAAATCAGAGACTACTACAGTTGAAGGTGAAGAAATAAAAGAAGTTTCAGTTTCTTATGAAGCAGCACCAGAGCACGAACAACAAGAGCAAGCTGAGAATGAAACTCCACAAGTTTGATGGTCAACTAGGGAAAAAAGAGAATCAGCTTGACACTCAGATTATTCTATGGAGAGCAATATTGCATACTGTCTATTAACAGAAGATGTAGAGCCTTCAACCTTTCACGAGGTTATAAAAGGCCAAGAATCATCTCTGTGGATGGCAATAATACAACAACAACAACAACCCAGTGAAATCCCACATCGTGGGGTCTGGGGAGGGTAGAGTGTACGCAGACCTGACTCCTACCGATGTAGGACGGCTGTTTCCGAAAGACCCCCGGCTCAATAAAAGCATAGAAAAAGGTCAGACAATAATATTAGAGTAAATAAGTAGATGAAAAATACGGTCCAAACAATAGTATAATCAAAGCACAAAAACAGTAGATATTATTATTGGATAATAACATAAATACCATAAATAACATACATCAGAGTACAAGAAATCACAGTGCGTTAATACGTCTACGAATAAGGGAGAATAAAACTATTATGTACTAGCCTTCTACCCTAATGTGTGTCCTCCACACCCTCCTATCTAGGGTCATGTCCTCGGTAAGTCGTAAATGTGCCATGTCCTGTCTGATCACCTCTCCCTAATATTTCTTCGGCCTACCCCTACCTCTCCTGAAACCATCCATGGCCAGCCTCTCACATCTCCGCACTGGTGCATCTGGGACTCTCCTCTTCACATGTCCAAACCATCTCAGTCGCGTTTCTCGCATCTTGTCTTCCACCGAGGCCACTCCTACCTTTTCTCGAATAGCCTCATTTCTAATCTTGTCACTCCTGGTATGCCCACACATCCATCTCAACATTCTCATCTCGGCAACCTTCATTTTTTGCACGTGGGAGACCTTAACTGGCCAACACTCCGCCCCATATAACATAGCTGGTCTAACGATCACTTTGTAGAACTTGCCCTTAAGTTGTGGTGGCACCTTCTTGTCACATAACACACCGGAGGCGAGCCTCCATTTAATCCATCCTGCCCCAATACGGTGTGTGACATCCTCGTCGATCTCTCCGCTGTCTTGCATGATAGAACCAAGGTACTTAAAACTACTTCTCTTTTAGATGGCTTGTTCCCCGAGCCTAACTTCCGCACCAACCTCTTGAGGTGTCTCACTGAACTTGCACTCTAGGTACTCTGTCTTGGACCTACTCAACTTAAACCCCTTAGACTCCAAGGTGCGTCTCCAATCTTCCAGCTTAGCGTTAACTCCGCTACGAGTCTCATCGATGAGGACTATGGAACCTCACCTTGAATTTGTCGCGTCAATCTATCCATCACCAAGGCAAATAGGAACGGGCTAAGAGCTGATCCTTGATGCAACCCCATCATAACTGGGAAGTGTTCTGAGGCCCCTCCTACTGTCCTTACCCTGGTTTTGGCACCCTCGTACATGTCCTTGATCACCCTTATGTACGCTACAGGTACACTTTTAGCCTCCAAACATCTCCATAGTATCTCTCGTGGGACTTTATCGTAAGCCTTTTCCAAGTCTATGAACACCATATGCAAGTCTCTCTTCCTCTCCCTATATTGCTCCATTAGTCTCCTCATAAGGTGGATGGCTTCTGTAGTTGAGCGTCCCGGCATAAATCCGAACTGGTTCTCTGAAATAGACACGCCTCTCCTCACCCTCATCTCTACTACTCTTTTCCACACTTTCATAGTATGGCTTAGAAGCTTAATACCTCTATAGTTGTCACAGCTCTAGCTATCCCCTTTATTTTTGTAAAGCGGGATCATGATGCTCGATCTCTATTCTACGGGCATCGTTGCCGTCGTAAAGATGACATTAAATAACCTAGTCAGCCATTCCAAACCTACCGAGCCCGCACTCTTCTAAAATTCTCCAGGGATCTCGTCAGGTCCGGTCGCTCTTCCCCAGCGCATCCTACGAACATCATCCTTAACCTCATCGACCGTAATACTCCTACAACCCCCAAAATCGTGACTCCTTCCTGTATGTTCCAAATCTCCCAACACAATTTCTCTGTCCCCTTTATCATTCAAAAGTTTATGGAAGTATGACTGCCATCTTTGTTTGATAAGGGTCTCCTCTACCAATACTTTTCCGTCTTCGTCTTTAATGCACTTTACTTGATTCACATAGCGTGCCCTTCTCTCCCGGGCCCTGGCTAGCCTGAATAATTTTCTGTCCCCACCTTTCTCTTCCAGTTCAGCATAGAGACGTTCAAAAGCTGCTATTTTTGCCGTTGCAACCGCCGACTTTGCCTCCTTCCTCGCTATCTTATACAGTTCTCCATTCGTCCACTTCTCCACCTCATCCTTGCTCTCTATCAACTTAGCATACGCCACCTTCTTTGCTTCCACTTTCCCTTGCACTTCTCCATTCCACCACCAGTCCCCTCGATGCCGACTACGACTACCTATCGAGACTCCTAACACTTCCTTTTCTACAACCCTAATATAACTAGCTGTCCTATCCCACATATCGTTCGCATCCCCACTACTATCCCAGGCCCCCATATCCTTCAAGCTCATCATAAAAATTAAATATGGAATCTTGTTCAATTACCATAAGGAAGGAAGACCATTGGAAATAAATGGGTTTACAAGATCAAACGCAATGATAATCATCAAGTGGAGAAGTATCGTGCAAGATTGGTGGTGAAAGGATTCTCTTAGAAATAAGGTATAGACTTTAATGAGATATTTTCTCCGGTGGTCCGACTCACAACAATTCGAGTGGTCCCGATGATGTGTGCTACATTTGACTTATACTTGGAGCAGTTAGATGTTAAAACTGCATTTCTTCATGAAGAGCTTGAAGAAGAAATTTACATGCTCTAACCAGAAGGTTTTGAAGAATATGGAAAAGATAACTTGGTTTGCAGGTTGAACAAATCTCCATATAGTCTCAAACAGGCGCTGAGATGTTCGTATAAGAGATTTGATTCCTTCATTATAAGCATTGGATAAAACAGACATAGTTCAGATCCTTGTGTTTATTACAAGAGATTTGATGATGAAGATTTTGTTATTTTGTTGTTGTATGTTGATGACATGTTGGTAGCAGGCCCCAACAAAGATCGTCTTACAAATTTAAAGGCACAGTTGACTAGAAAATTTGAAATAAAGGACTTGGGACCAGCAAATAAGATTCTAGGGATGCAAATTCACCGAGATAGAAATAATAGGAAGATTTAGCTTTTTCAAAAGAACTACTTGAAAAAAATCTTGAGACGCTTCAAGATGCAAGACTGTAAGTCAATTTCTACCTCACTTCCTATTAATTTCAAGTTATCCTCAAGTATGAGTCCTAGCAATGAAGTAGAGAGAATAGAGATGTCTTGAGTATGTATACATCATCAGTGGGAAGTTTAATGTTCGCTATGGTATGTACAAGACCTGACATTGCACAAGCAGTGGGAGTGGTTAGTCGATACATGGCTAATCCTGGTAGAGAGCATTAGAATACTGTTAAGAGGATCCTGAGATATATCAAGTGTACCTCAGATGTTGGAATGTGTTATGAAGGATCAGACTTTACTATTAAAAGTTATGTTGATTCAGATTATGCAGGTGATCTTGATAAAAGTAAGTCCACCACAGATTATGTGTTTACTCTTGCTAGAGGAGCTATAAGCTGGATTTCAAAACTGCAATCTATCGTGGCTACATCTATGACGGAAGTAGAATATGTAACAGCTACACAAGCTAGCAAAGAGGCAATATGGATGCAGATGCTACTGAAGGAGCTGGACACAAACAAGAGAAGGTTGCTCTGTTTTATGACAGTCAGAGCGCTTTGCATCTTGCAAAGAATTCGGCATTTCATTCCAAGACAAAGCACATACGAGTTCAGTATCACTTTGTCCATGAGAAGGTGGAAGAAGGTAGTGTGGATATCCAGAAAATTCATACTAATGACAACCTAGCAGATATGTTTACAAAGTCGATCAACAGTAATAAGTTTAAATGGTGTCGATCTTCTATTGGCCTAGCAGAAACGTAACATTGTAGTAATTGGGTAGAAAGGATGGTGTGAAAACTTAATTGATTCTCAATTAAATTTTCAAGTGGGAGAATGAAAGAAAAGTCAACAAAGGCTGATAAGTAAAGTCCAATTCAAAGAAGGAAAAAGTAGACAAAAAAAGTAGGAAGAAAAAGGAAAAGGAAAGGAAAAGTAAAGGAAAAGAAAGGTCCTAGTATAATTGGGTTTTCCTTTTCCTAAAAGGAAAACACAAAGTTTTCATATATTTGGTTAGTCATTTTTCTTATAGGAAAAGGTTTATGACTCTATAAATATAAGTTCATTATTTCTAACATGATAGCATCCACAATTCAGAGAGAGAGGGAGTAAAACACAAAGAGAGTTATACACCAAAATAAATATTATAGTCTTGAGTGTCCTCTTTAGTGAGTTGTTCCTTTTACAAAAGAGAAATGTTAATTGTTGTTTTCTCCTTGTATTTGAGAGGGTGTACTCCATATCATAATAGTAAAAATTCTTCTACCCTGTGTTTTTTCCCCTCTATTTGTTTGAGGGTTTCCACGTAAAATTCTCGTGTCCAATTTATTTTTATTATTTATCATTATATCAAACTTTAGTTGTGGTGCTTCCTCCCCCAACAAAAATTACTTATGCGGTGTTTTTAATCTCTATTGAAATTCAAACTTTATTCTTCCTTGATTTTTGCTCTACGTAATTTATTGATTACTATGCCACCCCTCTCATATGAGAGACGAAGAATATTTGTCAAAGATGAGTAATATTACCATTCATAGAAACTTTTTCAGTAAATACTATACTGCCCCACTCCTTTCTTAAAGCATAACCTCTTGCAAGTTGCAAAGGAAAGCACTTTGCCACTTTATTCTAACTTGATATATAGTCCTCTTTAAGTATATTACGACCATATATATACATATATCGTCCCACAACCCCATTGGCTTGGTGTTTTTATATTCTTACCTCTTTTTACAACTAGATTCTGATACCTTTCTTCAAATCAATCGATTAAAGAAATAGTATAGGCTGTCTACGTTACATTTCTTAGGGCGAGGTCCTTCTCCAAATCCTAAGTGAACGCAGAATATTTTGTGTATTGAACTGTCCTTCTTTTGTTATTATTAAATAGCAGACTTGTGTATTTTAGAGTACGTATCATTTAGCTAAAATAACAGTAACAAGAAAGAAAACTAAAAGGGGACCAACTTCCTTTTGGACAAACAAAGATTTCTTTATTCTGCTTCTTTATAGGCCCACAGGTTTATGAAATTAAAAAAGATCCCTTCAAGCTTTTGATGCAAAAATCAAATGGAATGAAGAAAGAAGACAGAAAGTGGAGGATATTACATTATATTATCATCAACAGTAAAAAATATTATACATATAATTTGCACATTTGAGTTAAAAACAAATGGATTATAATCAAAAGAACATGCATGCAAATAGAAGGATTTTTATATGATACCAAAAAGAATAATATTTTTTTATATTTAGTAACGATTTGATTTTAGACTTGTCATTTTATTTTAGTTACATAAATATTTATGTCTTATTTTAAATTTTAAATTTCAATTTCTTTTATTCTTAAATTTTAAATTCAATTAAATAATATTACATAAATCAAAACGAGGGAATAGTACTATGTAGCTGTCAAAAAATACCAAAGCAGTAGAATGAGCAATAAGTGAATGATCTGAGCTGGAAATGTAGTTATCTACTTGTCATGTCTTTGGTAAACCTTCGTAAGGAAGCTTCGAACACACATTATAAACCAAATCAATAAGTTACCACGGTCTTATTTATTTGAACTTAAAAATATATTTTAATATTAATATTAATATGTGACCAGGAAGTCACGGGTTCAAGCCTTGGAAACAGCCTCTGGCAGAAATGTAAGGCAAGACTGCGTACAATAGACCCTTGTGGTCAGACCCTTCCCCGGACCCCGCGCATAGCGGGAGCTTTAGTGCACCGGACTGCCCTTTTTTTTATTTTAAATCTCAATTGTTAAGTTTATTTATTTTATATGTTTATATCTTAATATCGTTTAAATCTTAATCATATTAAGTGTATTTGTTTTTATTTTTATTTTTCAATTACTTAATGAATTTGAATAGTTAAGAACTGAAACAAAATTTTAATATACATCATTAATATATCTTTTTAATTTTTTTTACAAAAATAGTACTCCCTCCTTTCCATTTTAATGAGAATGATTTACAACCATATAAATATCCATAAATTATTTTAAACTTTAAGTTTCAATTTTTTTTCTTAAATACCGTGTCAAGTCAAATGGTACCAAATAAAATAGGATGAAGGGGTAAAAGATAGGAAAACAAAAGGCAAAACAAACGTCACTCAGTTCTCTTTGAAATCGCGAGCCCTAACCTTAATTTCTTCGCGAATTTCTGCAAAATTTATTCAAGATTTGTGCTAAAAGTTCATATACTTGGATGTTTACCTTTTCTTCTTCTTCAATTTAGTCAAGATATGTTTAATTTTGCTCTTTTGCAAATTTATTTTTGATAAATTATAGAATTTTTTTGAAATCTTCAATTTCACCATCACTGTAAATTCACTCCATTTGCATTAAAAAGGAGCCGAAATCATGCAAAAAGAGAGGAAAAAACCTTGAATACTAGAATTAGAAAGAAGAGGGAAAATGAGATTTTAATTTGAAAAATAGAGATATATATAAAAGGGATTCATTAAGGGTATAATTATCATTATTTCAGCTTTATTTTACCGTTGCGGGCCTCAAAATGTACTCCTGACGTGCTTGAATTGAGTGTCTATCACGTATTTTGCCAAGTAGGAATAAAATATTTTTTTGTTTAAATGTTGGATAGTTATAGTGCCTACTTATGCACTGTCAAAATTTAAGATCAAAATTATAATGTGAAGCCAAGTTAAAGGTCCAATTTATGTATTATGCCAATTGTCAATTACCATAATTGGTTGTCATTATACCACTAGCCATTTTTTATAATCATCATCATTAATCACCATTAGCACAATGGTCACCAATCATCACAATTAGTCACCACGTTATATATATATATCGTCAGTCACCATCACCATTAGTAATCACCATCATTCATCACAATTATCAACCGTCACCACCAACTACCACCATCAATCTCTACCGCCGACCACCATCACTACTAGCTGTCGCCCAAACTCAATCATTAGCCAACATCATTCTAAATCGACATCCATAATCATAACTATCGTCGTTAGCCATTGCCATCATCAATCACTATATATTTTTTAAAAATATTTTATTGAAGTATAATATTAAATTAATTTAATAGTAAATTTTATACATCCAAGTATTAGGGCTGTTAATATGGGCTTGGTTCCAGCCCATCCTAATCCATAATTTAATATGATTAGGTTAAAAAAATGGAAAAACTACATAAATTAGACTCATTAGTAAAACTATTTATCCAAATTGAACTCAACACAAACTATTTACCCTTAATGGATCCATGACCCAAACTATTTACGCGCCTATCCCACTTGCTCTTTTCTTATTTTGCGCATGACGTCAACATGATGTCAGTATCACAACTATGAATTAATCCTCTGTGATACTCCGTCGGTATATTGATACTATTTTGATATCATATAGGATTGAATTTAATTAATCCTCTGTAATACTATTGATACATTGATACACTATCTCAAGAAACCTATACTACCTAACAATTTCAAGAATCAGCTTCTTATACTAGTAATACGAATGTAAACAGTAAAGACAAGACACATAATTTATTGTGAAAAATCTCTTTGCTCAAAGAAAGAAATACCATAACCTACACCTCATAGGATTTTCACCAAATTTTACCAACTTTCAAAGAACGATTTTAAATTACAACTCAATAATTAAGGAACTAATTTATGTACCTGAACTCTAACGATTAACTATAATCACAACTCAAACTCACCAAGAAGTCAAATCCACTTCTTAGCTTGTTACAAGCCTCACTTTTTACCTTAGAAAATTATAACTCAATAATATTTTAAAGTAGATTTCAAACACATGAATTAACATTCAGAAAGAAAACCTAACTCTAGTTCTTCGTTCTTCGATATTTTTCTCTTGAACTATTGTCTTTCCTTTTGCATTAAGAAATTCAATATCAGATTTGCAAAAAGCCCATTAATCCTTTGTGCGACCTTTTCTTTTTATAGCATTGGTTTTTGAAGACCTAGTTGAGTCATACAAGAAAAATACAATTTTAGTTTTATTATTTTTCCTTATAGGAGTCTTATTGTGTTGTCTTTCTTTATTTCTGCATCTTTGACTTGTATAAGGATTTTGTCCAGTTTCTCACATCTGCCTACTGCACCGTCCAACAAGTGAACCTCGTTCTCATAATCTAGTTCTCAATTGTCATTATCAAAACCTAATTGAATGTTGTCAACAAATTCTTTTTTTTGATGATGACAAACCTTATACCTTCTGCACCTGTACATATATTTAATACAAAATCAACAAAAATCAACTTTCCCCTTTTGACATCACAAAATGAAGAGCAAGTGAATGAGGTATAGAATAATATGAGTATGCTGACTCAGAGCCTTAAATGACAACACTATCACCTATTTGAGGAATCACAAAGTACTCACAATCTGAGGATATTAGCCATCCAAACAATAGAAGATAACAAAAAAAACGCAAAGCAGCAAATCCAAACACAAAAGCAAGATAGCACAACATTTAAGCCCAGAAGGGAACCAACATAGTCTTTACAAAGAAGAATAAAAAATATATAGTTTTCAAAATCCAACTAAGAGAGAGTCAAAGAACAGGCTATGTAGTCTATGGAGGAAGAGCACATGAGGAAGGAGAGGTAGCAATAAGAAGAAGAAGCTTGTCCACTCGAGCATTGTTTTCCTATTGCCGTCTAATCAGTTGATCCTTTAGTGAAACCACTTCCCCTCATGCACCAGCAAGATTAACCCTCAGAGTGTTCACCTCAGCTTATAGATCATTGTTCTGGTCTCGAGCAACATTGAGAGAAGCCATTAACTGGCAACTGAACCAGCTACCCTTGGACCAGGTATAGGAGCAAGATTGACAACGAGCAGGAAATCACACTAAATGATGGTGGTTTTATCAATAATATCCTTTTTTGTGGCCCGTCGCCCTTCACCTAGAGGCACATTGAAGGCATAAAATACTAGAGTGAGTAGGTTCTCATAGGTCAATTGGTGAGGATCATGTTTAGGATCAACCACCCTAACCATATGATAAATTATAGGGACCAACCAGTTTATGTGTTCATCCTGATCAAGAGCATTTCCCAACCCCATATCCCTAAATAAGGCTTTATGCCTTCTCTCCCCTCGTGGAATGATTGCCTTATGCACCACTTCAAATAACAACTTATGAAAAGGTTCCATTTCACCTTTCATTACTTTCTTAAGTCTGACAGTTACCTCCATTGTGTGAACTTGGATATGAGTATACAATTTTCATCCTTAGTCCAAACATATTCAGTAAGCCCAACTATAGGAATTTGCAAGATTTCCCCTAATCGATTAGAATTAAAAAAATCTCAACCCCATGAACTCTAGAATAAACCACATTATTCTCCAAGACTACTAGATTTGCATAGAACTCAACAATTTCAGACTCATGAACAACTAAAGAATTATCCACAAAGAGATGTCCCAAACCCTGAAAATTCAAACGCCTAATCAACTGTTGAACCATAGGCAAATCCCTGACCTCCGGATCAATGACCCTTCCTCTACGAACAACCTTAGACCAAAAATATAACTCCTTCCCCATAGCAAAATTTTTTTCTAAACTTCTGTTTGGCTTAATACTAGAGGTGGTGGGTTCAGAATGCATATACTCAAGAAACTCATCAGAAGTCAAACCAAGGGCAATAGGAGGAGAGGCAGGATTTAGTGTAGACTTACCCCAACTCCGTGGACGTTTGCGATTGGATTCAATAGCCTCCTCTACTTCGGCCTTCCTTTGGCTATGAGTGAACGGAGTGCGAGGCCCCACACTTTTAACAGCAATGTGTTTTCTGGGGTCTGTTAGGAGAAATCCGATAAAAGTAATTCAGCAAAACATCATTATTTGAAGTGGAAGGAGGGTGAGATGGTGACAAAGACATGGGCTGGGAGAAAGATGGTTGAGAAATTGTTATGGTAGGACAATTATGAGACACATTAGAGGTTTTAGTGGGTGAAATAGGGAAGGACGAAGGGTTATGGTTTTCAGGGGTGGGGGTGATGGCGATGGGGTGAAGGGTTTAGTGGCAGAAAAGAACGGTGAAAGATTAGGGATTTTAGAAGGTGAGGGTGATGATGATGGGGTGTATGGTTCAATGGTGGCATATGGTGGAGGAGGAGGTTGATTAGTGTGATAAGTAGGGGGAACGATGGCAAAATAGATGGTGTGCCTATTTGAGGATTTGGGTGATCTTCCTCTTGAGCAAATGTCCCTGAGGTGATGTCGGGTCCTCATCGTCGGAGTAGTCGACAAGGGTTGTAATAGTTGAAGTCTTTTCTTGAAGAATGGTTGTTGCTAGGAGGGTAGTGGGTGGGAGAGTGGGAACTTCCACGGATGCAGTTAGGGTTTTTTAGTAGAGAAGAAAGAATCAATGGATGTGACGGTTGGAGAGTGATGAGTGTATAGAGATTTACAGGAGATTTGATGGGCATTGATGATATTCTGACGAGTGATTTGAGGATGAGGTGACGGTTAAAATCTCGAGGTCAGCGTGCTTCTTATTAAAATTTAGAGAGGAAATATGAACTTTCCGCCCATTTGGAATGTATAATATAGGTAAGAGGACCAGGTTCAAGAGTAATGTACTAGTTGGATATATGAACATATATTTAAGATGTACTGTAGTAGTAAAGACCAAGAGGATGAGTGCCTACCTGTCAAGGGAAGGACCTGGTTCTTGAGTGCAGTCAATTTGTTTCTCCATCTTGTTATAGAAAACTAAGGGTAATATCATCAGACCGTAGCTGTAGTATTTCTTTGAACATAAGTGTGTACTTGATACGGTACACGGGTGAGTTAGTAAGTCACATTATATCTATAAAATAAAATCACTACTTATCAATTGATTTGCCAAAAAGGGAGGTTGGTCAGTTTGACTGGTAAATTAGACTAAGGTGCCAGTCTGTTCTTCTCAAATTATTCTTTTCCTAATGCTTTGGTGAAAATATCAGCCACCTGATCTTCAGTTTTACAAAACCTCATGTCGTACATCAATGTGCTTGGTCCATTTATGTTGGATCGAGTTCTTAGCCATGTTCATCACACTGTATTGTCACATCTTATTGGTATGCATCCTATAATAATTCCAAATTCCAAGAGTTGTTGTTTTATCTATAAGAGTTGATCACAACATGACGCAGTAGCTACATACTCCGCTTCAATAGTGGATAGGGAAATTGAGTTTTTCTTTCATGTGTCCCATGATATCAGACTTGGTCCAAGAAAATATGTCATACGTAATGTGCTTTTTCTATCTACAAGATATTCTGCGTCAGCAAATCCAACTAGATCGAAGGATTCTCCTGTAGGATACCAGAAAACTAGGTTCTGAGTTTCTTTAAGGTAACGTAGTATTCTTTTGAAGGCCTTCATGTGTGACTCCTTTGGAGATGACTGAAAACGTGCACATAATCCGACACTGAACACTATGTCTGGTCTACTAGCTATGAGGTATAGTAGGGATCTAATTATGATTCTATATTTTGTGTCACCGGCTGGGAAACCAGCTTCATCCCTGTCAAGCTTAGTAGTGGTGGCAATATGTGTGTCATGTACTTTGGCATCATGTATGTCAAATTTCTTCAGTAGTTCTTTGATGTACTTATGTTGATTAATTGATGTTCCTGATGATGACTGGTGGATTTGAAGTCCAAAAAAGAAGTTCAACTCTCCCATTATGCTCATTTCAAATTCACTACTCACTTACCTCCACCCACGACCGGTAGGTCCTGAGTTCGAGTCACACTGGAGGGGAAATGTGGAAACACTATAAATCCTCCAAAATGAGGGGTAAAAAAAATTCACTACTCATAAGTTTGGCAAACTCGACACCCATACGTGCATCTGTTCCTCCAAAAATGATACCGTCGACATATACTTGCACGATTAAGACATAAGGGCTCTTTTTCTTGAGAAACAGTGTATTTTTGATCTTGCCTCTTATATATCCATGTGTAAGAAGAAATATGGACAGCCTATCATACCATACACGTGGTGTCTTCTTGAGGCCATAAAGGGCTTTATCCAATTTGTATACGTTGTTAGGATATTCATGGCTTTCAAAACCTAGTGGCTGACGAACATACATTTTCTATGCAAATGCGATCAACATTTGGATTTCTTCTATTCGGGCTACTGGAGCGAATATCTCATTATACTCAATCCTTTCCTCTTGATTGTAACCCTGAACCACAAGCCTAGCTTTATTTCTTGTGATAGTTCTCTGATCATCTAGTTTGTTCCTGAATACCCATCTTGTTCCTATTACTGTTCGATCTTGGGGTTTGGGGACCAGGTTCCATACCTTACTTCGCTCAAACTAATTTAACTTCTTTTGCATGATAGTGATCCAATCCGCATATAGAAGTGCTTCTTTAATATTCTTAGGTTTTATGACTGATAGATATGCGGATAAGGCATATAGGTTCCGTAGTTTAAATCTCGTTTGAATTCCTGAGTCAAGAGGAGTGAGCAGGTTCTGTATAGGATAAGAGCTTTTGTGTTTCCAGATGTTTGTCTAACTTCTTTCTCCTGTGACTGGAGGATAAGGATCAGGTTCAATAGAGATGATGTCCATAGTTGGAAGAGTATCCTCAGTACGCTCATTTGGTTTATGATTTAGGTCTGGAGTTTCGACATTATTGTTTGAAAGTTTGGTGTCCTCATAGTCAGCATCATCAATATCTCTTTGTAGTAGGTTCGTCATACCCATCTCATCACTATTGCCCTGCACATCTTTCTCGACCAAGTGATTAGCTTCGTCAAATATAACATGTGAACTTTCTTCGACACGATTGGTTCTTTTATTGAAAACTTTGTAGGCTTTACTTTGAGAAGAATATCTAAGAAAAATTTTCTCATCACTTTTGGCATTGAATTTTCCTAAAGCATCCTTGTCATTGTTGTGTACACAACATACACAGCCAAAGGCCCTGAGATGCGCTAAATTTGGTTTTTTCCATTTATTATTTCATAAGGTGTTTTATTGAGTACATACCTAATCATGTATCTATTAATCAAGTAACATGCAGTGTATACAACCTTTGCTTAGTACCTCTTAGGAAGACCACTGGCAATCAACATGGTTCTTGCCATGTCTTCCAAGGATCTATTTTTACGTTCCACTACACCATTTTGTTGTGGTGTTTGTGGTACAAAAAATTATGATCTACACTATTTTCAGCAGGGAACTCAAGCAACTTAGAGTTTTCGAATTATTCTATAATTAGATCTGATGCTCATTAATTCACATTTTAATTTCTTTTGAACTAGTTTTACAAAAATTTCAAATACATCATATGTCTCATCTTTTGAACTTAAGAACAGAGTTCATGTAAATCTAGTGTAATCATCAATAATAAGAAACACATAGCTCTTACCTCAACAACTTTAGACTCTCATTGATCCACATAATTCCATGTGCAACAGTATCGGGGTCTTCTTTGTGCTTACCATATTCTTTGGTTTGAATGATGATCTCACATGTTTTCCTTGCGCACATGCTCCATATACTTGATTTTCATTAAATCATCTCGTTGGCAGTCCTCGCACCAGTTGTTTAGATATTGGTTTATTTATTATTGAGAAGCTTGCATGCCTCAGTCTCTAGTGCCATAAGAATGAATTATCATCAACTACACTTAGGCTTTTGAGCATTGGTGTTTCTGGGCCCATAATGTCAATTTTGAAGACATTTTTATGCCTTTTTTCTATAAGGACTAGTTTCTTTGAGTTTGCACTAATTACTCTGAACGCAATTAATGTAAAGAGTACATTATTTCCTCTATCACATATTTGTGATACGCTAAGAAAATTATGTTTTAATCCTTCAAACATAGTATACATTGTTTATTACTTGAGAATGGGAAGGTCTAACTTTGTCAATTCCCATGATTTCACCTTTCTTTCCATTTGCAAAAGCTACGGTTCCTCCATGGAAACCATTTAGTAAGAGGAAGTTATTTTTGTTTTCTGTCATGTGTCTTGAACACGCTCTATCCAAGTACCATTGCTTATGTCTTCCTCTTACCTATTCCTGCACAATCAATTATAGATTAATTTTGGGCACCCAAATCCACTTGGGTTCCTGTTTGGGAGTGAAATGATGAATTAGATTTTTCTTAGTCCATTTAGGTAGGAGATTATATTTGTGAATCAGTTTCCTGATTCATGTTCTATAAGACGTTTTCTTCACATAGGTTAGATTATTTTTAATAGCCATGTTCTCTTTTGACGTATGTATGTTTGATGACTATTTTGTTCACAGTGAGTACGTGGCATATCATAACAGTTTTCACCAGATTTTATAGAATTATTCTTGAAACCTATTTCATGTTTAGTTGAGGATTAGCTTCTTTGGATATCGTCAAGGATTATGAATGACTTTGTCCATCTCATATTGATCTCTAATTCCTTTTTAATTTTCTCAAGTTCCTCGAGTAGAGCCTCATTCTTTTTAGTTAACGACTGTGACTCATTGTTTAACCTCTTTATAGTTTCATCTAGAGCAAGGTGTACATTGTTTTATACATATTTTCTTTTCCTAAAGGAGTTTAGTCCGTTAATTTTTTCTTGAAGATTTTTGTTTAAGGCTTTTAGAGTCTCATTCTCTGTTCTCAAGGGTGAATAGTCATCCAACATATGTTTTTTTGCAGCACATGTTGTATGATATGCATCTATGAGAACACCAAATAAAGATTCTAGTTTCCTTTTGGAATAGAAAAGAAGATTTTCTTTGATTTGATGAAAACTTACCTTGGTCTGCTTGTTGTCCTCTTCATCTTCTTTTGAATTTGTTCCAGCCATCAAAGCTAGGATTATATCTTTTGACTGATAATGGTTCTCCTTATCATCTGACTGAGCAATTGCTACTAGTGTTAAGAAGTCGTACTCCCTTTCTCCTTCCATTGCCAGTAATGACTGATTTCCAGCTTCAGTCCCATCAGACTCTTTTCCAGGAGAATTTCCCATGCTGCAAAAGCTTTCTTCACAGTCAGGTCACCCTCTTGATTGATCATTCTTCAATTTGTAAGGATGTATTGATCACTCCTGACTTCCTTTGTTCTTTCAGAGTTATTCTTTTTGTACTCCAAAGCCCATAATGAACAGAATTTGATGAAGTGATCTAGACTTTCACACTTGTGACATAGTTGCTCTCTTAGGTCTTTGTTAGTGGTTCTATGAGGTTATCTCCTCTGACTTGTTTGTCCTTTTCTCAGCATTCTTTGAAACCTTTTTGTCATCAGTTCTATATTCTCCTCTTCAAAGTCATCTTTCTCCGTTGCTTTAAGAACCAAGTTCTTCTCTTTCCTTTTGCCTCCGATTTCTTTTTCTTGGTTCTTCTTTGTTTCATAGGTCAGTAGACTTCGAATGAGTTCATCTATCATCATCGTTGTCGAGATTACGTGCCTCAGTAATTGCCTCTAATTTTCTTTTCCATGATTCAGGAAGAATACTCAAGAGTTTCCTGATAGCTTTTCCAGTTGGAATCACTTCTCCTAGAGAATAGATTTCATTGATTATAGTGGTGAACCTGATATGCATATCTTGAATTATTTCTCCATCCATCATTCTGAACAGTTCATACTATCGATTCAGATTATCGATTTTGGATTTCTTGACTTGATTAGTTCCCTCATGAGCAGTTTTCAAGGTGTCCCATATTTGCTTTTGCATTCTGACAGATAGAGACTCTGTTGTATTCATCTGGACCTATTCCATAAATTAAGATCTTCTTAGCCTTTGCATTTCTTTGAATTGCCAGTTTGTCTTTCGTATTCCACTCCTTTTTGTCTTTTGGTACCTGTGTTGTCCCATCTGTTCCAGTGTTCATAGGAATAGTGGGTCCATTAGGAATAACATTCCAGAGATCTGGACTATCTCTTATCAGGTGATCCATTATCCTGTTTTTCCACCATCCGTAGTATTTCCCATTGAATAGTGGAGGCGTTGTCTGTGATTATCCTTCTTGTGCAATATTTGAATCTTTAAGTAAAAAGACTTGCTCTGATACCAATCGAAGAAACTTATACCACCTAATAATTTCAAGAATCAGGTTCTGAACTAGTAATACGAATGTAAACAGTAAAGACAAGATACAGAATTTATTGTGGAAAATCTCTTTTTTCAAGGTAAGAAAAACCATAACCTACCCCTCGTAGAATTTCCATCAAACTTTACTAACCTTCAAAGAGGGGTTTTAGATTACAACTCCATAATCAAGGAACTAGCTCAAGTACCTAAACTCTAACGATTAACTATAATCGAAACTCGAACTCACAAGAAGTCAAACCCACTTCTTGTTACAAGTCTCACTTTCTACCTTAAAAAATTATAACTCAATAATATTCCTAAGTAGATTCAAATACATGAATTAACTTTCAGAAAGAAAACCTAACTCTAGTTCTTCTTTCTTCGATGTTTTGCTCTTAAATTGCTATCTTGCCTTTTGCTTTGAGAAATTCAATATCAGATTTGCAAAAAACCCATTAATCCTTTGTGCGACCTTTTCTTTTTATAGCATTGGTTTTTTAAGACCTAGTTGAGTCCTACAAGGGAAATACAACTTTACTTTTATTATTTTTCCTTATAGGAGTCATATTGTGCCGTCTTTCTTTATTTCTGCGTCTTTGACTTGGATAAAGATTTGTCCAGTTGAGTCCTACAAGGGAAATACAACTTTAGTTTTATTGTTTTTTTCTATAGGAGTCATATTGTACCGTCTTTCTTTATTTCTGCGTCTTTGACTTGTATAAGGATTTGTTCAGTTTCCTGCGTCTGCCTAATGCACCGTCTAACAAGTGCACCTGGTTTTCAATTGTCATTATCAAAACCTACTTGAATGTTGTCAACACTATCTGTATATGGACTTTTAAAAGTATATTGTCTCACGCACGATGTCTAAATTAATGAGGTCAAAAGAACATTACCTAACTAATTGCTACAAGTAGAATTCCTGTCAATTTAAGAGTTACAGTACAATTTACGAATATCAGAATGAAGATATTCGTGACTAATTTGGTGAAACATAGACCACCAACTATTTCTTCTACATCAAGCTCGTATACTTCCAGACCGTTTATTGTTTGTGATTAAATAGGTTTCGACTTAGGGTGGGTTCGTTCATAAGTGATATTACGCATTAACTACTCCCCTCCCCTCCACCTCATCCCTACCCCCCTCGCCCAACTCCCAACCATACTAATGGTGAAGTCATAATTTAACACGTGTTAGTATTGGGGATAACTTATTTGATTATGAGTTTCACACGTGGTACTTCGTCAAAATTATGGATAAATTTGTGTCAAATTATAATGAGAGGGTTGTGTTTGAACCGAAAATATAACGGAAAAATTATATTTAAACCGAAAAGTGATATATTTAAATTATTTTAGTATAGAAGTATATTTGATCCTTTTACAAAAAAAAAAACAGGTTCCATATTCCCCTATTAACATAATACTCCCTTTGTCTCATTTTATGTGACGCCCTTTCCTTTTTAGTTCGTTTAAAAAAGAATGTTTTACTATAATTAAAAATAATTTATATTTAAAATTCTTCTTTTACTCTTAATTAAATGATTCTCAGCCACACAAATATTTAAGAATTGTTTTAAATTACAAGTTTCAAAAGTCTTTTCTTTTTTTAAACACCATATCAAGTCAAAGAGTACCACATAAAATGGGATGGAGGAAGTACTATATTTTTTTCGACAAATGAGGATTCAATTAACCTAGGCTCTCCCTGGCCCAACGCCAACCCTCACCTTCCCTGCCCCATTCTATCCTCGACCCCTTTTTCACCGTATCTGACTAGATTATATACCTATATAAATATTCTTCAAGACAAAGTTCTTTGTAAAACATTTTTCTTTCATGTCAAGCACACCCTTAATATGATTATGTGTTGCTTAAAATTAAGGGAGGTAATTACGTGAGTTAAACACCTGTTTGGTCCACAGTCAATTGCAAAATATATCAGTAAAGTTTGTAGTGGTCCTATTAAATTAGAGTAGTAGGTTAAGTAGGTTTGATCGTCAATTCTCAATAAATAACCTTTTTTTTATCATGCATTTTCCCAATTCTAACCTACCAAGTAAAAATGAATACAAGAGTCATGAATAGTAGCTATGATCATCATAACAAGCCAACAAATTTATTTTCTACTAACAAAAAACCAACTTCTTCATCTATTTGGAGTACTTTTCAAAGAACTTCTTCTTCTGGATTTTATCCAATGAGTATTTTGAAGGATATAGGAACTAAGGTGGGCAGTGCACTAAGTTTTTTTTCAAACAGAAAAAGGTATAATTCACGTAAAGTAGTCTCTTCGACAAGATTGGCCAGATCGAGTTCTTATGCTGAAAGATTTGATTCTCAAAGAGCTGAAGCCATTGAGGATTGCATCCACTTCTTGAATTTGAATTCTTCATCTAATTCACTCCAGAGATCCAATTCTGTTTCCTGAGGCTGTGACAAGGTGGCAAGCAAAGGGGTTCGGTAGAATTTAGTAGCTTAGTTATGTCCACATTCTATATGTGTGTACGTCAAGAAATTTACTTATTGTATAAAATAATTTATCTAAACTGAGTGGATCTAATTGCCTCTGAATATAAAGTGAATTAGTAACTTATTCATTTTCTAAATAAACATCTATTTTTAATATAGTGGACGGAGTGATTGGTTATCCTCCTCCTTAAACACTCATAAAATTGCATAAGCATGCTGAAAAGTCATTCATAAATAAATATCAAACTTCTACACCAGTTACTTTCTCTTAAATAGTCATAATCGATGAAATTGTAAAACTATACGATTCGTCAGAAAAGGGCATAATAGTTACTTTTTTCTGTATAACAGGATTATTAGTTACTCGTTGGATTTCTTCAGGACATTTCCCACTAAGCGATTTATATGACCAATTTGGTCGACATTTTTGGTTCATAAGAACAGAGGTATTCTTCTTCCTCTTTTCACTATTGATTGTCGACTCCAACTTGTTTGGAATTAAGGTATAGATGTTGCTCTCATTACAAACTAGTCCGAATGGTATACCTTTTAAACAGAGGATGAAAATCTATTCATGTAAAAGGTACAGAGTAAAGAGATAATGACAGACAACATTGACAAAAATATGATTATTTTTTTCTATAGAATTGACACAAGTTTTTTTATCATCAGCTTACTCCTCTGCAACTATTTAACTTTTTGATCCTTTTACACCTTATACTACAGCAAATTTTACACAAGTCGTGCAATTTGGTATGCCACATCATGATATGTTCTATGGACTAATAACGAGCCTCGATGTGGATACTTTCGTTTATTTAAGCAATTGTCATTCCATAACTTATCTAGCTAGCCAAGGTATTCAATTCCAAATGTGAAAAATACAAACTGTCCATATCTAAGGACTTAGCAAAGGGCATTAACTAAAGCAAGAGGAAGAGATGGAAGAAATACGCATCATCAAACTTTCTATTAGAAACCGCAAAAAGAATGTATACGTACAAACTTCAAATTATTATCATATAGATTTGCTTGAGCAAAAATTTTCCAGTTTCACTCAAGAAATGAATACAAGCAATTTTCTTAGCTTTCAGCCTTTGCTGTGTTCCTACATTCAAAATTTTAGCATTTTGGAAGATCCTTTGGAGGGGGCAAAAGTGACTCATTAGGACCTTTGCCATTATCTACAAGGAACGCCATCTTCAATCCCCACGTCGTATGAATCTCTAAATGGCAATGCATAAACCAAACTCCTGCAAATTCATAAGATGCCTCGTGAATTTATGTTATATACGTTGATAATGTCAAAAAAAAAAAATTGAACTATTGGTGCAATTTAACTGAATGTAACATGTTGTTTCTTTCATTTTTTCTATAGTACCTGGATTGTCAGCGCGGAATCTTATAGCTACCCATCCTCCTGAAGGCACTCCAATTGTATTCCTCTCAACAGGATCGACAAGATTAAAATTGTTCGGATCTGTTTTTGGATTAAAATTTCCTATCCCTTTACCAACAGCAAAGAAATTGAACCCGTGCAAATGGATTGGATGAGTTTCAGGGGATATAATTCCAGTATCTTGCAAAACTAATTGAACTTTCGCGTTATAAGGCAATCGATAAACCTTAGTCCCACTCATCGTAGCCAAATTTGTTGGTGGTGTTCCAGTATAGTTGAATTTAAACGGCGGATTTTGAGGAAAATCTGTCGTATAAACTCCTTTGATGCCAAAGAAATGTGCCTGTAAAATCGCTACAGTTGGCATGGTAAACGTGACGTTATTTATACTAGCAACGACTCTGCTTCCATTCCCCTGTTTGCAAGTAGAACAGGGGTTAACTCCTAACCCCACCGTGAAAAACAACGAATGATCCACATTTTTTGGTACTCTAGCAGGGTATTTATTCGAATTAAGGCTTCGAAGAGAGTCAATAAAATTGTTAGCCACAGGGGTGGCATTTTTGGGAGGGGTGTTAGTCAGGGTAGTAGTCGAACTAGCTAGAGTGCCCGAATAATGTAACGTGGCTGTTGCAGTCGCGTTATCGACTGCTATAGGTGCATCCATGAAGGGAGAAGCAGCAACCATGTATTTCCCTGAACCTTGATCAGCTGTGACAATTACATTTGTGGTTTGGCCTGGTGCAATTATAATTGTTTCTGTTTTAAAGGGTTTTACATAGGTAGCGTCTACTTCGACCACGGTCATTTTGTGACCAGCAATTTTGAAAAAGAGTTCTTCATTGAGTGCAGCATTGATTACTCGTAACATGTAGGATTTTCCAGGATCAACACTCAATGTGTATCCACCTGCATATTCAAAAATCAAAATTTATTATATTTCACATGAATTATTTTGATGGATTTAGCATGTAGTGTATTTTTTTAGACCTGTTACAATAGGTTAAGTTTAACTTTTACACACTCATAGCATAAAATGGATTTTACATTACCTAGTCACCCAAAAAAAATTACAGTGTCAATGTATATAAGTTACATTCTTTCTAAGTAATAACATAATATTCATCATGAATGGTTACATGTTATTGTAGGTAACTTAACCTGATAGAATAAAAATAATTATACACGGTCAATGTACAAAATTTAAACTCATCAATTTTTCAAATAAACTAGTTATAGGTATTACCTTGGGATGGACAATTTGAAATGGCTCCAGGATGACCATTAATAGTGTGAGCATCAGAAACATTAGGGGCTAATCCTGACTTAATGGCTTGATTAATCACAGCTTCAGTATCAGATTTCCACCATTCAGCTGCATTAGATCATCAAATTAAGCTAATTAATCTTATGATCTCATTTTGTAGCAAATTGAATTATATTTTTTCTAAGGAAAAAAAAGTGGAGTAATTTATGTTCACCTAGAACAACTACAGCTTCATGGTCAGGTTTTGGAAATGGATATGGCACACCAAGCTTAGGCAAAATGACAATGGCACCATGCATAGTGGCTCTTAGCCATAGAATATGAGCATGCCAAAAGAGTGTACCCCTTTGACCAGTGATGGTGAAGTTGTACACATAATTTTGACCTGGCTGAATTGGACATTGCGTAATATATGCTGGTCCATCTGACCAACCTGTTCTAAGTTGTCTCACACCATGCCTATCAGAAAGACCAAATAATTAAAAAAGATGTATTGTGTAAAGCAAAATGAACCAATTAAGTGAATATAATTGATTGACAATGGAAACTAATCTTTAATATTTTCAAGGGGAGCCTAAATTTTATGCGTCACAAATATTTATACAATCAAGTCACTTATGATTCAGGGGCATAGCTAAGTAGGCGTAAGGGTTCAACTGAATCTCTTTCATCGAAAAATTATACTATGCAAATATAGAAAGAAAAAATGAGTTCTTTGGTTATACATAAATTTATTTAAATCCCTTAACATACTGAAAAATTCAAGTGTCGTAGTAAAGGGGTACAAAAATTACTTTAGATCATTTGCTCAAATCTTAGGTGTGACATTATTGTCATTGCCGGTAAATATGTACAATAAACATTACTTAGTGACCTTATAAAAATTGTAACTAACATGCTATAATTGGTTAAACTACACGTGTCATGCAAAAATCTTTGTATTGTTGTATATAACTTACCAATGGATAGAAACATTATATTTGACATGGTTAACAACATTGACGAGCACAGTGTCACCTTCCCTAGCATAGATTGTTGGTCCTGGGAATTTTCCATTAACAGTGGCAATGGGCTTGCTAGAACACAATCGGGTCGTAGTCTTCATCATCACCTGTGTCAAACCAACCATCTTACGTATGTTAGTTACTATAACAAGTTAAATTATACTGATATCGTAAAAAAAAAATATTTCCTTTTTTACTAACACTTACATTAAAGTTGTAACGTCGAATCCGGCATTCAACGAAAGCTGGAAAGAAGCATGCAAACAAGAACAAAATACGAAGCCAAGATTCCATTTTTTAATTGTCTTTTTTTTTTACTAATAGAAAGAGAAATATTAGTTTTGTTTTCATTGTGATAGATGTCTTTTAGACTTGTATATATATAGGTGAAAAGGCCCTTTTTAATTTAATTTTAATTTGCTGCTGAGTCGTTTTTCTTTAGTTTGGTGATGACATGGATATTGGGGTCCATCTCTAAGACAATAATAACAAACTTTCATTCAAATTCAATTCTAATAATAATTTTTAAAAAATTAACAACAAACTTTCATTAGGTACGTAATTCTTCCCCAATTATTTCTTGCGTGTTACATAAAGTACAAACTCTGTGGACCACTATATGATTTTGCAAGTTAAAGCTATTTTTCTGTGTGGGTGGAAGAAGTGCATATCATACGTATTCATTCATTCTTGATTTGAAATCTTGGTTTGAGTACTTTTATATATGAAGTTATTTTTAATAAAGATTATTTTATTCTCAAAATGGTTAAATTTAATACCCAAAAAGTTAAAATGAGAAAAAGTTAGAAAATTAATACCCAAAACTAATGACTGTCAAAAGCCATATGATTCTTGTGTTTCTTCATGTCCCCACATGCAACTAAATTCGATAAGCTCTACGATTAACTGCCACTAACTTAATGTCGCTGTCAAAAAACTAAGTGACAAAAAAACAATTTTTAAAGGTATCCAGACATTTCCCTTTTTTTAATTTTTTAAAAAACATTGTTTGGTGGAATTGATTTTTTGGTTAATTTTTTAAATAAAAAAAAATTATTCACAAAAAATCGATGGTTCAAATATAATTTCAATTTCTAAAATATTATTTTTCAACTTTAACGTCGAAACTATTCTTTCCTAATATATTTACTCACTTCTTGTGATACTTAGGCAAAGTTTAGTAATTTTTGTCCAAAAAAAGGAACTCAATATTCAGCCTATCCTTTTCTTTAACAATAGCGACAATTAGTAGTATTTTAAATCAGTCATGTAAAGGAAAAGAAAGTGAAATGAAAAAGAAAGATGTGAATAAAAAATAAGGAAATTAAAATGAAAGAAAAAGCACCTAACGTAAGGTAGTTTATCTTTTCTTTTCTTTTTTTGCTTTCTAGATTATTAACAAGATTAAAAAAACATTTTAATCAAAAGTGAATCACAAACTTTCCTTCACTAAAAAATTTAGAGTATTATGACTATTATCAAGAAATATATTAGTGCCTCTTTTTTTTTTTGGTCACGTTTATTTTTCACAAGCCCTTTAAAAAATAATAAATTAAAATAAATTATTTCTTTTTTTTAATCTCAATTTTGTTACTACTCTTTCTTTCATCACATTAATCTCCTTCCATATTTATTAGCATAAGGGTAAAATAATAATTAAAAGAAATCAACTCTCTTATTCGTCAAAAATCGCAAATATTTTGATGTAACTATTTTTACTAAACGGAACAAAGCTAGCAGTTAGTTATTTGAAATACAACATAAGAAGTGTTACTTCCGTATGAAATTAAGTTCTATACACTGTTAATATAAAAAAATTCTTACACAATCAAGTCATTTTTATTCTTTACCTATGATAACAAATAAGCTATGTATCTTACTCATAATATAACAAGCTTATTTATAAATATTTTTTAGCTGACCTAATAACCTAAGAAAAAATTACATATAGATAGCCAAGGAGGAGATGGATGTTTTGTACTATTGTAGAATTGTCTTCGTGTCAACTGAAACATATTTATTTTCTGAGACCAACAATTAATTTGAATCGTAATCTTCAATTTTCCATACATAAAAACTAACACCTTGTATAGTAAATAAAATATACAGACCAAATCTCTTTGCCCCCACCCCTACCACCCTCCACAAGGAGGAGTTGTTTCACCAAGTTTGGATGAAAATTATGGAGAAGTAATTATTGGGAAAAAGAAAAAAAACTAGATATAAAAGAGAAATTCAATGTTTTGTTTTTATATTTTGCGTATGAGGGAGAAGTAATCATAGTATTGCATAACTTGTTTAGAGGATAATAGGTAATATACCAACCAATGAGTTAATTGGTACATTGTTTCAAAGCTAAGATTAACCTAATCATCCTCCTCTCCCCAACAAAGGTATCACTGCTTATAGTCTAGCTTCATTAATTTGTGCCTCAGTGAAGTGTCTTTCCTTAATGAACATTTTGAATTCACTTTCATCTGCTAGCAGATGGTATATTATGTTTCACTTTCATGTCAAATATATAAATCAAATTTTGTAGTTCATATAATTGATATGAAAGTTAGGGAAAAAAGAAAAGCAAGATGTAATATTTTTTTGAGGAATTTTAGCATATAACCACTCAAAAATAATTTAATTATGCTCCATAGTTATAGTTTGCTAATTACGATTTGTAACTACAATTAGAGGGATGAGAGAGGCGACCGAGATTGGGAGAGGGAGGAGAGAGGCGATCGATAGAGGGCAAAGAGTGGAGAGAGGCGAATTGTATATGTATATCTATCAAATAATTGTATATATGTAACAGGTATACACATGTAATTGTATATCTGACAAGCAAGATTGGGAGAGGGAGGAGAGAGGCGAGCGACAGAGGGCAGAGAGTGGAAAGAGGATAATTGTATTTGTATATCTACCATATAATTTGTATTTGTATATGTATAAACGATGAGAGAGGAGAGAGGGGACGTAATTACAGTGAAAATTAAGCTGCGAGCCGTAATTAATTCAAACTATAACTACATTAGCTAATTAACTAATATATGTTTGCTTATCCGCTTAATTTCCCCTATTTTTTTTCTTTAAGCACTTGATATCTGAAGCACATTGATGCAATTAACTTTTGGGAAGGTCAATGATCTGCCTATTTATGTAACACAACCTATTTTAACTTGCTTACTTGACACACTTACGTACCACTATCAAGAGCAAGGAGAAGCGTTCTTTGGAAAAATTATTCACTTGAATTTCTTTTGGTTTTGTTTATTGGTGATCTTGTGTGTGTAATTTGCGATTTTTTCCTATCAATTAACACTAGTTTGGCGGATTTTAATTCTGGTAAGGGTGCCCTGAAACCGTTATCATACAAAAGGCAAAGCTTTTAGATCCCTACAGTGTCAAATGGCAAAGAAGTAACAGGTTGCTCATACCTTCAAAAAATCTGGTTGGCTTTTGACAAGAAAAAATGATCTTGTCGTATGCTTATATTGGCGTACTCAAAATTTTCTATAAGCTGTGTCCTCATTTAAAGGAGTAAAAAAATATCAAATCATTGTAACGTCTTGTTAGAAAATAAAAAAAAACACTACTTCAATTGTATTAATAAAACACAATTCAAGTATTCAATAACTCTTTGCAATGGTACTTTTCTTGATAAACCATAATAATTCTTAGGGTGCTAGTCCTGGTATTCATTTTCCTTGTCGTGAATAGATATGAAGAGATCAATATCAGTAGAAATTTGTTCGTTCTGTTTTTGGTTATTTAAAAATTTCAGGGAACTTGATATTATGTCTGTGCTGAGTTAGCTATCAGTTGAACCACATTTATATGTAATTTTGTTTGTTGAGAAGCCGCAGATCTTGACACTATGTATGTGCTAATTATGCAAATGAAAAGTGTACATGTAGGTTTTCTCACTTCGAGATGCTGGTGATTTAGCAGAAAATGCAACAGTATAAGTAAGCTTGGAGCCATATACTCATTATGAAGAACTTCATCATGTACTGAGGCATTATTAATCATGGATAAAGGTGGTGATTGTGATGACAGATCCAAATCCTAGGGTCGCTTCAACTGGTGTCGGTAGAATAAGAGATGCAGGAATTGAAGTGATAACAAGTGTTGATGAAGAACTCTGCAGGAAACATAGAGAAGTTTATATACGTCAAATGATACTGGTAATGATTTATAGATTGTTCCGACGCTGAAACTGCACTTTTGTTCCATTTGAATCATTAAAAAGGACTGGAAACATGAATCTTTCTAAGCTTTTATTGTTGGTAAACATAAATCATCTCATCATGCATTTGCATTCACAAAAAAGTATTTTGAAATTATCTTGAATAATCTTCAGCTTTTAATGCATTCATCCTTGGCAGGGAGCGCTTCCCCGAATGGATCCTATGTGGTGCGAATCCGAATAGTCGGCCTCCAATATTGCGGTACTAGACACTGCATAGAAAACCAAAAAAAGAGGTAAATTTTTCAATGGTATTATCTTAGTTGAGTTCTTCGGGCCTTGGTAGGCTCACTAACAAGCTTTGACACCCTACATAGGAAAAGGCAAGTATAATCTTGAAAGGCCTTTGCTACTATAACAGTTATTGATGTTGATGCTCAAAAGTCCCATGCACAGGTATCATTTAAGTCATCTTCAACAGGTATGTATATATATATTACTCCTTTTTCTATCATAGTCTTTTAAAATGAAATCTGCATGAGAACTATTAGAATCTACAAGGAGTTTAGATTAAGATATATGCGAGATGATAAATGGATCTTTCAGATATTGGTTATAACTTAAAGGTAAGGCGGTGCTGAAAAAGATGGTCATGACTGATGAGTGATAAAGACTGAATGAACATGCTAAGGGAGCAATGGACTGTTAATGTATACTCTCCCAGTTTGAGAAGTATTCTGTTCTTTTGGCAAAGCAGCTTTCAGTTCATCCTGTTTGGTAAATATTGTGCACTAACAACAACATACCCAGTATAATCCCACAAGTGGGGGTCTAGGTAGGGTGAGGCATATGCAAATCTCACTCGTACCTTTGGTAAATATTGTGAATTTAGTATATTTTGTAAATGAATAACAATAGGTTCTAGACCAAACTGTTGTCTTTCTCCTATTCAAGAGCTTGCATTTATTAGAGCGTGTGCAGATCTTAGTGTTGGGCTCGTGCACAGCACAGGCAACCACGACTAGTAAAATACAAATAGAGGAAAAGAAGGAACTAACATACTGGGGTTGGATGGAAAAGAAAGAAAGGGAGCTTTTTGTTGTCAGCTAATGAAGTTCTTGGCATATCTTTTGTTATCTAGTTTTGATGATCAACAAACTATAGGACATGATACACGGACCTGATCGACCTGATCCCATGAGCAAGTCAAGTTGCAGACTAGCCAGCACTAAAGCTGTCATCCTCTATTGTGGTTGGCAAAACTAGCAGAGACAGCAGACCTGAAGCCAATCAAATGTATCCTAGGTTGTGGATCTCCAAGGTATATACTCAAACCTTGGACAACAAAGTGAGTTAGTTTCTCTCTCCAAGATTTGATAATCAAAAAACGTGTGTTGGTGTTCTCTCAAGAAAAGAAGAACTTCAACAAACGTTGCACGAGACCTGATAGAGCTGCTCAAGATACTCTGCGTTGTAGCTGTGTTGTAGTTTGAGTCTTATGTGTAATATTGTAAAATCAGTTCCTGATGTATAAAGGAATCTTCATTATTTGCAAATGTATTGTTTTACTTTGACTTCATTGCTAGAGTTAGTTTTGGAGTGTGTTTGAAAAGTCTACATCATTGAGGGGCAGTGGTGTAGTGGGCCATAGTGACATTGCTTAGGCTTGAGTCTTGTAATAGTGATGTTACAAGCAAAGGGGTGAAGAGGGTTAGTAACTAGGTACAATAGGTTGTAATAGTTTACTTTGCTCTTGCACTTTAGTGAAGATTGACAGCTAAATCCTGAGGGTCAGGTCATGGTTTTTCTCCCTTGAACAAGGATGTTTTCCACGTAAATATTGTGTGTCATTTTACCTTCTGCACTTACTTGAATATTCTGTTGATCGACTGTGTCAAGGGACCTGATCCCCTAACTCATGTGGTGGACTCATATATTCTAACATCTTTGCTGCTTCTATTGGTCTTTTCCCCTGCTGATAGCTTTGGAAGAAGAGTGCAACATAATTTCTAACGTCCTTGTACGCTCTTGGCCTTTCCTCATTGATAAGCTTCTCCACTGGTCCAATCCCAACATCTACATCTGGCATAATGAAAACAGCAAGGGTGTTTCTTTCTCGTTCTGCATTCGTCACCACCCTGTGCAAGAGGCTCTTAAAAATGCCATTGCTCATTATCTGCAGCAAGGAACAACAATTCTGAGAACTTTACATGTGTACAACATTTTGTTGGAATATATTAGAGATGGTAATGCTAAAGAAGAACATTTAATCAACAACCAATTCAAGTCGCCACGATTAATTGTAAAAGAAGAAAGAGAACTTTGGATAGGAAAAATAGGTTCGAGGCACGTTAACTCACTGATTTCAGAGTAGACTTCCATTGCCACCTGAGTGCAAATAGTAAAGTGGCGGCGTCCTACTCCTAAAATACACTTAAATAGAAGTTCAGCGAACTCTTATATCTCTTGACTTCGTTTATAAAATTTGGGAAGAAGGACAATGGACATTTGAAGGAGATGAAATCATAAAGAGCCAAATAATGTACATCTCAAGTACAGATTTTCTGCAATGGGATTAATACTTCTTCAGAGTGATAATACCTTTTTTCAAAAAAAAAATGGGGATAAGGGAGGGGAAATAGGGAAGGAAATTACAAGGTGGAATATCGAACTCTTACCAACAATGTGAAAGATCAGGTAGTCAACTAACTAACTAATAAGATTCCCCAGCGATCATACCTTTCAGTGAAGAGATGTATCCTAAAACGGTTGGATGCATCTCTTCATAAAAGAATTTTGTCTTACCAAAAGATGCATTAAATTTTGAATCACTCAAAAATAAATCCAACATATTTGAAGCCCTTCAGCATGATTTAGTTTACTCTTTCTTACCTCAACTTGATCTCCAACATTAACGAGTAAACCATACGGGACAACAGGCACTCTGAACCATTGATCATCTTTGAGAACCTGAAGCCCTTCAACTTCTTTGTCTTGCAACAGGATGGTAATGGCCGATGAATCAGCATGTTCTTTGACTCCGAGTACAACATCAGGCCTTGAACACGGAGGATAGAAGTTGAATCTTGCAATCATGGTTCCGCGTTCTCCACACTGGTCCAGAAAGCAGTTCTCCTCCACGTTCAATGATGCTGCCATGGCCTTTAGGAGGGACTCACTCAACAACTTCATATCTTGACATATTCTTCAAAAATTTCCCTGCCAAGGAGTAATTTGTTAGCCGTATGAGTCTAATTTGTTCATTTCGGAGTAAAAACAGAGAAGATGTACCTAAAACATTCAGGTTTTGGGGGCCAGAACTGTAGTTTTCTTATATCTTCAGGGAACACATTTAGATACAATCTATCGGACCAATCAAGCCTTTGCTTATCTGTAAGAACTTTATCATTTCCGTATCCTTCAATCTGATCAACTGTTCTGGCATATTTAAGCTTCTCTTCAGTGGGAAGAGCAAAGAACTGTTTGCTAATTTCATGCACTTTGTCAAGAAATGAATCTGCCATTCCAGTATTTATGACCTGAATTTCCAATATCATAAATGTTAGATGGATATTGCAACCAAAAGTGCAGAGAGCATATAGATTTTGTGTTAGTGTCCGTTTCTGTTAGTACTACTTTACTATCATCCCCTTGTGATACACTTTTTCTTTACTATTCATATTTCTTAGATGAAGTCGATTTAACATATAAATTTAAGACATAATAAATAAACAAACATTCAAACTTGGCCTCATTTACATTACTTTGTTTTTGAATCACAATGTTAAAATTATAATTCATATCTAATATTTATTGAGATTTTTGTAGAACTGCTCAACAACAGTCAGACAAGTGGGTAATGTTGGAGAGAACCAGAAAAGTTTGGGTAGAGTCGGATATAAGTGTTGGCAAGGTAAGCATCCAAACTTTGCCTTCCACCATCACATATTCAACTTCCATCGACAAGGAAGTCGTTATCCCTACGCCTCGTGTAGGGTTTTTTTTTCCGTATGTATGATGAACCCATAGCCTGAAAGCTAGATCGGCCCTTCATTCTTTTTCACAAGTTCATTTTCTTTAGCTTTTGGATCCTCTTTCTATTAAGAAATATGTCAAAAATACATTTGAACTGTCATATTTTTTTGAATTTCATACTTAAACTATTTTGAGTGTGAGTTTCATATCTAAACTATCATTTATTAGTTTGAGAAACACACATCTCTCTTTTATTACACTTTCATCATAGTGTATGTATTACATCCTCTCTTTTATTTTAAAAAAATTGACACATCACACTCCACATAGACAAAATATTTCACCTTGACAAAAATTAAATAAATTATTAATATTAGTTAAAATTAAATATTGAAGTATTACTATCCCAAAAACTATATAATAGAATAAAATATAAAATATTTTTCTTATCATACTCCACCACTTCCTCTCACCGTACCCCCCACCCCACCCCAAATTTTTAATTTTTTTTATAAAAATTTTAAAAGAAATTCTTACCCACCTAATCCTTCACTTTTAATTTTTTTCTCGTTTTGTGTTTTATATATATATATATATATATATATATATATATATATATAATTGTTATAAGACTTTTTTTAAAATAAAATTTTATTTTTTTATATTCGATATGCAAGTAGAAAAAATATTTTTCAAAAAATACATGTACATATCTAACACAAAACGAGAAAAATTTAAAAAAAAAAAAAATTAGGAGCGGAGGTTAGATGTGGTGGGTAGAATTTTTTTATTAAAAAAATAATTTTTTTAGGAAGGAGTGGGGGAGGAGGTGAAGTCAGAATTTTTCAAAAAAAAATTATAAAAGAAATTTTTAAAAAGTATAAGGGCGGGGGGTGGGGGTGGGAGATCAGGGGTGGTAGAGTTGGGTGAGAAAAATATTTTAAATTTTATTTTTAAAAAAAATAACTATTTTTTAAGAAAATAATTTCTTTTTTTCTTGGGATAGTAATACTTTAAAAGTCTATTTTATTTTGTCAAGGTAAAATATTTTATTCATTTGCAATGATATGTGGGTTAGGGTTTTTTCAAATAAAAAAGAGAGAGCATTATACACACCACTGATGTATTTTTTAAAACTAATAAGTAATATTTTTGGTATGAAATTCACACTCTCAATAGTTTAGGTATGAAACTCAATAACAGGTGATAGTTAAGGTGTGTTTTTGACACTTATCTCTTTTGTTAAAGAGTTTCAAAAAATAAAAAGACTTAAACTTGAAATCCCAAGGTGAATTTTTGAACCCCTAATGACTAACTAATTTTTCCCAAAAACTTGAAAACTAATGTTTGATCATATAATTTGTTATTACTTGACAAATATATTTGGCAAACATCCCAAGTTTTCAAGTTCTAAAAAAAACTAGAACTTGGGCCAAAAACTAATATCTGGCAAGTTTTAAAAATTTTAAAAATTACCTCAAATTTTTATATTTTTCCTTATAAAAACACTCATCATTTATTGACTTCCACTAATATTTATCTACCAACTTACACAATCAACGTGGTCAACTAATATAATTAAATAACATCTTTATCTATTAATAATAGAATAGTTTGTTACTACTTCCTCCGACAAAAAATAGTTTGAGCGATAAGATTGAGAAAAAAGAAAAAATTATTTTTAATGCGATTAATGTATTGCTCTTGTCGTATTATTATTTTTTTGTTGTTAATTATTGTCAATTATGCGTTATAAGTTTATTTTAACAAAACATGTTCATTATAAAATAATAATACAACTTATGGATATTTTTAATAATTTTTAAAATTTACAAGTACAAAATCATATTTTTGAAACAGTCAAATATTCTTGAGAAAAATTGTGGTCAAACGCATGAAATTTCACCAAAACTCCATTCAAAAATAACTTACCAAAAATATTTAAAAATTTGAGGCCAAACAATAGCTAAGTCAATCTCTACTCTTGTATTTAAAAGATTCAAAAATTGTAGATGTATGTAAATATAAACATTATCTTGTAATTTATTGCCGGAGATGATTAGAGCGAATACCTCCCCTCCCTCCTAGATCCATCCGTGGAGAAGGTAATTATAAGGTGGTAAATCGAAAACTTAGGTAACCTACTAAGATTCTCATTTCTTTTCTTTCCGTCAATAACAAGCTAAGCAAGAAAAAGAAAAAAATCCATTTCCAAGATTATAAAAATTAGACCTGGATGCAGCCACAAAACTTGAGACCTGATTGAAGTTTGTTGAGCTCTTGTTGTCTTGCAGGGGATGTGAGAAGGCTAAGATCAACTTGTGGCACATCCAGCAGGGGAGGAGAGGTATTGATTGATCCTTGTGCATGAATATAATTTTCTGGAACTTGATTGTTATTTGCTACTTCTTGTACTGATTTGGAAACTGTTTCTTGAGTTTCAGCCATGGTTTTTCTTTGTAAGAAGCAAATCTTAGCTAGTCTTACATCTTTTAAGCAAATAAATTTGGAAATGTTTAAGAGCAAGTGGATATTATTTTTTTAATGTAAATGGGGCCACTTTCCACTATTTTTCTTTAAATGTTGCCTCTACAATGTAAGATAGAGATAAAAAAATACAAACACGGCTTTCTCTTTCGTTCTCCTCTTTACTTTCTCATTCTTATTTTGTGAAGTTAATTTATTTTATAACACATTACCAACACGAGCCTCCATTGCTTTGAGCTATATTTTTAAGAATGTAACAAAAAGAGGTAAGAATTTTATTTTCTTAAAATGTCTAATATCTCAAAACTTGAATTTATTGCTCTTGATATTTCTGGAAAAATCTACTCATCATAGACACTAGATGCCGAAATACATCTAGAATCAATGGGTCTGGCAGACACCATCAAAGATGACAATACGGCATCTAGTCAAGATCATACCAAAGTCATGACATTTCTCCACCACCATCTTGACGAGGAGTTAAAATTACAATATCTCACATTAAAAGACCTCCTTAAACTGTGGAAAAATTTAAAAGAAAGATATGACCACCTAAAGTTGGTTATGCTTCCACAAGCATGTCAGATTGGCTAAATCTCAGATTAATGGATTTTAAAAATATAATTAAATATAATTTTGTCTTATTTAGAATTATAGCTCAGTTAAATTTATGCGGAGAAGAAATCACTGAGCAAGATAAACTTGAAAAAACATACTCCACATTCCCACCCGCTAATATACTCCTGCAGCAGCAATATCGCGAAAAGGGGTTTAAAAAATATTCTGAATTACTTGTAAAGACTATGAATTACAAACTTCAATACATTCCATAAAAAATGTTAATATTCAAAAAAAATATTTGTAAAGACTATGAAAACTTACCGGTTCAAGAGGATAAAATTAGTGTTTGATTGAGAAAAGAGATGAAGAAAGTATCTAGCAGTGAGCAAAGTCGTGCAAAGAGCAGAGAGGCGAGACATTATTTTTTTTATCTTATTTAATAAGTCTGAATGTTGTTAAGACTCTCCTACAGATTTGATTCGTTCAGATCTTTTCAGATCCATTAAGAGGCTTTTTAAAAAAAAAAAATGAACGGACTTAATGAGTTGAATTTGAATGGTTTAGATTCAAACCTAAAAATCAAACACACTTAATGGGCTGAATCTGAACGACTAAGATTCAGACCTCCATTAAGTACAAACAAATGAAGCCTAAGACTATAATAATTTACTATTTAATTTTTACTCATACACAAATATCAAACAAAAAATATAAATGTAAATATATAATTACTATATCATACTATTAGTACCCTGCACAATTTACACTTCACACTATTTCACAATTCACATTGTATTTACCTTTTAGGCTTTGTCGCTTTAGGTTCACAACGTCAAAACTCAAAATCTAAAAAACTAAGAACGATATCGGCTACAGTTTGCAAGTTGCAACGACGACAAAAAGATTTAGGCGACGACTAGAGTTGTGAATTATGAGTTTGATTTTTCTGTTTTTTAATTTCTCTTTTCTCCTTTTTTGATGTCTCCTCTTCTCCCTACCCACTTTCTCAAAAAAAATTGAGTTTGGTGTTAAATAATTAGGAGATTATTTCATCCTAATTGGGGCTTAACCTGATGAGCATTTGAATATTTTTTTTAAGAATATCTTTTTTCTTTTTCAGTAATGTTTAAGTTATTCGAAAATTGTGGAGAAGTCGTATTTTTTTAAAGCATTTTCTTATTGGTTAAACCAAAAATCTAATAGTTAAAGACCAAAAATTTATAAACCGAAAATCGATAATAAATATCTCATTGGTTTGATTATTAGTTTAGCGTATTTAAATCCAAAAATTAATAAATCGAATTTATAATACTTAAAATTGATCCGAACTGACCGATATAGAGCATCACTTGAACTGCCATTACTTGCCGTCAATGTTAGTACTCAATTTTCAGTTCCTAATTAATTCAAGAAAAAAGAAAATGTATTGCAATGATTTCACAAAAACAAATTTCTTTCTCTACCCTTCATGACTTGCATTGTCATTACCAGTTTACCATCAATTCTTTAAATTAAATTTTCCTATAGAATCTCCTTTTTCTCCATTTATAAAGTCTTTAATTTTCAAGAAATTGTAAACTTTCTTTAAAAAATCGAATATTGAAAGTGTAAGAGTAAAGAAACTTATTTGAGTGTTGAGGTTTTCTATGACTTTTATGTGTGTATTTAATGAAAATTTGATGGATAAATATACTTTGTATATAGTGTGGAGTTTGAAGAAAGAAAAAAGGGATGGGTCCACTTTTTTAATTATTTTTTTTATATGTAGCTATTTTACCGTCTTAGCCATTTAAGTGGTATTTAATTTATTCCATAGGATAAATAAATCATAAAATTAAAGTGATAATGTAAATTTTGATGTTAAGTTCAAAATAATAATAGTATGTAGGGACTGGGGACGGGGAAAAAAAGGAAAAGTCCCACGTCAGTTTATTTTTCCATTTCTCATTAAAAATGTGTGTACTTTTTTTTGTTTTCTTCATTAACCTGTCGCCCCCTCCTCCGCCACTTTCCCCTTTTTTTAATACTTCAAAAACTCATATAAACTAGTGGTATTAATATAGAAAATACATCAAAACACTTTTGAATTCGGTAACAAAATTTACTTTAATATTTTAATTTTATAAATTTTATTTAATTTCTTAATTTAATATAAAGTAAATTAAATATCACTCTAAGAATATAATCTCAATCTCACAATGAAAAATGCATTATATATATGTTATGTTATTACTACATCAGCACCACGTCATTCCCATATTGGATCCACGTAGAGAATTTTTTAAAATTTAAAACTTTTATTTTTTTTTCATTTTTTTTGTTTATTTACAATTTGTTCTTTTCATTATATATTTTAAATACTAATTAATTTACGGAAAATAGTGTCCATTTGCAATGAAATTCAAAAAGGGTTTTTTTTCTACCATTACTATCTATAATCGAATCGAAAAAAGTATTATTGATTAATTGCTATTGGGCTATTGGATTAATGGTTAATTAATGATTTTATATAAAAAATATTAGGTTATCGGCTTGATATTGATTTTTTAATGGGAAAAATTACTTAATTGAGTGTTTTTTAAAAATTAATTACTGATTTTAGCGATATTTTTTATTTATTACAATTTATAGCAATACATAGCAATATTATGATAAATCTACACTTGTATTAAAATTGAATTATGCGTACAATATAAATGTATTATAAATGTTTTAAAATATATATTATGTTTGTGTAGTAAGAAATTGACATAATGTATTATAAATCTATTAAAATATGTGATAAATGTATTATCTATCTATAAAACTTGTATTATATATGTTTTATAAATAGTTATCTGCAATATGTATTAAAACTGCATTATAAGTGTTCAGTGAATTTTTTTTATTGCTATAGATGGTAAATATTTTCTTAATATTATATATTTATATAAGTTTTCCTTTTTAATATTGGGTTATTGGGTAAACCGATAATCCATTAAGGCCTCATTTGGTTAGAGTTTTTGAAAACCTAATAATTTATATTGAGTTGGGAATGGATGAAAAACTTTGTTTTTATATTAGTAAACACTTCATTTAGCTCTTAAAAGGTTAAATAGAGGATGTCCTCGCATCATCGTTGCTTCATCTTCGACATCAACAGATGATTGATTGATAATATTTTAGACAAAATTTATTTATCAATTTCATTAATTAATTTCTTTTTTTTTAATATTAATTCGCTGAATAATGGAGAAGGATCTCCCTGGTATGTAATGGGAAGCCTTGAACATCTGCCCAAACGATCAACCCTCGAAAGAGAGGAACCAACCCCGGAAAACCTGACCAAAAGATAGCTATCAACAATCAATCTCGAGTCGCATGCACATATGCTTCAATCAATTTCAAGCGAAACGTTAGAGCCTAGATATGAGATACAAGATAGCGTTTCAGTACCCAAGTATGCCGTCGTTTCACATTGAGGTTACGGTTCGGGTTTTAGGCCTATAAAAGGAAGCTTTGCGGGAGAATAGAAGATGATCAAAAAAATACAAGGCATCAGAAACAAGATACCAGAAAATCCCTAGAAGTTTTAGTCATTTTCTAGTTTTTGCTATTTTGAGCATCTTCCATGAAAGAGGTCTCAGAACCTCCCCCATTTGTATTCTCCCTTTCCTTTTGTTTGGAAGACCACCTTGGAATGGACTTGATCGGCCTTAACTCACTAGCCTTAAACCCTCATGTACAAATTCAACTGTTTAATAGAGTGATGGTTTTTCCTAAAAACAACCACCAAAGTAGGTTTAGCCGACTGATTTACTTTTGACTTTACCTCATATGAGACTGCTTGTTTGATCCCTAGCTACATGCAATTATTTTATCAAAAAAATGTGCAACTATTTTTTTGAGAAATGATAAAAATGGACTTATGATGATTAAAGAAATTGCAAGTAAGGGTACATAGCAGGGTTCGATCCTTGTCATAAAAGAGATCAATATCACTAGAAATTTGTTCATTCTGTTTTTTGGTTATTTAACTGCACTTTGGGAGCATAGTTGAAATGTTTGAACTATTCTTAGATTGCAAGTTGTTCAACATTTTTGGAGTGTCTGACTGTCTTATCATCACATTCTACTGTGATTGATGCTCTCATCATGCATTTGCATTCACAAGTAGTTTATTTAAATTATCTTGAATAATCTTCAGCTTTTAATGCATTCAGGTGGTAAATTTCAATGGTATTGTCTTAGTTGAGTTCTTCGGGCCTCGTTATGCTCACTATCAAGCTCTGACATCCACACGTAGGAAAAGAAAGCTATAATCTTGAAAGGCCTTGCCACTATAGCAGCTATTGATGTTAATGCTCAGAAGTCCCTTGCACAGGTATCATTTGATAGATGTCATCTTCAAGAGGCATATTTATTAGTAGCAATTTTTTCTATCATACTGGCTTCTAAAATGAAATCTTCATGAGAACTCTTAAAATCTGAAAGTTGTTTAGATCAAGATATACGCGAGATGATAAATGGATCTTTATGATATTGGTTATGGCCTAAAGGTAAGTTGGGGCTGAAAAAATGGTCATGACTAATGAGTGATAAAGACTGAGTGTACATGTTAAGGGTGCAATGGACCGTTCATGTATGTTGTGTTAGCAGTTATTATTTCTTCCTTCTTCTAGTTAGAGAAGTATTCTGTTCTTTTGCAAAGCAACTTTCAGTTCATCCTGTTTGGTAAATATTATGAAATTGGTATATTTCGTAAATGAATAACAATAGGTTCTAGATCAAACTATTGTCTTTCTCCTATTCAAGATCTTGCATTTCTCAAAGCATGTGCAGATCTCAGTGTTGGACTCGTGTACAGTAAAGGCAACCACGACTAGTAAAAATACAAATAGAGAAAAAAAGGAAAAACATACTGTCAGCAGGGGTTGGATGGAAAGTAAGAAAGGGAGCTTTTTGTTAGCAGCTAATGTTGTTCTTGGCATACCATTGCTGTTTCTATTGGTCTTTTCCCATGCTGATAGCTTTGGAAGAAGAGTTCAACATAATTCTTAACGTCCTTGTACGCTCTTGGCCTTTCCTCATTGATAAGCTTCTCCACTGGTCCAATCCCAACATTTACATCTGGCATAATGAAAACAGCAAGGGTGTTTCTTTCTCGTTCTGCATTTGTTACCACCCTGTGCACAGGGCTCTTAAAGATACCATTGCTCATTATCTGCAAGGAACAACAATTCTGAGAACTTTACATGTTGTACAACATTTTGTTGGAAAATATTCGAGATGGCAACGCTAAAGAGGAACATTTAATCAACAACCAGTTCAAGTCACAACAATTAATGATAAAAGAAGAGAGTTTTGAATAAGAAAAATTGTTTCGAGGCACGCTATGGAAGGCTGATTTCAGATTAGATTTCCCTTGCTACCTGAGTGCAAATAGCAAAGTGATGTCCTACTCCTAAAACACAACGAATCACTCAGGAAATCATCTAATAGACACTCAAATAGAAGCTCCCGGGAACTCATGAAGGACAAAGGGCGTTTGAAGGAGTTGAAATCATAAAGAGCCAAATAATGTTGAAATCACACCTTTCCCTCAAGAGATGTATCCTTATAACAACTGGATACATCTTTTCAGATGTGTCCTAAAAAAGGTTGGATGCATCTTTTCATAAAAGAATCGCTTCTAACCAAAAGACGCATTAAATATTGAATCACTTAAAATAAACCCAACACATTTGATGCCCTTCGGCATGATTTAGTATACTTTTTCTTACCTCAACTTGATCTCCAACATTAACGAGGAGACCATATGGGACAACAGGCACTCTGAACCACTGATCATCTTTGAGAACCTGAAGCCCTTCAACTTCTTTGTCTTGCAACAGGATGGTAATGGCCGATGCATCAGCATGTGGTTTGATTCCGAGTACAACCTCAGGCCTTGGACACGGAGGATAGAAGTTGAATCTTGCAACCATCTCTCCGGGTTCTCTACAGGGGTCCAGAAAGCAGTTCTCCTCCATGTTCAATGATGCTGCCATGGCCTTAAGGAGGGACTCACTCAACAACTTCATATTCTTGATATATTCTTCAAAAACTTCCCTGCCAACAAGTAGTAATTTGTTAGCCCTGTGCGTCTTCACTTGTTCATTTTGTAGTAAAAACAGAGAAGATGTACCTAAAACATTCAGGTTTTTGGGGCCACAGTTGGAGGTTTCTTATATCTTCAGGGAACACATTTAGATACAATCTGTCAGTCCAATCAAGCTTTTGCTTATCTGAAAGAACTGAATCGTTTCCGTATCCATAAATGTCATCAACTGTTCTGGCATATTTAAGCTTCTCTTCAGCTGGAAGAGCAAAGAACTGTTTGCTAATTTCATGCACTTTGTCAAGAAATGAATCTGCTAGACCGTGATTTATGACCTGAATTTCCAACATCATAATTCATATATTAAACGGATACTGCAACCAAGAGTGCAAAGAGCATATAGATTTGTGTTCATATTATTTTCTTTTACTACTACTTTACTATCATCCCCTTGTGATGCCCTTTTTCTTTCTCTATTCTTAGCTGGGGTGGATTCAACATTTAAGATTTTTAGCATACAATTTGGATCCTCTGAAGTTTTTCTACTTTTCTTTCTGTCAATCACAAGCCAAGTAAAAAAAAGAGACCATTTTCAAGATTATAAAAATCAAACCTGGATGCAGCCACAAAACTTGAAGCCTGATTGAAGTTTGTTGAGCTCTTGCTGTTTAGCTGGGGATGTTGGTGATATGAGAAGGCTAAGGTCAACGTGTGGCACATCCAGTAGGGGAGAAGAGGTATTGATTAACCCTTGTGTATGAATATATTTTTCTGGAACTTGATTGCTATTTGCTAGTTCTTGTACTGACTTGAAAACTGTTTCTTGAGTTTCAGCCATGGTTTTCTGTAAGAAGCAAATCTAGGCTTCTTGCAGATCTTGTTGTTTGCTTTGTTTGATGCAATTCCCAAGAAAAATCACATGAAGGAGATAGGGTGGTTGGACTTGGACATATAGCAGTAGCTGGAGAAATGAGAATACAGCCAATTGGTCATAAAATCAAATTAATTTAATAGAATACTGCACTACTTTCTCTGTTCCCTTATTTTTATATGAACCCAGTCAAACTTTTGTTTTTTCCTTCTAATTACATACTTTAAGTTTAACGGGTCCTAATAACCCTAAATTGATATAAAGTGGTATCAATCTGTGGTAGGGTGTGGCACTAAATAAAATCCCCAGATAAGTGTATTTTTTCATTAAAGATAGGCTCTAATGCTTTCATATAAGTCAAAATTGATGGAAAATCAAAATAATTAGACGCGGGTGTCTCTGAAGCTCTTGAATAAGTTTCAACAAACTCAGCTATCCAATGTGGGGCAAAATCGACATCAATCAAATCAGGCTTTTGATCTGCAGCAGTTCTTAGATGAGAGCATAAGTATATTAGCTTCACCTATGATGAAAAATATCAGACTTTAAAAACCATATTTTTTACGAAGCTAATTTGTAATGTCCTGGAACTCTATTGGTGGAATTTGTGGGAGATAAAGTCATCATCATTCATAAAATGTCCAACAGAATCATTTAATCACTCAGGCGAAAGAAAAGCACCAGAAGCTAAGTGTTATGACGCGTCACTTGATCTTCAAGAAGGAAAAAGAACCTAGAGTCTTGGAGAGATTTGTAGAAGACTCTAGATTCTTGTAGAATATTGTAGAGAAATCTTGGAACACATAGAATTTTCTAGAGTGTGTAGAGAATTCTAGAGTAGGAACTTCTTTGTAAATATTGAAGAACAACAAACCATCCAAAAATCAAGCATTCTATCAAATAATACAAAGCCTTCTTCATAAAAGCTCTCCTATATTTCTTACAATCTAGCGTTCCATTAGCGATCTAGTCTTAAAGGCTTACTTGAGCTTGCAAGATCGTGAAAGATTCGTGAGTAAGTTGTCAAGTGCCACACGAAAGTTTTAGTTGAAGTCTAAGTCTGTGACAACGTGGTATCAGAGCAAGGTTCTATTAAGGGAAATGACAAGTGAGGGGGACATCAACGCCGCTACCCCCACTAGGGGTGTACATGGATCGGGTTGGTTCTGATTTTTTACAAACCAAACCAAACCATTTGTGTCGGGTTATTAAATTTATAAACCAAACCAATAAAAGTCGGGTTTTTCGATATCAATTTTTCTCGGGTTTTTCCGGGTTTTTTGGTTTTTTCAGATTTTTCGAGTTTCTTGGATTTTTCATAGTATCTAATAAAAAGCACAGAGCAGTACTTCTTAAAAAGAGTTCTAGTACAAAATATCAACATATAAGATGGAGGCAAAACACTGTTTGAAATTTTAACTTTATAATATAACTTTATAAGATGAGCTTTTTTGTATATTATTTAGATGAGCTTCTCAAATCCAAATCTAAATGTAAGAAAGAAAACAAAAATTATGAAAAAATTTTAAAAAATATTTATAAATTACATTTTAATAAATATTTTTATGTATAACATAATTTAAAAGTAGTATATCTATAATCGGGTTGGTTTGGGTTCGGTTTGACTTTTTTTAGTTAAAACCAAATCAACCCTATAATGGTCGGGTTTTTTTTTCCAAACACCAAACCAAGTCAAACCAAACCACTAGTCGGGTTTTTTTTCCGATTTGGTTTTGTTTGTCGGTTTGGTGCGGTTTATCGGTTTGCCCTGTACAGCACTAACCCCCACCAACGTCAAACAAGATGTTGGAAAGAAGCACCGCAAGGAAAAGAAAAACTCTAAAAGAAATGAGGAGGTGCCGCTCGAGCCTACACCAAGCGAGGCCCTAACATCATACTCACCCTCAGCCACTAAGGTAAGTGACGACGAGCGAGGTGAGGAGCCCGTGAACGTTACGCCCAGCATGTAGTGGATCGCATGGGTGGATGCTGCCCGACAGGCTGTAGAGATATTGGCAAGCGCTTGAACAAGTTCGACAACAAGTTCAAGTCTCTAGAGTAATTCACCCTTTAGGAGAACGACAACATCTGAAAGGAGTTGGAAGAAAAACACTTGTTGCATCATTTTATTTGATTATATAAAAATTATTTGAGCTCTCATGCTTATATGATCCATATTCAATAGATATATTTAATCTTAGCTTGAGTATATTTAGCCTATAAATCATCCAACTGATTGTTTTCTTATCTTATTTTTGCACATGTACACCTTCAAAGTAAAATGGAGTCTTCTATAAAGACTCCCACTGCCCCTCGAAGTCTCCCTTGAGACTTGATATCGCTACTATATTTGGAATCGCGTTTATCTCCTCATTTAGTTCACCCCTTCTTGAAAAGCATCCGAATTGAAGCAATAAAAAATAAGGGAGAAGAAAGAATGATCTCATCATTTTTAGCTCACTCTATGGTTAATTAATCGTTTTTTTTTTCATGTGATTGTTTGCTTTTACGTTCTTTTAGCTTATTGTCAGACATTTGACCTTTAGAGTGGGTAATTAGTATTATTTCGGCAAATATTTTTCAAGACTATTCTAGTTTCTTTTAAAGCCGTTTTATAAGTTTAATTGCGTTTAGCTTGACCTGCGAACAATTTGAATGGAGTTTGAAATAATCTTCTTAAAGAACATTTTTAACCCTTTCACGTGATAAACATTTGAGATATTTTATAAAATTCAATCAATGTCTAAGATAAAACTTGAAATCTTGGTTCAATTTTTCTTTTAAAAATACTTCACTGCTACTTTATTGTTTCTTTTGAAATAAAAAATAAATTTCCTAAAAGCAAATGGGTCTAACTTCTTATTTATGTCAAATGTCCCCATTTTTTTAAAATCTATTATTTTACTTCAAAAGTGTAAAAGAGTTTTCAACAGATTAAAATATATTTTTTTCTAATTTACTTGCTCGACATAATTATTTAACACCCATTTTCTTTCTTTAAAAAATAATTAACCTAAGTTTAACCGGTAATTATTTTTAACGAATCTTAAAGAATGTTTAATCCCTTCCCTTTAGGATAACTAGAACTCTTACCTAGAATCATATAAGTTAAGTAGACCATTATTTTGAGTTAACTTTAGCATTAAATTAGTTAATTATTTAGGTATCCTAATTTACCTTTAAAATAATTAGGTAGTGACTCTTTAAATTAAATATTTTAGAAATCACCAATATATTGTACACCGTTCGACCTCGAATTAAAATGGGGTATAACAATTACTGTCTTCAATAATTAGCATATGACTTATTACAGGCTTCAGGTCACTTGTTTTAAAGACAAACTACTGCTTCATAGTTGATAACTTCTGCATTTATCATTTATGCATTAATGACTTTTTGAAAATCATTAATTTGTCTTCATCGCCGCCACCATACAACAACTGTAAAGTCTATCAGTTATAGTTTTAAACTTAAAACACAATGCTTTTGTTATCTCTCCAAATAAAAGAAAAATCAAATTTAAGTACTATAATTTTTCCGGTGAAATTTCACTTTTTTCGGCAAGATTCAATTCCAACATAAACTCATATCAATGTAATCCAACAATAAAGAATCACATCAATTAGTTAAAGTTGGTAGTTAAAAAGAAACGAGGAGTTCTTTAACCAAAAATAAACATAAGAATCAGCTATGAAACTCAAAAAGAAATCCTATCGTAACTCCATTTTTCCCGATGATATTAATGCAAATTCATTAATCTTTTTATTCATCTTCCTTGTATCAAAAATGACATGGAAAAGGTGGAAAAATAGACTCAGGGGGAGGGAGGGTTGACGTTGGGGGTTTGCCCTGGGATCTCATTGTAGAGGGAGAATGAGGGTTTTGAGTGGTTAGGTGGCTTTTTTAGAAATAATTTTTTTATATTTTTTATAGCTGAAATATTTTCTTTAATTATTTACTAATTTAAAATAATATATATTTTTTTGAATTTAACTTTTTAAAACAAATTTTTGAACTCAAATACCATATGCCATCATTTAATTCATTACTTTGCCATGTCACCATCAGTGTATTACACACATTTCATATTTTTAGCTGATTGTTAAGAAAATGTCAAATAAATATCAATTTTAAGTGCTTGAGGTGTTTGATAGGTACAAGACATAGTTGAGATGTCTAAACGATATATGCAAACAACTTTAAGGAGCTATCTATGACTTAAGCCTAAATAATTAATGCATGTCATCCAATTGAAAAATAACATGTGTTTAATTTAAAGCAATTTTTGAATTTCTTTTCGCTTCACGCGCTTAGAAAAAGTTGATGACAATTTATTGGACATGTCATCCTTTATGGGTAATTAAATTGAACTCAAATAATTGAAAAGGGGCATAAAAGAATATTCATAAAATTGCATACCTAAATTAAATTTTACTATAAAGATAAAAAAAATTGATGTATTTTCTCTTTAAGAATTTGACTTAAGTCCTAAAGTTCATTAGTCATGGTTTACCTAATCACCCATATAATATGTGCATACTATAAAAATCACTGGTAATAAAATACGAGTGACAGAAAATTAATAGTATATGCATTGTCTTATATGTGCATATCATTTGTATATGTTATATATATATATATATATATGGGCATGATTGATGTTCATTTGGATTTATCTTGTATTTTTATTCCTCTATGAAATTAAATGAACTCTTCAAGTTGAAGCAAGTATTTCTAAGGTTACTCCTTGTTACTATCTTACTAGGATCAAATAATAATACTTGTTGAGTGTATGTTGATTTTGTGCTCATAATATACTTGCTGCATTTTTGTGTCTATATTTCAATGTTAATGTAGATCGTGATCATATTTAGAAAGTTAAAAGGAGATTTTAAAATGAGATGCTTAACTATCTACAATATCGTAGACCTTCTTTTATTTTTATTTATTTATTTATTTATTTATTTATTTATTTATTTTCTTTTAGATTCAGAGTCATTTCTAGCATGTTAACTGTATTCAATAGAGCTTGTGTCAAAATCTTCAATTCTTATTTTATTTAAATGTATTTTTTGCACTTTTGATAATTTGGCTATATTTTGATTGAATTGAATTCTCCATCACCATTTTTTAATTATATTAAATAATTTAGTATGAATTGATTCACCTAGAGAATTAAGATGTAGGCGTGCTCGCAACCTAAGAAAATTGAGTTATGACAACATTATCCAGGTAATGGTCATTAAGAAACCGTTGAGACATAAACTTGTTGTATATCTATAATTCAAAATGTCACACATTGTATTGATGCAGGGTGAGTAAAATGGAGATTCACTTTTAAAATAATGTGAGATAAAAATGTATCGTCAAACTTAAGAATAAGTTCTATCAAAGTGATGATTAGATTAACTTTGGTGTATGGAGAAAAGTGTTAGTCAGTCAAGTACGTCCATGTCTATAAGATCAATATAGCATAGATAACAATGATTAGATGGATGTGTGAGTATAATAGGAAAGATCTAATTAGGAATGAAGTAATATGAGATAAGGTGGCAATGACTTTCATAGCAGACAAAAGGAGAAAGTGAGACCGAGATGATTCGGATATGTGAAGAGAAGGTATGTGATTGCGCTAGTAAAAAAGTGTGAGGGGTTAGATAACGCAAGAGTTAAGAGAGGTAGAGGTAAATTAAAGAAGAATTAAAAAGGTGATTGGACAAACTATGACACAACTTCACCTTACAGAGGACATTACCCTTAATAAGAAAGTATGTAGGTGAATGGTTAGAATAGAAGGGTGGTAGATAGCTGAATAATGTCGCACTCAATCTAGGAGGGATGGTAAAGTCAACTCTACATATCTCCTTACTAGTAGTATTATTTAATATTTATGTAGCTTCTTATTTTTTGATGTGTTTTACTATCCGTGACTCATGATTTGCTTTGTATCTTGCTATTCATTGTTATATTATTTTTTCTGTTGCAATCATGGTTCGGTTTTTTCTCTATATTACTGTCATTTCTCTTCTTTCCTTCTTAAGTGCTAAAGTAAGTTTGACTATCAAGTTCAAAGGTGATTTGATGTATTTTCTCGATAATATAACAAACAAACGATTAGATATGCAAGTTTCCTATTTGTACGCCAACTATTTATCAAAATACATTTCAATTATCAATTGTTCTATTTTTTTAGCTACCGGAACGATATTGATATTTTAGGTAGAAAAATGAAACAATCGATAATTGAAGTATATTTTAATAAATAGTTGGTGATAATTTCAGTAGGAAACTCACACTCTTGATAGTTTACATATGAAATTCAAAAAATCGAAATACTTTAAGTGTTTTTTGACGAGAAAACGATCAAAATGGTCCTTGATATATAGGGTTTAAACAATTTTAGTCCTTCATATATACTACCTTATTGAAATACTCCTTGAGGTATATAAAAAGATGATCATTTTAGTCCTAACCCTAAAACTAACCATAAAAATTGAAAATTTGGTTAAACTTTAACAGAATTTTCAAGAAAATTCTTATGGTTAGTTTTAGGGTTAAGGACTAAAATGATCATCTTTTTATATACCTCAAGGTCTATTTCAATAAGGTAGTATATATGAAGGACCAAAATTGTTCAAACTTTATACATCAAGGACCATTTTGGTCATTTTCTCATTTTTTGACTATTTAACTCTAATAATAATAACGATAAGCGTGTTGCCTTGATAAGCATTTTGTGATTTTTAATTAATCTTTAATTGTGGAGGGTACGAACTAGGGTATGAGGTTATGGGCAGTAGTGTGTTGTTGTACTAATTGTTTATAATAATCGTAGAATTACTCTTTCAGTTTCTTGTCGTTCGATTTCTAATACAGTGTATTATTTCTTATAGTGCAATTATTATATTATTAAAATATGCTTAATCTCTCAATCCAATGTTGTGAAAAAGCGCCGAAGCGCTCGCTTTAAGCGTGAAGCGAGGCACTAGCGCTTCAACATCGTGAAGCGAAGCGATTTCAGAAAAGCGTGCGCTTCATGGGAGAAGCGAGAAGCACGCTTCATCTAGAAGCGAGAAAAAAGCTCGCTTTTTTTGAAAAAAACGACGCTAGGTTTTCTTTAAAAAAAACTGTAAAACTTACATTAATTGTTCCAACCTGCTCTTTCAGTGTGACTTCTTCTTCAATTCGACAGTCCAACTTCGACAGTTCAATTCGACAGTCCAAATTCGACAGTCCAACTTCTTCTCTTCTTCTGTTCTTCTCTTCTTCTCTTTCTATTTCTATTTTTATTTCCATTCAGCAGTGCTGCCGTCTGCTCTCAACTGCTGCGATCTTCTTTTCTTCTCTTCTTCTCTTCTTCTTTTTCTATTTCTGCGCAACTGTTGTGCTGTCTGCGAAGAATTATTTTTTTCAAGTTTTATTCAGCAGTTTGGCCTTTTTTTGAAGATAAAGCATATGTTCTGTTTTTTTTTCACAGTGGTTGCTTTATTATTTTTTTTATTTTGCTGCAGCTGCTCTTTTAATTTTGCTGCAGCTGCTCTGTTATTGTTTTGATAATTTGACTTGTGTGACTGAATTATTATTCTATTTTTTCTTTGTAGTAAGTTGTATTTTCTTAATGGCACAAAAAAGGGATCCAGCTTGGGCATTTGGAATTGTCATGGGAAGTAACACAAAAATCAAATGTATTTTTTGTGATATGACATATAATGGCGAAATATTTCATCACAAGAAGCATCTTATTGGTGGCTATAAAGATGTTAAAGTGTGTCCAAAGGTCCCGAATAGTGTGAAGGGAGAAATAAAAGAGTATTTTACGAAAAAAAATGAATTTAAAACTTAAATGAATCCTGAAGCATCCATGGTGAATCTTGTTGATGATGATGAAACGGATGATGAAGTTGAAGTGAATATGCCAATTAGGCCTCCCTCAAAAACAAAAAAGAAACCTTCAACTAGTGAAAGTGGGTCATCCACCGCTAGCAATGTCAAAAGTCCTCTTAATCTCTATTTCTCGCAAAAACCAAATGAAAAGAGAAAAGGTGGACCTATTGATCTAGAGGCTTCTAGCAAGATTTTATGGGATTGTGCTGTATCTGCTTTTGCTAGGTGGATGTATGATGCAGGATTGCCTTTCAATTGTGTTAACTACACCGAAAATTTTGGTGAATTCATTGAGGCAGTAGGTCAATATGGCCCTGGAATGAAGCCCCCCCACCTATCATGAGGTAAGAGTTCCTTGTTTAAAAAAAGAGGTGGAAAAGACAAACAAAATTGTAGAAGATCACAAGGTTCAATAGAATACGTATGGTTGTTCCATTATGATGGATAAATTGACAGCAAAGAATGGGAAAATGATCATAATGTTTTGGTGAATTCTCCAAAAAGGGAGTGTGTTCCTTGAATCTCATGATGCTAGTGATTCTTCTACTGACTCTAATAAGATGTTTAACTTGTTTGAGAAGACTATCTTGAAAATAGGCAAGGAAAATGTGGTACAAGTTGTGACTGATAATGCAAGTGAGAACAAAAAAGCGGGTGACATGTTGAAGGGAGTATTCCCGCATATTTTCTGGACTCCTTGTGCTACTCACTGTACCAACTTGATGTTTGGTGACATTTTCAAAGAGGCCCCGTATTCTACAGGTGAACTTGAGTCTTGATATTTAGTATTCTTTTTTAATCTTCATGTTAGTTTTCTTACTTATTAACTATTAAATTTTTTTGAATAGTTTTTGGTAAGGCTGTTAAGATACATTCTTATATCAGTCAAAGGGGCACTGTTGTTGAATATGATGAAGAGATACACAAAGCAAAGAAACTTGGTAAAACCTGCTAAGACAAGATTCACAACAGCTTTTTTGACATTGCATAGTTTTTATATGCAAAAGAAATATCTGAGAACCTTGTTTATGTCCATTGAATGGAATGAAAGTGTCTATGCAAAGGAAACTCTTGGGAAAGAAGTTGCGAGACACGTCATTAGTCCATTTTTTTTTGGAATGACACTGTTCAAGCACTTAAAGTTGGTGGTCCTTTAGTTAATGTACTTCGTATGGTGGATGGAGAGAAAAAACCACCAATGGGCTACATTTATGAAGCCATGGATAGGGCAAAAGAAAGTATTGAAAAGGCATTCAATTATGATGAAAGTAAATATATGAATGTTTTCAAAATCATTGATGCAAGGTGGACGGATCAACTTCATCAACCTTTACATGCAGCAGGACATATTTTGAACCCGGGGCTCTATTATAAAAATAATGAGATGAAGACTTTAACTGAAGAAGTGTGGTTGGGATATCATGCATGTGTTGAGAGGATGATCCTAGATAAAATTTTACAAGACAAAATAGGGGATGAGCTTGGTGTGTACATGAAAGCTGATGGGCTACTTGGAATTGAGTCGGCCATTAGAGCTAGAACCTTAAGGACACCAGGTGACCATTTCAACATTTAACTGTTTGATCTTTAACTTTTAAGTTATTACATATTAACTTTTAAAATAATTCTTCTATAGTTGAATGGTGGATGCAATATGGTCATAATGTCCCAAACTTGCAACAATTTGCTATTAGAGTGCAAAGTTTAACTTGTAGCTCATCCGGTTGCGAGAGAAATTGGAGCGTGTATGAACATGCGAGAACCTATATTACGTTATTACTAAATTAAATGATATCTTAATTGTCCAAAGTCCTCCCATTAATTACTTTCTACGAATTCTATGCAGATTCATACTAAAAAGAGAAATAGGCTTGAGTTAAAACGCCTGAATGATCTAGTGTTCATCAAATATAATAGAACATTGGTGCGTCGCTACAATGCTCGCAATACCATTGATCCAATTTTATTGGATAATATTGATGATGCAAATGAATGGTTAACTGGAGCACCCCAAAATCATGAAGATGAAGAAGTATATGAAGGAGAAGGTCTCACTTATGGTGATGTTGCTATGGCTAGTGGTGTGGAGGGGAATATTTATGGTTTTAGGGGGAGTATTTTAAGGGGCAAGGAAAAAAGATTAGCTACAGGTTCAAGTTCATGTTCAAATAGAAGTAGAACTCTTGTTGATGAGTCCTCCGATGAGGAAGAAGACGAGGACCAAGTAGAAGTAGAACCCTTGTTGATGGCACTTCAAGAGTTTGAGGATCTTGTTGAAGAATAGGATTTTGCTCTCTTTGTGATTTGGTTATGCATTTGCTTTATATGTTGTTACTTATGAGGATTATTGACTATCTAGTTACTTTTTAATCTAAGTCTTTTGACTTCTTGATTGTTTATCTATGCATATTTTATATTTTTATACTAAATAACGCTTTTTCTGAAAAAAGCATGCGCTTCACTTCACGCTTTTGTGAAGTGAGCCTCCATGCTTTTTTTCCGCTTCTCGCTTCTCAAAACAGTGTCTCAATCACATACTTGTGAAAAAACTATATTGATTATGTTATCGTTCGTTGAAGCTGTGACCGAGAATATCAGGAGACGTGTCAATTAAAAAAGGGGTGTCACCAAATCTGCTTTTGTACTTTCATGTGTCCCCAGTTCTACCTTACAAATAAACTGAACTTCACATTCCCATTTTCATAAATTCATTCCCACATTTCTAAATTTTTTAAAAGAAAAGTCAGTCTGCTGATTGAAACCCTAACCTAGGGTTTCTTTGGCTTCGTGATAAAGCAAAGAATCTTGGGGAGGAAGAATGGAAGGAGTTAGCAATGGAGGGATGTTGTACCATGAGGTACAAGAATCTAAGCTTTGCGCTGTACATTGTGTAAACACCGTTTTACAAGGGCCCTTCTTCTCAGAGTTCGATTTGGCGGCGGTCGCTTCCGATCTCGACCGTACGGAGCGGCAGATGATGGTTCAAGGCAGCGGCGACTTTGTTCCCGAAGAATCTCATAATGTTTCCCTTGACGGCAATTTCAGCATCCAGGTTCACTCACTTGTCTAGTTCCTTTTTTTAAAAAAAAAATATTGGGTACTCCTCTGCTAATCTACTGGTATATGTATCGATAAATATGCCACCAAACCCTAGGTAGACATGAAGAATTTACTGATTGTTGTAGTCTGCTGTGGTACGGACCTTGGTTTCCAAGATTGTTACTTCAGCTCTACACTGCTGGCTGCCCACTTGGGGTTTTCTTTTTTATGCGTTTTATGCTAATTGAAAATTGAAATCTTGTGATTTTGGGGCAATTTTATGAGTGGAAGCTTAATTAATGTGTAGTCAATGTTTTTACCTTTTCGTTGAGCATATGGAAGTAAAGGTTGTATTTTGTTTGGAAAATTGATATGTAAGTTGCTTACTTTGATGTTTTGTTTTGTTGTATTTGACTTTGGATGACTAATGGTGCAATTCAAGGATTCAGTGCTAGTCAGCTTCTGAATAATGCTAATTCAAAAATCATAACTAAGAATTATAAGGGAATTGCAAGAGGTTTTATGTAGTTTCAAGCTTTTATTGTATGGTTTTTTCTTTTCATGAATATTTAGTTTTAACGAGGAAGTAGTAGCTTGGACAGTTCAAACCATTCTGAAATCCTGTGTTGAAACTCATAATCCTACTTTGCGAAGGGTTTGAACTGTTCCAAATCAATTTCAGTGTGATTATAGATTGACAGCCACGTACATCCGGACCTTTCTATAACAACAGACCTCTATAACAATATTTCACTATAGCAACCATGTGTTCCGTGGAACCCATCTTTTATGTTAAATTGTATCATATGTTCTCTATAACAACATTTCACTATAACAATAAAAATATATCGGAACAAATGATACTCTTATAGAGAGGCTTTACTGTATTAGATTTGTAGAATAAGAATTATTACTTTTTTTGGCCTAGTGGTCTTATAGAGAGGTTTGACGGTGTGAGATCTCAGGTTCAAATTCCAACAAAGACAAAACTTAAGTGATTTTCCCCATCTAATTGGTACCTGTGCTCGTGAAATGTAGCAATACCCCTTGAAATAGACGAGGTGTTCCAGCTGGCTGCCTGGCTCCATATAGTAGGTAGAATTGCCAAGGTGTGGACACAAATTAGGGTAGAAGGTTAGTAAGTCGGAGTGTGTCCATATAGTAGGTAGGAGTCCTTTGTCTTGTTACCCTTCCTAGTAGTCGTAGGACCACTCTTGTACTTTCTTGTTCTTCGATTTTTGTTACTATCATTATTTTGTGTAGTTTGTTTGTAGTATTATTTTGTTGTAGTACTGTTCTATTACTATTTGTTTTTGTTATTAGCTATTTTGTCTTGTACTTCCACTATGTATTTTCTAGAGTGTTATTGTCTTGAGCCCATGGTCTATCGGGAGCAACCTCTCTACCTCATCGTTGAGGTAGAGGTATGGTCTGAGTACACTCTACTCTCCCCAGACCCCACTATGTGGGACTACACTGGGTATGTTGTTGTTATCTAAAGAAGTGATTCTCTTTACTTGTATGACTTAGGGCCAAATTGATCACTCTTTGAAATATATTAAGGATCATTTTCATTGTGCTTATACATTAAGGACCAAATGGAACTAAATCCCATGCACTTTTTTCCATTAGAAATGATTTAATGGACTCTTGTACTTGTACGAGTTTGTATTATGGACCCTTCTACTTAACCATTTATCAACTAAACCAGTACACTCAATCAAAAGAAGATTTTTAAACCCCTCCTATCATGTGCGTAGTTCACTCTCTCTTAAATAGATGACATGTCAAATTCATGTCACATAAATTAATAACATGTCATAATTCATTAACTATTTTCTAAAATTATTAACCAAAATTATTTTATAAAAGGTAAAATAATAATTTTTTAATTTATTCTTTAAAATAAAATTTGAAACTGCATATATCCTCTCGCCATTCCCATGTGGAACAACCAAAATCTACCGCTGAAAGCCGCTGCCACCGCCACTCTTGACGGCGAGACCACCTATATTCTCTCCCTCACCGGCTTCATCTCCGCCGCACACCCTCATCATTCTCCTTTCCTCCTTCTACAACCTCCACAAAACCAGTAACCTAAGCCGCCACACCACTAGATCTGACCAAAAAAACTCTTCGCGGCGTTACCAGAACCTCGCACCTTCACTCGCCTCGTTCTCCTCTATACTGACCAATGCCACCTCTCTCTTTCACTCCATTGCGAATCAGTGGTCTCCACGAGCACCGCTCTCTCCCTCCGCCCGCGAATTAGTGGACTCAAGGAGATGTCAATGCCAAGATCTGCTGAAGAAGATGACAATAGTGTGGGAGAAGAAAGAAAAAGGGGTTGGGCAGGGATGGGGATGGCTGCAAAAGGAAGTGGAGTGGGTGGAGAAGAAGGGTTTTTTTTTAATTGCTTTATTCTTTTATAATTTAAATATTTTTTTAACTTAAAAATGATATTCACTCGCCTTAACATGTGTGTAGTCACACACTTTCGCCAACTCAGCCATCTTTATGCCACATAAGCTTGGTCAATGGTCAGAGGAGTTTAAAAATCTTGTTTTGATTGAGTGTAAGAGTTCAGTTGATAAATGGTTAAGTAGAAGGGTCCATGATATAAACTCGTACAAGTACAGGGATCCATTAGACCGTTTTTCCTTTTTTTTAATTATCTTTTTCTCCCTTTTTTGTCAAGCAAAGTATATTTTTATGAATAATAACCTCATGGATACACCAAAAAGGTGATTTTTCCTCGTATACACAAAATCAAGCTCCTTCCCTCAAAAGTTTCCTATTTCTTTCCCTCCATACTACCCTTATAAGTGCTAATAGAGCGACATCCCGCGACCAGCTTATACTCTCAATATCTAACTAAATAGTGCATCATTCACAATACCTGGCATGGTCCACTGTATCCCTGAATCGTATTAAAAGCTCCCACCCTGATGTGATTCTACTTGGCAACACAGTAAGATATGATCCATGTCTTCTCCTGAGTGTTTGCACATGAAACACCAATTAACATTTGTGATCTTCATCTTCCTCAAGTTTTCAGCCGTCAGAGTCACACCCCTAATAACAAACCAAGCCAAAAAACACCTCTCTGGTTCCCTAGATCCTAGGGTTCGGAAGATGGATGAGGAAACCTATCTCTAGGGGTCCGAAGATGGATGAGGAAACCTATCTCTCTCTCTAGCTAGCAACTTACAATAGTACCTCTTTACTGTGACTACACACTGCTCCCCAACTCCCATTTCCAAGAATCCTAATCCTCTACCAGTGAGGTTTGTTTATAGAGAATTTGAATATTTTGAAATTCCGTTATCTCCGAGAGTTGGAAGTTCCTTCTAAAAATTGAGATTCCAAATTGGTCCCCCCCCCCCCATGAGTAATCTCCGAACTTATTGATTGTCGTCTCCTTTTGGTTCGAAATTTGTGGATGTTTAAAAAGTGATCCTCGATATTTAAAAAAAACGCTAGCCCTGTCCCTCAACAATTTTTGTCTCGTAAAACAAATACCTTATCAATTTTAAATATGTCGTATATACTGATAATGAAGGAAAGCATCCAACATTAATGCACTATCTTGTTTAAAAATGAAATGGATATCACAACACTAGCACAATGAGGAAACTTCCGTAAGTATAGAGCCAACAATTTATTTCATGGGGGATTGAAACGGATCTTCTACTGGAGAGAAGACTCCATCTGTCACCATGGTATGTGCTGGGTTCTAGATCCAAATTACCTGTTAGACATCTTAGGCGTGCAAGTCGTCCTTTGGTTTTATGTTGTCTTCAGTTAACAAAGTAAATGTCTTATGCAAGATTTCTGTTATGTGGTTAGGCATACATGATAATTCTATATAAGGAAAACTAAAGATGGGGTCTCTAATCAGGAGACCAGATTCGTACTAGGTTGTCTTATGCAGGATTTCTGTTATGTGGTTAGGCATACATGATAATTCTATATAAGGAAAACTAAAGATGGGGTCTCTAATCAGGAGACCAAGATTCGTACTAGGTTGTTAGCTGTAATATCTTGCAAGTTAATCAAATTCTTCATTGGTAGAACTACATGACTCAACATTTGGAAGTAGCTGATTTAGTGTGATTATTCCAGTAATAAAGGAGAAGCATTGTTTAAATCTGAATTTGTGCACTGATAGGTTCAACTTTTAAATAGGAGCTATTCTTGTTCTTATATCTAGCAAATAATCACCATATTATGTGATATATATGACATGATCCAAGTATAACCACCCCCAACTCCGAATGAAAAAAAAGGAGATTAGCTGAAAAAGGAAGGAGAAGAAAAAGAAAGAGGTGAACATAACTTAGATGATGATCACTATGTATAAGTTACTCATTCTGTTAACAAATCCCTTGATGGGTCCTTTCCTCTGATCCTTTTCTTTTTGCAGATTACTCTGGTTTCTACTTTGGTTAATTTTCCCCTTCAATCCTCACCTTGGAAGTTAATTTGGAAACTCTAAGTTAAGGTATTTTAGTTGTGAAAGAATTTTGATTAAAATACCTTTGATATGATTGCAGTAAATGCTGTGTGATGTTAGTCTCTGGCAAATGTGGTGTGATGTTAGTCTCCTAATCAGAAGTCATCTCTTTCCTACATAAAGAATTATCATGATCACCTACAGGCTACAGTACGTAATAGGAATGTCGAAAACCCATTTCTGTAGCACGATTACCTGGTTGTATTACATGAACATTAATGGACCTTTATGTGGTGGTGGTCTAAATTTGCTTTGTGTTTCTGGGTGAAGTTTGCAAGATGAATTTATTATGTGTTTTATAATTAATAATATCTAAACACTTGGCTTAACCATAACTGAACTTCTATAAATGTAGAAATTGTATTTGACATAATGTGTAGACTGTAGATAAAGTTAGGAAATATCTTGTCAGTTTTTGTAGGTTATATGAATATTTATTTTTCCCTCCGTCTCAATTTATGTAGCACCTTTCGGATTTCGAGATTCAAACAAGTCTATCTTTGATGTCATTTTTCCGTGTATCTTTTAAACATTTTTAATTGTTAATTATTGTGACTTATAATACTTTTTACATAGTTTTCAAATATATAAATTTTATTTCAAAAAACTTGAAGATTTAATGTCCAAATTCACGGTCATACTTGAACTGTTTGATTCTCGAAATTTGAACTGTGCCACATAAATTGGGACAGGGGAGTATGAAGGAACACAGAACCCAACCTTCTATTGCAACGAAATCTTGTCTATAAAGAACGCAGAATCCAAGTTTAATATGATGACTTCGTATCTGTGAATGAAATGTATATCAAAATTCCGGCATAATAGAGAAACATGAAATTATCATGTTAACTATTTCTATAACATTTAGTGGGATAGGAATTGAGTCTTTATAAAGAGGAGAAGGTTCCATACACTCTTGTCCGAGCTTAAGTTTCAAGGCTGTAAGACCTGTTATGCTTGCAAGATTTGTCGTGGTTTTATACTCTTCGGGTAACAAGGTCCAATTTTCTTGTGGCTTTTCTGTTTTCTTCCAAGCATAATGAATTCTACGATTGTTAATTTAAGATGAGGTCTTCAATTTTAGCGTGTTGGAATCATACTAGATTAAGGTAGGGGTAAGGTTTGCGTGCACACTACTCTCCTAGACCCCACTTGTGGCATTACACTAGGTATGTTGTTGTAAAATCATACTTAAATTATTAACAGCAATTAATGCCAGTATAATGAAATTCTCCTGAACGTAACATCGAAGAAGTAAATTGGTTTCATTCTTGACATGGATTCAAGTTTATAAGTAGATATACTAGCATAATTTAATTTGAGTGCTGATGGGATGTGGGAGCAACTTTTAAATATGAACTGGTCTTGTATTCGTTCTTTTAATCGGGTGATTAATCACCACCATACACAAAAATATGGCACACACTAAATGTGACCCAAAAAAGAACTTTTTATAAAAAAAATAAGGAAGTGAAGAAAAGGCCCTGGAATGAACTTTACCTTAATCAGAAAAAAAAGAAGGGAAGCCCTGGGATGTTGCTTAGTGGTCGAAGAGGTGTACTTTTGGTGAACTTTTTCTCTGGTTCCTGTTGTTCTGGAAATGTTGTTTTGCAAATGACTCTGGTTTCTTCTTTAGTTATGATTTTCTTTCACATCTTGTTGATATTGATTGAGGAGTTTGATAAGTTGTGGAAGAGTTTTGATTAGAAGTAGCTTGATGCTTTTGCTCGTAAGAGCTAGCTTTTATCTGGTGGAATAGGTTACTTGCGATGCACACAAACTGGCCTAGGCACCACTGTAATAAAAGTATAAAATAGGAAAGATTGAAAATAGCTTAGTGACTACAGTAAGTGACTAAGTGGTGTCTGATATTAGTCTTATTATTGAATATCACATCCTTTCCTCTTAATAATAGAGAGCAATCATGTGAATGAAGGTGCATGCTATATAAACCCGTGTCAAATATTTTAAATATTTGGTAGAATTCAAATTCATTAATTCAATCAATCAAAAACTTAAGCATAGCAAGCGCCCCCTTTTTGTGATAATGGTAGTGCCCAGCAAGCCTATTTTATCAACAGATATAGAAGAAATGATAATAATTATCAACATCCCTTGTGGTTTATTTTAGTGTAAGAAGAGCATGTCTTATGTGGGGAAAGCATATAAAGAACGTAATTACCACGGAAAGTGTTTAGAGGTGGGGTGATTCTCGTTATTGTCACTTAGCCTTGTGTCTTCACTCTTGAGAACCACCAATTAACTTGTAATGTTCCAAATTGTATGTCTGTATGCTGTTTCAAATTTTTTGTTCTGTTTATCCTTTTTGTAATTCTCCTTTCTTCGATGCCATGTGCATTCTTGCTTGTTCTCATGTTGTTCATCCTTTCTGGTGAATGATTGCCTTTTCAATGGATATGCTGGTAGTAATGATTTGAGGTCAAACATTAAATTTACTAGCTAGTGAATCCGAGAGAAAAGTTGAAATACCAGACAACAACATTATGGTGGAATTGTGGAGATGCAGAACTCTAGTTTGTCCTTTAGTAGCTAGCTTTAGCCTGAGTTTATGCTTATTTATATAGCACAAAATTTTGTTTAATGTGTTTTGAGTTTGAGAGACAAATAACATGTGACCATATGACTTGCATAATCCTGTGACTATGATGCTATTTTTCCAATGATTTTCTTTAAATCACCTTTCTGCTTTGGCGCTCTAGGAGCTAAATTTTGACTTGAAATTTGGTTACAGGTTTTGCAAAAGGCATTGGAGGTGTGGGATCTTCAAATCATTCCACTGGATAGCCCAGTTGCTGAACCAGCTCAGATTGACCCAGAACTGGAAAATGCGTTTATCTGTCACTTGCAGAACCATTGGTTCTGTATCAGGAAAGTAAATGGGGAGTGGTACAACTTTGACAGTCTCAAGGCCGCTCCTGAGCACCTTTCCAAATTTTACCTTTCAGCATATTTGGACTCGTTGAAAAGCTTTGGGTGGAGCATTTTCCTGGTGAGGGGAAAATTTCCCAAGGAATGTCCAATCTCTTCTTCTGAAGCTTCTAGTGGATATGGACAGTGGCTGTTACCAGAAGATGCGGATAGGATTACCAAGTCCTGCAATGCTGCACAGAGAACAGGTAGCAGAAGTGGTCAAAGTCAGTGGCCTTCTGTTCCCTACCACCAGTATGAGGAACAAGGTATGCTTTTAGATGAAGAAGATGAGGATCTGAAAGCTGCAATTGCTGCCAGCTTGATTGATGCTTCCCCCGCGGTCAGCAGCAAACCTGACACCTTGGAAAATGAAAATAAGGACAATAGTGCAGCTAATGCATGACAAGAGAACATTTTTAGGTGTTTTAAGCCGAAAAAACTTATGAACTGTTTTTTCTTTTCTTTTTTTCATAGTTGCATCCGATACTGGATGCTAGTTCATAATTCTGCGGCGTAAACAGTGATGTTGTTTCTTATTTCAACAAAAAAATAAAAACTACAGTGATGCTGTTTGTTGGCTGAGAGTAAGATTTTTATACAATTTGAAAACAAAAATGAAAAACCTTGGATCTTCCTGGAATTTTTACTTTGTAGTCGTTTTTTTGATACAGTTCTTGTTCCATTTTTTCCTCCTTGTTTTCTTATTTCTGCTCGTACTTTTTCTGGATGTAAATATTGCTTTATACCATGTGGAATTGATTATTTAATTTTGACTTCTTTATAGGTAAATGTCGATTGCTAACTTTGGGTCTATCACTCGTTAATCTTTATTTTACAAATGTTGTGTGAATGAATCAAATATATATACATAAGAAGAGGCAGATCTTTCCCACTCTACCCGGTTGTATAAAACTGAGATGCATCCTAGCTCCCGAGACTCGCCTGTTCCTCAAAAGCCCACTAGAATGGAGTTGATGATCCTACGCGGCACCCATACTTAGTAGTTAAAGCAAGTGAATAATTTGAAATTTAAATTATTTTATGGAATAACACTAGTGAATATTAAGCTAGTTTAGAAGAGAAAATGATATCACCCCTTAGTCATTTTATACTCTTTTCTATGACAAATTGAAGAACTATTTTGTATATGCCTAATTCATCGACTTTGATATTTTAAAGAAATTCTAAAGCTATTTAATTCTACCTTCCATTTTCATTCTCTTATTTTATAGTTACAAAACTATTGAATTCTACCCGACCCATAAACTGCACTGTGGGTTGGGTTGAACAATATTTGCTACTTTCTATAGCACATCTTTTAATTAATAATAAATAGAACGATAATTGTACTAATAACCCTTCAAATATAATTAATTTAATGCTTTGATAAATGTATTAGAAAATAACTATAGTTAATAATAATGATAAATTATCTATTAAAATTTTAAAATTAGACATTTATATTTAGTATATTGGACAAGTATAAATTGACAAAGGGAATATTTGCACAACTTTAAGTACTTGTTTGGCCATAGATATTGCAAGCATTTTTTGGAGCAACTTCATATCATCGAGGACATGACCTTAGATAAAAAAGAGTGGAGGTCTCGTATTAGGGTAGAAGGCTAGCATGGGTAGAATTGTGTTTTGCCTTTTGACGATTTAGGATTGGTCTTAGGTCTAGGCGTGTCATTATAGTTGTGTTGTTTTTGTCTTTTGATTATCTCATTATTTTGCTATTGATATTGTTCCTTGTCTTGTAGAATTTGCATCACTTTTCGTTTTAGTCGCTATATATATATATATATATATATATATATATATATTATTGTTCTCTCTTTCTTGTAACTGATACTTTTGAGCCGAGAGTCTTTCGGAAACAATCTCTCTATCTCCATGAGGTAGTAGTAAGATTTGCGTATACTATACCTCCTTAGACCCCACTTGTGGGATCACATTGGATATAGAACCCGTTTGGATGCATTTTTAGCTTTTGGACGTGTTTGCCTAATGCTAACTTTAAGTCATAAAGTTTTTAAAGTCAGTCAAAAATGAAAAGTTAGGATACTAACTTTTTTTAAAGTGCTTAGAGTCATTTTCTTTGACCATGAAAATTACTTTTATATCCCTTATATTTTAACTAAATTTTCAAACTACCCTTTTTATTCTTGTAATCCTAAAATTCACATTATTTTCCTCATTTAAACACTTTTATCCAAACACTCAACTGTTTATTTATAAAAATATCTTTCAGCATTTTAAAAATCTAAAAACACTTCATACATAAAAATTACTTTTTTTAAGTCCATCCAAACGGGCTCATATTGTTGTTGTTAGTGTTTCCATAGAATTTGTTTAATTTTGAAAATTTTGGTTTGGCAAAAAATCCAAAATCTTAAAAAAAAAAAGAAATTAAAAAAATAGTTGTTGAATTCTTTTAAAATTTTAACTTACCACAAACTTTTATATTTTATAAAAAGAGTTCATCCATTTATGACTCCACTAACATATCTAATCCTTGCTTTTATTAAACACACTCTCGATTTGAAAATGCATGCTCGTCATGAAAATATCGTTCTTAGAATGTGGATTATATTAAAAAATAATTATTTAATATCATTGTTTTTATTTATTTTTTGCACCGATGAATTTTCTTCATAATTGTAGTATTTGAAAAATGTGTTATTAGTATAGTTTTTATTAAAATATCGTGTTATGATTTTTAGAGAATATATTATCTAGTTTATTGTAAAAATAATAATTTTGTGTCATACTTATGAATATTCATGATAATTTTTAGAACTTGTGAAATCACATTTTGTGTATTTTATTTTTATTTTTTTAAAAAAAGTGAAATATGAAATCTAGGAAAAAATGGCCAAACATATATTGAAATCTAGGTCAAATGTTAGCTAAAAGCCTAATCCAAAAGTAGGCGAGAATAATTCTAAGAAGTCCAAGGTTGAAGTTGGCCCAGAAGTTTAATTGAGGACTTGTCTTGCAATTTAACTTTTCCACTATGCAGCTAGGGTTTGCACAAGTGCGTAAATACGCCGTCGTAACTTGCACTTTCTCTGCTTCTCAAAGTCTCTATATAAATATTGCGTGTATCAACTACTCTTCTCATCGGCGCTAGGGTTTCTCACACTCCATCTCCTACATCTGATAAGCTCTCTGCTCATTCGGTTCCTTATTTCTTTCTTCTCTAGTTATATTTTGTTATTCAGTTTATCTATGTTTTTCTTGCAAGGGATCTATGAGGAAACAGAAAATACTGAAATATTCAACATGAGGATATATAAATTCTTTTGGTATTTCACTTTTCTGAGATCCAACTTATCATTGTTCATATTTCCTTATTATTTTTATCTATTTTCTTTGCGTTTCGTTGGATTTACTTAAAAAAAAATTGTTATGGGATCGAGGATGTGATAAAGAATTTATCCGAGTTCTGATATTTCCACATTGGAAATATGTTGATTACTTTTCTCTATAACTGAGATCTCCTTTCAAAGCTCTAACTCTAGTTACTGAACATGGATATCCACTTATGTGTTTCCAAAATACCTTAAACCATTTGCTTTTTTTGTGAGTTTTTTTTTTTTTGAAATTGGATGGTTTAATTGGATCTATGATGATTAGTATTATTACTGCGTTATCTTTCTAGAATTCCCAGTTATGGGATTGAAGAGGTTTTTTCTAACTGAGATCCAATCTGTTTAATTTGTTGTTTCTGTTCTTTCGCAATTTCTTCTCAATCCCAGAAAGGCACCAATGATGAGTAATCCAATTCGTTATCCTTGCACTTTGATTGTTAAATGAAGAAATTCATGGGGAAATATAATCTGAGATGCTTTTCTTGCTTCCTACTTACTTTACTTTACTTATTTTTATGCAAAATAATTATTCTAGAATTAAATTGGTTCATTTTGCAATATCGTTGATTCACCAATATGATTTACTTAGATTTGTTACATTTATATAAATATATTACTAAACACTAACTAAATTTGTTTGGCTTGTTTAACAAAGAAAAAAGGACTATAATAAAGTGATATTACTGGAGTTGAGGTTATAATTTTGAAATTAGTGTTAGTGATACTAAATTTTAAAACTCTTCTTGTTATTTGCACGAAAGTTTGACAAAAATGAGAAATGTTTCATTCAGGTTGGTGATATTAATTTGGTCAAATGGAAATGAAAAATGGACTGCATTAAAGTAATTAAAAATTTTGGGTGCATATTAATATTTCAAAAATATTAAAAACACTTTTTTTCTATTTTAAATTTCAAAATTTGAAACTTTTCTTCTTTTTCATTATTTATTATTAGAAAGAGGTGGAGATTTTAAATTTTGAAATTTAAAATAGGAGGAAAGTCTTTTTAATTTTTTTTGGAATTTTATAAAATTTTTAATTACTTTAATCAGATTTGTTTTTTATTTAATCCTAGTTGATTAAATTAATGTTACTATATGTAATTTCAAGGCTTGAATAAATACTTTGACTCATTTTTCTGAAGCTTCTTAGTGTTGTGTATACATTGGAGGAGTATAGAAGTCATATGGTAACATTGACTTGATATGAGTAATTTTGATATCTTTCGAGAAATTAATGGTCTTGAGACTGAAGAAATTAAAGAACTGTTCATAAATATAAGTGATATTGAAACACACCTTAGGAGGTTGGGGTGAAAGTTAGGCTTGGTGTCCTGGCATACAAAAGAGAACTAGTTTCAAGTATCTTGGATTTATCATGCAAGACAGCGGGGAGATTGATGGTGATGTCACACATTGTATTGAGGTAGGGTGGATGAAATGTAGGTTTGCTTTTGGAGTGTTATGTGACAAAAAGGTGCCACCACAACTTAAGGGTAAGTTTTATAAATTGGTGGTTAGACCGGCTATGTTGTATGGGGCGAAGTGTTGACCAGTTAAGATCTTTCACGTTCAAAAAATGAAAGTTGTCAAGATGAGAATGTTGAGATCGATGTGTGGGCACATTAGGAGCTACATGATTAGAAAATAAGATGTGAAAAATGCGATTGAAATGGTTTGAGCATGTCAAGAGGAGAAATACAGATACCCAGTGCGGAAGTGTAAGAGGTTGACCATGCATCGTTACAAAAGAGGTAGGAGTAGACCGAAGAAGTATTGGGTAGAGATGATTAGACAAGACATGACGTAATTACAGCTTATCGAGGACATGACCTTAGATAGAAGGATGTGGAGGAACCACATTATGGTAGAAGACTAGTAAATAGTTTCGTTATTCAATCCTATTTGTAGGCGCATTAGTGTATTACAATTTCTTATGTTTTGATTTCTGTTATTATCTATTATTTTTTGTACTTTGATTATTCTATTTTATTTGTGACGTTTTCATTATTTGTTTTTTCATATCGCTTTGAATTTCTTAGCTTTATTTGACCTCTTTTTATGCTTTTATGTTTTTATTGAGTCGAGAGTCTTTCGGAAATAGTCATTCCACCTTGGTAGAAGTAAAGTTTGCGTACACTCTACCCTCTCTAAATTCCACTGAATTGTTGTTGTTGTTGTTGTTGTATGTCTTTACATATAATATTGCAATCAAAATCATGCAAATTAGTGAGGATTTTGAGCCTCCATATGTTGCATAGTGTCAACAAAGGAATGATTGATTAAAATGACGAGACAATTTAATTGGAGCTGAATTCACTTGTCAAGCATGAAGTTTTTGGACCTATAGTTCAAGCACCTAATGGTGTTAAACCTGTTAGAAATAAATGAATCTTTGTGTGAAAAAAAATGAAAAAAGTGAAATACAAAGGTAGCACCTTGTTTTACAAAAATTTTCACGACGACCTGGTGTCGATTATAAAGAGACATACTCACCTGAATGGATTAATAACATTACATTATATCATTAGTTTCACAATTCATGAGAGACTTGAAATGTATTTGATGAATTTAATTACATCTTTATAGATCACTTGATAATGAGATATGCATGAAAAATCTTGAATGATTTAAGATGCCTAAATCATATGGTTCAAAGCCTCGAAAAATGTATTTTATTAGATTGCAAATATCATTGAATGGTTTGAAGCTATTTGGATGCATGTAGTATAATTGTCTTACTAAGTATTTATATAAAGAAGGTTTTATAAATGATGCAATTTGTCTATGTATTTTTAAACTACATCAAAATTTGTTATACTTGTTATTTATTTTAATAATATAAATCTTATTGGAACTCTAATATAACTTCAAAAGGTAATTTGATTATTTAAAGATTGAGTTTGAGATGAAAGATTTTTAAAGAATAGAATATTTTCTTGGTTTGCAAGTTGAGTATTTGACGAATGATAATTTTGTTCATCAATTTGCCTACACAAAAAGGTGCTGAAATTTTTTTATATGGATGGACCGAATCCATTAAGTACTTTGGTGGTTGTTTCGAATCCATTAAGTACTTTGCTGGTTGTTTGATCAGTTGATGTGAATAAGGATCTATTCCGATCTCAAGAAAAGAATGAGAATATCCTTGATTTTGAAACACCATATTTTAGTGCAATTGATGCACTAATGTAGCTTGTTAACTTTACAAGGCCTGATATAGTCTTTTTGGTTAATTTGTTAGCAAGGTATTATAAGACCGTGGAAGTTGAAAAATCGAAATAGGTGTGTTGGAAGAAAAAATTCAGAGAAAAAGCTGTAGGGGTGATCTCACGAGGCCCTTCACAGGATTTGTTTAGCACAACAACTTGTGGAGGTCCCTCGTGAAGGGAGGCTTCAAGGACTGTTTTGGGAAGAACCTTCCACAAGGCCCTTCAAGGCCCGTGATGAGCACCATGGTCCGTGATGACCTCTGTGCAAGACACCCCTACCTTGAGCCCAAGTCCCTCTCCACCACGGACCCCTTGTATAGTCCATGTTGCACTTCATGATCCATGAAGGGGGTCCTTTTAGTTATTTTTTTCTAGGGGGGTTTTAGTCATTAACGACTCTTGTATATTAATTATTGGACGTTTTAGACCCTTTTTCATAAAGTTTAAACACCCAAACCCTTCCTTAATCCCTCGTTCTCTCAATTACTCCTTAAATAAAAATCCTTTTTCTAAGATTTCTCTCCTAATGGTTCTCTCCTTCTCTAAGTTAGGGTTCCAAGGTCAATTTCAATTCTCCAAGGTTCAAGTCTCCATTGGTAGAAAGCTTGCATTTAGGGCTTTAATTATCAAGGTAGGTGAAAATTCATTTATGGATCCTTCTATCAATGGAGTCCCAAGGTTATCTCAATTATCTTATTCCATGAATTTCTCCTAAGTTTTGATCAAATTGCATATGGGTCAACTTAACTATGTTATTATTCAATGTTAAGGGTTTATTTATAAATGATTTTCATTTTATTGCATGTTTTCAAGGTATTTTATGATGACCCATGCATTATGACTACTTTATGATTACCAATTTATGATTTAAGATTATATATGCATCATGAGCTCATGAACTATGATTTTAACGATGTTTATTGAGGAAGTATGAATTATGAATTTTCAATAAAGACAAAGATTACTTCGAAGTAAAGTATGCTTTTATGAAAGTTTTTCATGATTTTCTATGAACAAGTTTATCATGATCTTGATGCTTTAGATAAGTATATTTATGACTATGTTATGATGTTATGATATGTTGAAGGAGTTATTTTTATGATTTTCAAGTATTTATGATTGACTTGGTATTACTAGATTCTTACCATTTTCAAAGCTTATGTTATATTACGTATGATATTTCGTTAGGAGTTGACCTAGCACCGAGTGGACCCTGCGATAGAGGTTCACCCGTTAATAGAGCCATGAGATCGTTAGTAGAAATTCTATTGTCTTATAACTACGTGCCACCGTAAGAAGAAGGATCACCCGTTAGTAGATGTTTGATTCCTTAGAAAGGGTCACCCATTAGTTAAGACTTGATTCCTTAGTAGCTTAGTAGATATACTTAGGCATCATGGTTCTTACCTTGGCAAGTATGGACTCTCTCTTTTCGATGTGTAAGGTAAACACCAGACTCCATGTTATACCTCACATGGTTTATGTCGGTTACCATAATCTCTCACAGACTTATGGCTCTCAAAATGACTTTTAATATTCCACATATGTATATACTATGGTACAAGTTCTCATGACAAATTATATGATTCATTAACCACATGATTATAATATTATTCAATCATTTTCAAGTTTTACTCATGTTTTCACGATATTGGTCACGCATCCATGTTCATATTGTTTATGTTTTATTATCATTTCTCATGCATGTTTCTCACATACTTAGTGCATTTCATGTACTAATGCATGCTTTTTGCCTACATTATATCATAATGTAGGGTCCGACGATCATCAGCACCTCCCTCTCGTGGCTAGAGATTTAGTACTACTTCTATTGTTAGTGAGTCCTCATGCTTCGAGGACAAGACACTTATCTCTTCATTGTTCCTTATGAATTTTACTTTCTTGTTTTGGGTGAGCTAGGAGTTTGTTTTATGCCCCCATCTAGACTAATAAAGGCATGTTAAATGTTTATGGAGTCTATGTTGCATGTTCTTTCGGAGTTATATTCTCCCTTATTGAGACCATTCATGTTGAGACTTATTTTTGTGTTTGTGATTTAGTTTTATTGCTTTATTTACCTTATGTATGTTCATGTATGATATGCTAAGAGGCTTGGTTGAGGTCACTCGGAATTCTAATCGGCATGTTACGCCAAAGACCTAGCTTGGATCATGACAGCTATAGTTCTGCTCCTATTAAAAGGCATTGGAATGGGATCAAATCCATATTGCGGTATCTAAAAGGGACTATCGATATGAGCTTATTTTATTCTAACAATTGTAGTCCCAATTTTATTGGTTATGTTGATGTATGGGGTTTATCTGTGGAGGTACTGCAATATTTGGGAGAACTACAAAGTAGTCTATCATGACTAATTCATCAAATCATGTTGAGATAATAGTGATTTATGAAGTAAGTCGATAGTGTGTATGGATGAGGTCCATGATACATCTCATTCGAAAAAAATGTGGCTTGAAATGTGATAAAGTACTCACAATTTTATATGAAGATAATGCAACATGCATAGCACAACTCAAGGAACAGAACGAAGCATATTTCGCAAAGCTTTTCTACACATATGAGCTCTAAAAGAATGGTAATATCAACGTGCAATATATTCGTTCGAGTGAAAATATGACTGATTTATTCGCCAAGTTTCTACCAACTACAACTTTCAATTAATTAAAAAAATTACAACTTTTAGAAGATGGTGCACAAGCTTGAAATGCGAAGATTCAAGTGTTTGAATTGATGTTCTCATCAAAGGGAGTGTTGTAAATAATTATTGAATGCCATTGTATCCCTTTTATGACTATAAAAGGCATTATAACTTAGATGAAAATACACACAAAGATAACAAACAAAAAGTTTCCTATTTTCATTTTTTCTCTACTATTTTTTTTCTTTCTTGACTTTTTCTATGACCCTAATTTGATTTTACTATTCGAATTTTATTTTATAACAAATCTAATTAATTTGAAAGATTGATGTGTACTTGGTTTTGATTTTTTGAAAAGAAAAATAGACGCACAAATAATTAAACCAAAATTAGTTTGCTTTTAGGTTCTTACTAGTTGGAGAACTGATCTGATTCAGTTAGTTTGGACCTGTCATATTGAGCTTATTTTCTATTAAAAATAATCAATTATACGAAGGTATTATTCAATGAATGAAAAGTCCTTTTGTGGATTTTTTGTTATATATAAGTTCTTTCTTAAATTACAAAACTATCCTAAATTAACTTATTCAGATATTAAGTTGTTGAATTTGCCAAAATTCTAGATGAATTAATTTGAATATTTGGTAGAAAGATACTTCTTCTTTGGTATAAAAAGTCAAGGTAGGAAATTTGTAGTTGAAATATTGATAAACCATTAAATGGTTTCAAAAGATAAACCTTGATATTTTAACCATAGTGATGTCATGGATGACATCAAAAGAAAGATTTCATTTATATAAATAGGTAATTTTTGGTTCATTTGTAACACAACTCTCACTTGCTTTCTCATCTTCTAAGGTATTTGATCTACTTTTTCTCTTGTAGTATTTCACTTGTATTCTTTTGGAGTGAAATAAATATTGGTTGGTTGTGTTTGAGGATTAAGTAAAAGAAAATAAATTTTTGCCCAACCTCGTAAATTTCTAGTGTTCTTTTTATTGTTGTCATTTACTATTTATTAGCTGTATTTAGATATAGCAGCTGTGATTTACTGATGCTCTAAGCATGTTATCTGTGGGGATTACGACCCATGTAGAAGAGGAAAAAAAAGAGTTGGCAGAGGAAGTGTATAGACTTGCATGTTTGGGAGTTCAACTTATTTCTCCTTCAACTGAAAGACGAGGTTCACAAGTAGAAGGTAATGGCTTTTGCCAGAGGGGGAGATGGAGTATTGAGATATCAAGGGAGATTATGTGTTCCAAGTGTTGATGTCATTCGAGAGAGAATCATGGCAGAAACCCATAATTGCTGGTATTCTATCATCCAGGTTCGACAAAGATGTACCATGACTTGAGAGAAGTATTCTGGTGGAGTGGAATGAAGAGAGATATAGTAGAGTTTGTGTCCAAATACCCAAATTGCCAACAAGTTAAAGTTGAGCACCAAAGGCCTTGTGGAGTGGCTCTATTTGGATGATTGTGGATAGGATAACCAAATCGGTTCATTTCTTGCCGGTTAAGATTACAGACATCGCAAAGGATTATGCCAAACTGTATCTTAGAGAGATTGTTAGACTGCATGGAGTTCCTTTGTCTATCATTTCAGATAGGGGAGCTTAATTCACTGCTCAGTTTTGGAAGTCGTTTCAGAAAGGTTTGGGTTCAAGAGTGAACCTTAGTACTCTTTTTATCTACAGAGAGACGGCCAGACAGATCGTACGATACAGACTTTGGAGGATACGTTGAGAGTCTGTGTCATCAACTTCAAAGGTAATTGGGATGGTCATTTACCTCTTATTGAGTTTGCATACAATAATAGCTTCCATTTGAGTATTCAAATGAATCTTTATGAAGCTCTATATGGGAGGAGATGCACCAATTGGTTGGTTCAAAGTTGGTGAAGCTGAGTTGATTGGACCAGACTTGGTTCACCAAGCTATGGAGAAGGTGAAAACAATCCAAGAGAGGTTGAGGATTGCTCAGAGTCGTTAGAAATCCTACACTGATGTTAGGAGGAGAGATTTGGAGTTCGAAGTGTATGATTGGGTATACTTGAAAGTTTCACCCATGAAGGGTGTGATGAGATTTTGAAAGAAAGGGAAGCTTAGTCCCCGCTACATTGGTCTTTATCAGATTGTGAAGAGGGTTGGTAATGTAGCCTATGAATTGGAGTTGCCTCCAGAATTAGCAGATATTCATCCCGTGTTTCACATCTCTATACTTAAGAAGTGTTTGAGAGATCCTTCACTTGTTATCCCGACTAGGGATGGGCGTTCGGTATTCGGTTCGGTATTTTCAAAGTTTAGGTTCAGTAATTCAGTAATCGATAATTCAAAGTATATACCAAATACCGAACTTTCAAACTTTGGTTCGGTAATTCAGTAATCGATAATACCGAAACCGAAATACCGAATTTTATATTTTAGTATCGAATACCGAACCGAATTATCGAATACCAAAATATCAAAATAACCGGTTTGGTTCGATAATTCCATTTTCGGTATTTTATACCCATTCCTAATCTCGACTGAGAGCATTGGGGTGAAAGAGAGTTTGATTTATGAAGAGATTTCAGTCCAGATTCTTGATAGTCAAGATCGCAAATTAAGAACTAAGAAAGTGACATTAGTCAAAATCTTATGGCGAAATCAATTTGTTGAAGAGGCAACATAGGAAGTTGAAGAAGATATGAAGGCTAAATATCCTCATCTATTCGTGCCTTCCGAGAATGATGTTCAAGGTAATATTCCTTACTTCAACCTTTGAGTCGATGTGTATTTTTGAGTTTGAGTCATTGACTATTTCAGTATGTGTTGTTTGAACATTTGAGTATCGGAGTTTTTGAGAAATTGATATCTTGATGATATTCGTTATTCATGTCCCCTAGTTTCATCTTCATTCGAGGATGAATGATCCCAAGGGGGAGATATTGTAACACCCCCCAAAACGTTGTATGTGGTATTTCAATTCTCGATGAAAATGATACTGCTTCTGTATTTTGGGCATAACTTTTCATAAAATAGTCTAAATTAGGTGATTCAAATTTCTGAATAACTCCAACGACATTACCTACAAATTTCATGACCATATCTTAAGATTCGGAGGATATTAGGTCAAATAAATTAATATTTGTAAGACATGGTGCTGTGATGAAATGGAGTATTTGTAGAAGGAAAATCATATCTCACGGTAAGATGCTCCAAATTGGTTGATTCTTGAACTACATGAAAGTATACTTCTAGATTTACAATTCATATGAAGACATCAAATCCTAATTAGGAAGTTATCTTATTCAAATGCAACTCCGAAAAAGGGTATTCCTTTAAAAGAAGGTTCATCTCACCAACCATGAAAAGATCTAAATCTATTTGACATCATCCATGACATCAATAGTCCTCCATTTGACACCATCCATGAGATTATAATCCTCTATTGAATTTTCAAGATCATCCTTTGTAATTATTTTTATTTATTGTTAGGTCCCTCCTCCACACCTATAAATAGTCATCTTATTTTTTCATTTTATTCATCAAGTTTTCTCAAGCAACTCTTCTCTCTGTACACTTCTTTACTCATTCTCAAATATAGTTTTAGTTTTTAGTAGTGTAGAAACACTATATCGGTGATTCTTATACTTCGGATAGTACACAAAATGCTCTGGCGAGGAGAAAAGGTTAGGAGTTCAAGAGTGGTCATTGAGTTCTTTAATTCGGAGTAAAGCTTCGAATTTCAGGTATGTAAGCCTATTCATAGCATTGGATTGAGTTCGTCCATGCGCCCAATAATTAAATTCATCATAGTTGAGCTATAGTTGAGTTTTACCATAATTCTTGAATCTAAATGAGCTAATTCTTCTTTTATTGAGTTAGATATATTTATGTATTGAGATTATTATTACTTTTATCTCTCATATTATTGGAATTATTATTCGTGGCTACTTTTTCATGAACTCTAATTGATTTGATTTTCATGAATATTTTTACACGTGTTTTGAGTAAAGATGTTGGCTTTTAATATTTATTGACAAAAATAGTGATTTGAATTAATACTATATATGTATTTTATTGAGTTTTGAAAGAGAAAAAAAATTGAGTTTAAATGAATTTGAGTAAATAATGTTTTGAAGTGTAATGATTGATGAAAACGTAATAGGATGAGTTTGATATTTTTCCAATAAGACTAGATGATGATGGTAATATGAGCACATATTTTAGGAGTAGTATTGAGCACCGAGTTGGGTAAGAATTTAATTGACTCAAACTCCTGAACTACGTAGCTAGCATAGGATGGAGTCTATACCTCTTAAGTCCCAAAAAGAAAAATTTGATGATTGGATCCAAGATGGTGATGTCATTTACCCGGACAATGTATTGGATGGATGTGGTAACGACATCGTTTTGTTGTATCATCACTAGCTCATAATTGATGGTTGTCGGTTAGAGAAACTTCCAACTGAGTAAGCATTGCTTATTATTATTAAACTTGCATTACATATTGATGTTAAGATGATGTTGAGTTCTGAGACGGGTCTTCCTGAGAGGAGTTTTTTGATATCTGTCCTTACTTTCCTGCCATTTTACATATTCGTACATTTCATGTACTGACGTCATTCGACCTGCATCATTTTATGATGCAAATACAGGTGTTAGAGATCCTCAACAGACGCATCGTTGAAGATCATTACTTTCCAGCTATTTGGTGTGTGCTTTTTGTATTCGAAGGAACTCTTTATCCTTGTTGAGTATTATGTTTCTTTTAAGGTAGCCATGGACATGTCATTGGCACCGTCTGATAGTGTTAGAGTCTCCATAGACAGAGTTTGATGATGTAATTGGAGTAGTTCTCCTTTGAAACTACTTCTTCTAAGGATTATTTGTTTCATTTGATGTTGATGATGGCGAGTCCACATAATTATTCTTATTTTCACTTAAGTCTTACGCTGATGAACGAATGAGTGATGAGACTAAGTGGTTCTCTCGGAGACCACAAATAATTTTTGAGTGTCGTCCACGCCTACGGTACCCTCTCGAGGCGTGACATAATAATTTAGTGGTAGTGTTGTGACATTGATCCTCAGTTAATCAAGATTAATTGTAGCACTTGACATTGAATTGATCACTTACTCACCTCATCAATCAATGTAGTTTAGTTGATCACCCGACTACTTTGCTTAATTCATCGTGATTGCGTTACAAGGCAATGCTTAATAATTTAGTGGCAGTGTTGTGATGTTGATACTCATTCAATCAATATTAATTGTAGCATTTGACATTGATTTGATCATTTACTCACCTCATCAATCAATGTAGTTTAGTTGATCACCCGACTACTCTGCTTAATTCGTCGTGATTGCGTTACAAGGCAATGTTTAATAATTTAGTCGCGGTGTTGTGACATTGATCCTCACTCAATCAAGATTAATTGTAGCACTTGACATTGAATTGATCATTTACACACCTCATCAATCAATGTAGTTTAGTTGATTACCCGACTACTCTGCTTAATTCATCGTGATTGCGTTACAAGGCAATGTTTAATAATTTAGTCGCGGTGTTGTGACGTTGATCCTCACTCAATCAAAATTAATTGTAGCACTTGACATTGAATTGATCATTTACTCACCTCATCAATCAATGTAGTTTAGTTGATCACCGGACTACTCTGCTTAATTCGTCGTGATTGCGTTACAAGGCAATGTTTAATAATTTAGTGGCGGTGTTGTGACATTGATCCTCACTCAATCAAGGTTAATTGTAGCATTTGACATTCAATGTGTTACAAGGCAATGCAGTTTATTATTTGTGTAATAATGTATATATTATACTCCTATTATGTTACAAACAAGTCCAAAGTCACATTTTTAATCATCTTAATTACTATGACTGTTTATTCTTAGGAATTTATTGGATATTGAATGTTGTATTTATTTAAAATGTGAAATATACTCTTTAATACTTTTATATATAAGCCAAACAAAACTAGAAGAAATAGAAATTTGTATGTGACATATTTTTCAATCTTTTTGCATAGCTAAGTCTCTTTTTTGCTCTTTTTTTATGTTTATTTTTAAACTAGGTAATTGTCTACGCTTCGCGCGGTTATAATTTTAATTTCTTTTGTATATGATTGAAATTATAATTTATATCTATAATTATTTGACGAAAAAGAATTTGTTAAATATATTTTCGTTTAAATAGCATAGATGAGACTTAGAAAATTAGTAATTTGAAACAACATAATGATTTGATGATTCCCGAAGACTATTGAATTTGTTGAATTTTATCACATCTCAATTCTAAAATGCTGCAAAATTCATCCACTATATGAAGTTTTAGGATGAGCAAGATAGCATATTAAGACTATTTTTTTTAATCATAAATCGTTATTATAGTTTTAACGTCTCTCATTACCCCTATCAATAACTACCATATCATATTTAATGGATTAAATTCAGAAAAAATGAGTCTTCAAATAATTGTTGAACAATTGATGAATTAATAAAAAAAATCATCCTATGAAAAAAAAGCAAAAAATTTATAGTAATATTTAGAAACTTATATATAAGAACAAAAATCATGTAACTAGATACCTTTTCGTTTGAATAATCATGTATGAGCACTCCTAATGGTATAATTATGTATGAACACTCCTAATGGTATAATTATTCTAATAACGGTTTGGAAAAATAATACAAAGAGCTTTTATTGAATTTGTGAAAAAAAATAAAAGTGGAAATATTCACCAAAGCAGCGTTTCTGATTTAAAATGATAATGCTTCCTTATAGCTTTATTTTATAACTTTGTTTCTTTAAGTCATTAAAATTGTTTTATTTTTTCAATTAAATTGAATGTCTTTTCCTCTCCCTTATTAATTAAATAAGGTTGAAAGATTATACTAATAATAAAGATAGGAAGTTCGAGAGATTTGAGCTATTATGATGTAGGTTTTAGTGTGATATTTTTAGGAAGGAAAATGTTAAAAAATATATATTATTTTTCTTGATAGGTGTCATGTCACTTTGGCTATGTTTAAATTTTTATTATATCTAGGTATAGATTAACTAATAAAGAAAAAAAATACTAAGAATGTTAAAATATATTATAATTTTATAAGTTATAATTGAAAGGAGGTAAACAAAGAGAAAATAAATAAATTTATTAAGAGTAAAAATCAGAGAGTTGTGAGTTATGGATAGTTACTCTTTGTAAATTGGCATGCGAAGAGTTTTTGTTGTAAATGTTCCTCCATTAATAATATATTTATTTGTAGTAATAAATTAAGTAATTCACTTTTACAATAAAATAATTAAGTTAAATAAGAAAAAAAATCTCCAAAATAGGGAAAAAAGATAAATATGAATGAAGGCCACAGAGAGGTGCCACATTACCTTGTATATGTTTGTCCTTTATATTATATATAGATATAGATTTGTTTTCTTTCTTGTCTTCTTTTATTTTTTGAGTTTAATTAAAAAAAATTAATGATCTTGATATGACAATTCTTTAGGTTGCCCTACATCGAGTAATCTTAACATTACCATGTCTTTTTTTTTTACTATTATTTTTTGATATTTAACTTTCGCAAGTTCGCATATATTGATTTCTTATATAAGTTTCATATTTAATATATTTTTCGTAGCTTAATTATCTTTTATGAAATTAGCGTGATAAATAAAAAACAGTTCCCTTTTTTAAAAGTAAATTGATATGAATATGAAATCTTAATTTACTTCTTTTTAATACCGTGTGAAGCGCGGCTCAATACACTAGTTGGAAATAATGTCCAACATCTTTCTTGAATAGTGAATAATTTAATTTTTTTGAACGCTAAAAAATAATCCAATAATTCAATTATTTTGGAATGGAGGGAGTTTTGAATTGGACATTTACTCTTTTGGCCCTTTTTGTTAGACATTGAACCCCACCCCACGGAGCGGTGCTGAGTGGCGGTTTGGTGGGAAGTTAAAAAAGATTTTCGACTGTTCAAATTCCAACGGAGGGAAATAAAAAAAATCATTATTATATAGTCAATGGTACTTGTTGCTTCTAAGAACCAAGAGTCCATCCGAAAAATAGCAAAGGTTATTTTTATCACTATTATGGCAAAATTCACTTCTTTTTTTGGGGGGGGAACAAACCCTACACGAGGCTCCCACCTCTTGTGCACATCCAGGGGTTGAGCCGCACACCCCCAAGCCTTATTATTCATAAAGCATAACAATACAAGGAGGGGGGCATAAACCTTACCTCCGATTTTAAGCTCGGCTAACTCATCCTCTGATACTATACAGTGCTTCCTAACTAACTAGAAAAGCGTTAAACCTACGAGAGGACTCCTTTCGATACAATGCAACTACGAAAAATATAAATGAAGGAGACTCCCCCTTCCATGTGAATACAAGAAAAAAACCTACACTAGTCCTATCCAAATAAGCTATATTTCATAGCTAAATTGAAGAAGAGCAAGTATACGAATCTTCCAATTTCCGTGGATCGAGATCGTTTATTTCATCTGTGTCTTTCTTAGTCTTGTCATACCGAGTTTGTCCAGGATGTAGAAGTATGAAGTCCCTTTTGGTTGTTGGAGATTTAGGCGTTGTATCTTGTTGACAGACACACCATATCAAGTTTATGCAAGTTGTAATGGTCCTTTTCAGTCACTGGGAACTGCAGTTTTGCAAGTTATTGTGAGGTGTTCGATGTTGTTGATGTTGTTCTTGGATGCTGCATCTGTGTAGTGTACCTGCAACACTAAAGCACAGAAGTGTTGCAAATCTGCACAAATGGTTCCTGTTAAGGCTTATTGCTGAATCTGGTTGTTGTTTTATGTTGTTGTGTACATTTCAATGTGGTTGTTGCAGCTATAGTTGTTGTAGCTTGTTTCTTGATGGATGTTGTTGTAGATGTATGTTGCAGTTCTGCAGTGTGCAAAAAGCTGTAGCTCTGCACCAAGAGAGACAATGCAAGAAGCATATACTCCAATCCCTTTCAGTATTTGTTGGTGTGACTGCTGAAACTCCAAAGCAGTTTCAAAATTGGGACAGATGTGGTAGTCCTTTATTGTACCTGCATCAAGGAAACAGACTAGAAGGGAACTCCAATTATTGGATCCCTTGTTGCAGGTCTTCAATGTACCTGCACACAGGAATAAAGAAGACTCTATTCCTTACCTCTAATAATAAGGTGGTTATTCTAGGAAAGTAATAAAAGAAGGAGACTCTCCCTTTTACAAATGTCCTAACTCCGACATCTTCAAAGTAGCTATATTTATTAAATAAATACATCCAAGTTGCTGAGAAAGTTAGAACATTACTGCAGCATACATAAGGAGAATTCATGGTGGTTCCTTGATTTGCTTGAGCTTTCTTCTTCTAAATGTAGCCATCTCCAGCTTGTCTAACTTGACATATCCTCTGGTTGCATGTAGAAGATGTTGGTAAGTGTAGAACTGGTGAATGGTATCAATTTCATGGCTATATTTGGACAAAGTGTTTGCTGGAAAGTTGGCTTCCTTGTATACATGGTTGCATTGGAACTGATCCAGCAATCTAACAAGATCTTGGAGCTCTGTAATATACTGGATCATGCTCCATGGTGATCTAAGTCTGTGCTTCAACCATCCCACTAATAGTTCTGAATCAGTCTCCAATATTACCCTGCTATATCCATGTTGGACACACCATTTAATTCCCGTTACTACAGATTGAACCTCTGCCTGGTTATTAGATCCCTCTCCTAGTGTAGTTGCATATGCATATATCAGCTCCCCTTTATGATCTTTAAGTATACCACCTGCTCCTATCTTTCCAGGGTTGTTGATGGCACTTCCATCAGTATTAAGCTTCACAAAGTTAGGAGGGGGTTTGTTCCATTTGACTTGGATCACACTTGTATCATGTTTGCTGTGTTCCACCATGTCCACAAATTCTTTCCATTTATAGGGCATCTTCTTATTAGGGAAAGAATTAATGGCCAGCATATATAAGTCTTTGAAAATGGAGAATATAACTCTAGAAGAGCTAGATTTCTTACCTCTATACTTGGAAGCATATTTATTTTTCCAAAGGTTCCAACACACAAAGATAGGGGTAGCTTGGATAAGCAGTTTATGCATGTCATTGTTAGTCTTGATCAACCACCACCTCATTAAAAGATTCTTTAGAGGGGTGTTATTGTGTTGCAGGCCCCAGCACCCTGAGAAATGCTTCCAAATGTGTTGTGCAAAATGTCTAGAGACAAAAATATGGTCTATGTCATCCATACCTTTCCTATGGCAGTAAGAGTATGCAGCAGGTTCATATACAAATGCTATAATTCTGTCATTTGTAGGCAACTTGAATTTGAAAGCTCTCCATAGTAGAAAGGAGACTTTGAAGGGTATATTATTGTGCCAGATCTTACTGCTAGTGAGAGTTCTGTTCTTCTTCTTCCTCACCAAGTTCAATGCAGATGCACATGTAGTTTCTGTTGGGTTTCCAATAGGCCTGGTCCTTCATGTTAGTATTGTATTTGACAGGGGTGCTGAGAATTTGATTTATAATTTGTGGAGGGGCATGTTGTCTCACTTTGGCTTCATTCCAAACCCCATTTATGAAGTATTCAGAGACAGTACTATTATTGAGTCTAGGTAAATAGTTGTTATGGTTAGCTAGCTGTCCAATTCCCAAACAATCATCCCACCAGAAATTACATGTGCCTGAGTTAATGTGCCAGTATATATGAGGCTCAATATCAGTCTTGTTTGCCATCATGTGCTTCCACATGAGAGACTGACCTGTGTTCCATTTCTTGATCACTGGATATGCCCTTTGGCAGTACTTGGCCTTCAAAAATTCTCCCTATAATGTCTATTTGGATCTGAAGATCCACCACTGTTTGTATTATAATGCTAGGCACACATCATATATATTTTTCATACCAATACCCCCTTCATCAACAGGATAGCTAAGGGTCTCCCAAGATGCCCAGTGGTATTTTCTCTTTTCTTTGTCCCAACCCCAAATTTGTTTTGCTATAAGAGCTTGAATTTGTTTGAGGGTAGAAACTTTAGGGGAGATAGCAGATAATAGATGAATTGGAAGGGATTGCAGCACTGATTTGACAAGAGCAGCTCTTCCCCCATAGCTCAATATTCTAGTTTGCCATCCTTTGATCCTAGAGGTAACTTTGGATACCATACTAGTATAGTAAATGATCCTTTGACCTCCAATATATAAGGGACATCCCAAATAAGTAATAGGGCCATGGGTTGATTTGATACCAGTGATAGAATTGACCATTTCAGTGATTTGAGGATAAGTATTCAGAGGAATCATACATTGACTCTTTTCTGTGTTAATAAGTTGTCCTGAAGTCTGCTCATATATCTGCAATGTCTTCATAATCAACTTGAGAGAATATCTACATGTTAAAGTGAATATGATTATGTCATCAGCAAAGCTCAAATGATTAATCAATGGTTCCTTCTTCTGCATGTGGAAACCTTTATACACATAGTGTTGATGAAGATTATTGAGCAATCTTGAAAGGACCTCAGCACCTAAAATAAATAGGGCTGGAGATAGTGGATCACCCTGTTTGAGACCTCTTGTAGAGTGGAAGAAACCATGCCTACCTCCATTCACAATAACTGAGTACCAATTATTTGCCATTAGCCTCCAAACCATATCAATAAATACTTCTCCAAATCTCATTCTTCTCATGACTAGACATATAAATGACCAAGACACTCTGTCATAGGCTTTGTCCATGTCTAATTTGATCATAACATTATCTCCAAGCTTTGGTTTTTTAATGCTATGAATGATTTCCTGTGCCAACATGATGTTTTCAGCTATGCTTCTTCCCTTAACAAAACCTGACTGGTTTTGAGAGATTAGTTGAGGTAAAATGGGAGCTAGTCTGAGAAATAGTACTTTTGAAATGACTTTATTAGTGAAATTACTTAGGGATATAGGCCTGAAGTCTGATAACTTATTGGGATGATTTACTTTTGGGAGTAGGACTAAACATGCATGAGTGATGGACTTGGGAATATAATGACCACAGAAGAATTGTATCACCAATTTTAGCAAGTCCTCACCGATAATTTCCCATCAAGTGTGGAAGAACTTGCCATTGATTCCATCAGGACCAGCAGTAGACACTTCACTTAATGAAAACACAGCTTTTTTCAGTTCCCCTTTAGTAGGCATAACATTGAGTATTTGATTTTGCTGGTCTGTGATGCTGTTAGGGATGCACTTCAGGATATCTTCATTGATCAGCTCTTCTTTTCCAGTGAAGATCCTCTCAAAGTAATCACAAGCAGCATTAGCTATTTTCTGATCACCTTAAATAGTATTTCCCTGGTCATCTGTGATTTTATGAATGAATAATCTTCTTCTCCTTCCCTTTATGATAGCATAAAAGTATTTGGAGTTTGCATCTCCATCCTTAAACCACTGCAGTTGAGTTTTTTATTTAAGAATAGAGTTCTCAATGTTCAAATGTCTGATGTACTCTACATTCACTTGATTCAGCTTGGTTCTATTTTCCTCTAAATTCTCATGGACGATAACATCTTCTTTTTTCTGTACTCTTTATTCAAACTCTTTGACTGTGGCATATATGTCTCCATATTGTTGTCTTGATCACTTGCTAAGAGTATTAGAGACCCTCTTAAGCTTCTGGTGGAACATTCTCATAGGATTGCCTTCCATAGGTCTATCCCAACAATCTGTAACAGTGTCCAGAAATGTTTCATTCTCCACCCAGCAGTTAAGGAACTTGAAATATTTGGTTGGATTACTCTGTGTGTCCTTACTTTCAAGTAAGAGGGGACAGTGATCTGAACCTGTAGAAGCAAGATGAGTCTCAGTAGTTAGTGGCATCAACTCCAACCATTTATCATTCACCATTGCTCTGTCCAGCCTCTTCCAGATTCTTGCATTCATATCCCTATTGTTGCACCAGGTAAAGTCTTGACCATGGAAGCCCAGGTCAGTGAGGCCACAAGTTTCAATTACACTTATGAACTCAAAACTTTTGTTCATGTTGTATGGTAGCCCTCCTAGCTTTTCCTCCATATTAGTGATCACATTAAAGTCTCCAATAATGCACCATGGCTTATCTGTATCAGCATATTGCAACATTTTATCCCAGAGGCTTCTTCTCATGTAATCTTTACACTTGGCATAAACAAATGTAATAATGTGAGAAATAGGGCTAGCTACATGTTTGATATCACAAGTGACCTGCTATTCATCTTGATCTATGATGTGGCAATCCACATCCTGATTCCAAAATAACCAAATCTTGTTATTAGGATTATGAATGGCACTGTCCATTCTCAGTTGATTTCTGTAAGAATTGAGGTGTGGTTGGTTAGCAAATGGTTCAAGAATTGCCAACATAGAAAGGTTATGGTAATTCTTGAGTTTTTGAAGTCTATCCAAGGCACCTTGAGTATTAATACTCTTTGCATTCCAGCATGTTGTATTCATCATCAAGGTTTCAGGGATTTAGACCTTGTGTTGATGCTACTCTTACCAGCAGCATTGTTTGTACTTTTGGTACTCTCTTGTTTCTTCTTTTTCTTCTGTTCCTTCTGATTCTTTGGTGAGACATCATTCCTCTCATTAGTCTGCATTATTTCCTCCTGATTTCTAGGATTTGTGTTAAGGCCAAATGCCTTCAAGTAGGCATTGGTTTCATTGTCTTCCTGTTGAAACTCATCGTATTGGTCAGGATCTTCCTCATCCTCAAAATGTACCACTCTGTATTCATCTGTTAGGTCTTGTGGAGTAATTATATTATTGAGTATACCTTCTTCAGTAGCTGCCTCCTGAGTTTGCAAGGATGTCACATGGATGCCTGCTTGTTCCACCACTAAAACATCATGTAGACTCTGCTGTCCTGATTGTATTTTTTTGATAAGTCTCTTCTTCAAAGCCTCCATTTTCTTCTTACTGAGGGCTAATGTAGACTTATTGTTACAAAACTGAAAGCTCTCATTTTGCCTCTTCAGATCAGGAGGTTTCTTAATCATTGTGTGGCTGTCCTCTTTTTGTACTGAATGTGCATTGTGCCTCTCCTTCATGGTTGTTGTTGTAATAGTCTTCTCAGTGGTAGCAGGGGCTCTAAAGTCCCTCATATGGTTAACCACAGAACTTTCCCTCCCCCTGGTAACCCCTTCCTGCAAATTAGTGGTTTCCTCCTGTATTCCCCCATCCTCACCTCCAAAAACTACATCAGACACAACAGCCACAATATGAAGATTATTTGGGGAGCCATGGGGTTGTGGAAGAGATAAATAAATACGTGAGTTATTGCAGTCCATACCATCCAGCGTGTCAATTGTGCCTGCAGCAAGACTATTACTGGGGACTTGGGGGGTTGGGAGAGATAAGTCAATACCTGAATTTTTTTCTTGTTTCTCCAATTCATTACTTCCTTTCTAATACTGTTTATTATTGTTTTCTTGGTTCTGATTTGATTGAGCATTATTTTGCTGCTCCTTATATTTTGATTTTTTTTTGGATTTGCCATTCTTATTGTTCCTCTTTGTCTTTGTTCCTATTTTGGTGTTGTCTTTGTCTCCCATCTTGGTTTTCTTTTGTATCTGCATTAATTAACGATATATTACTCTCGGGCTATTGTGAAATGTTTAAGGGGCTTACCTGGGTTTCAGCATTCTTCTTGGTATTCCTTGCTTCTTCAGCTTCTTTCCTTTCCTCATCTCTCCTCTTAACATTGCAGCTCTTCATAGTATGCCCTTGATGCTTACAGTAAAAACAGTAGTCGGGTATGCCTTCATACTGTATAGCCTGCCATCTGCCTTTAGTTTGATCCTCTTCATCAAATCCTAACCATATATGTGGGGTTTTTTTCTTTGGTGATATCCATTTGTATCCTCACTTTTGCAACACTGCCTCTAGTTTTTCTAAGTGAGGCTGCATCCAGGTACATGGTTTTACCAATTGGGGCTAAAAGGGTGGTTATAAATTCTTTATTGTAACAATGCCAAGGTAGTTCTGGTAGTATGACCCAAATTGGTACGATAGGTGTTTCCTCCTCCGGTCTGAAAGTTGGAGTCCACAATTGAAGTCTCATCAGTTGCCCTTCAATATACATCTTTTGTTTGTTCTAAACTGAAATGTGATCTTCCTCATTATCAAGATCTATGTAAATGTGTCTTGCATTGAAGTAAGCAATCTTGACACCTCCCGTGAGTTGAGTCTGATGAATAAAACTTCTTCTAATAAGCTCTATCTTGGGCATTGTATTGGTGAATTTACCAATTAAAGTATACTTACATGTAGATGCTAATTTCACCAAGAAGTCTTCCTTATTATAAATTACAGTTGGTAAGCCCTGTCTTGTGGTATATACAGGCTCTAAAATAGTAATTGTCACCTCAGTTCTAGTTTGATTCATTCTTAGTCTAGTCGCATAGGTCTTTATAACTGTGAATGGGCCTGGTTTCGATACAAAATCTGTTTTGGGACTCTGAAACTGAGGTATCTGTTTTGGATTTGTGGGAGTTTTATCATTTGACTTATGCATATTTGGTTGATATTGAGGGTTATGTTTATCAAAATTAGATGTAAGCTTGGTGAAATCATGGGGGAACTGAGTGTTGGTTTTTGCTGAGATGATGTGTTTATTACCACACACAACAACCTCTCTTCTGTTGTCCTGATTATCAGCTATAGAGATAGGATTAGTATTCTTGTTACCCTTAACTTCAGAAGGGATTACCTCATTTGCCTTATGATCAATTACATTGGAGACACATTTGTTTGGATTGACTAGAATCTGAATTTTGGCCTGCTCTTGATTATGCTGGCCATCCTTATTGCTCCTTATCACTTCTTTGTTCAAGTTCATCTCTTGGGAGGCATTACTTTCAGCATCCATTGAGACACTCGAAGTTATGCATGGTTCCGCTATTGTTCTTTGTTCCACCATTATGTTCGGGATGTTATGATCTGAGTCGAGCTTAGAGAGTTCTTTCTCAGAAGAGTAATCGTCAATGTCTAAGTCACCTCGACCAAACCTTTCGATGGGAGAGGTGAAATGGCTTGAAACTTGATGTGTAGATATCTCTTTAGACCCAGATTCCACATCATTACTGCGTGTTGCACCAATGTTTCCATTTTGTGAACAATAGATGATCTTTTGTGCCCATTCTAGCTGTTCCTTTGAAATGGCTATAGGGATTGCAGCATTATAATCAACATTCGAGGAGCTAGGAATGGATTTAGGTGTTGATTCCAGTTGGGTTTTGTTCATGAGAGGGAGGCGCTCCTCTTGGACTAAGTCCGATGGTCTAGGGAGCTCCACCGGCGGCGTTATAGCCATTACGACAGTCTATGCACTATTCACTTTAGAGAGAAGGTAGAGAGCTAGGGTTTCATTTATAATAATATCGCAAAATTCACATTTGTTTCAAGTTTTCCCCTTCCAACATTCCTATTGCATCTAACTAGGTCAAAAATCACGCGTAATGGAGTGGTAAATTTTTACCCTTTTATGTTTATCTATATATTTGTTTGTTAATATACATTTTGTATTTTCAAAAAAAAATTCGTGTTTGTAGTGTTGCCGCTAACTATCAGTGAATTCATTCCCACAAAGCCAACAAATTTAAAGCACATTCATCTAAATTTCAAAGATTCACAATAATATTTTGCAACAATAGGTCTGTGCGGACAAACCAAGCGGCGGAGGATCAATAATGGATGGAGGAATTTTATTCATAGTTCAGGTCCCCATGAAGGAGACGTTTTGGATGTTGTAATATTACATAGCTATGAACATTGTGTAGAAATTTCAGTTTTAAAATACAACCCACACAATCGTCCTTATGTTGACAACGGAGATGTAATGGTAGTGGTTGATTAATTGAAGAATAATTTATATTCCTTTTAGTGCTATTTTTAACGAGGAAAAATTTACATGGAAAGTGCCCTAATTTTTACATGATTTTTTATTTAAAATAATTAACCGGCATAATTCAATGGATGCAACGCTTAACCTTCTTTTTTATATATAAATACATACTCAAACATCATACATGAGTTATACTCTCCCTCTTCTTCCTTTTAACAAAAGAAATTCTTAAATCTATTATCATGAACGATAATGTCCAAGAAATTGGAAATACCGGTGGGAGTAGAAGAGACCGGCTTACGACGAAGTGGGAGATCGAACTTCTGAAAGAGGAGATGAAGGATCTCAACCATGCGGTGGAAGCTCTGAGGAGAGAGCTTTGGACATTAACGAATCACTATATTAGACTGGTTAATCAGGTTAAGAACAACATCCATGAGGGCGGTGTTGACGGTGGTGGATCCCTTGGTGTTGTAAAGGATGAAAATGTTTAGGTTTTTTTTGATCGAATTTTTTGGGATACTGCATTTTTTTTCTAAGTAATTTTAATTAAGTAAAGTTTGTATATTTTTTTGATTATTAGATTCGTCCACCCTTTAATCTCCGTTTTTTATGTGGTAATTTTAATTAAGTAAAGTTTGATGAATGTTTTTTTATGATTAGCTTCATGCAATCTTAATTTGCGGTTTTTTTAAACTTTTAACTCTGCCACTGGAAAATTTGTGTGAATAATTTAATATAATTAATGTTTGTTTTTGCTTGTGTTGTTTTCCTACTTCTTCAAATATTTATTTTCAAAGCTAATTCCAATTACTTAATTAATTGACAGTAATTTAAGGGACAAACATTAACGAAATAACGTTGTGTGTTTCTTTTTTTTGAAAAATATGTTAAGAGTGTATTTTAAAGGTTTGTATAATTATGAATAAATAAATAGTTTACAATGTTGAGTGTATTAATATAAAGATTTTTGTTTACAAAATAGAAGCGAATGCTATTGCAACGAAAATGGTCAAAAGTCATCTTATGAATCTCTTAGGTCTCGCGTTTGAGTCTAGGTTAAGTAGCCCATTTTGTTGATGACTTATTTATTTAAGAAATAAAATATTTTTGAGGGAACTTCTACTTGTATTTTCAAAGCCGTTTTTCTTAATATTCATTTCATGTTCTGGTAACATAATATTACATTATTTTTTTCCTCTTCAGAGTGGCTGCCGTGATATTTTTACCAATTCATTCCCGCAGAGGCAACGACCTTAAGAATTGTTCATTTTTATTCTGGAGGAAGTAAATCATATTATACAACTATAGGTTAGTGTGGACAAGGCAACCGACGGAGGATAAGCAATGGATGGATGCATTTCCTTCGTAGTACAGGTTTGCATGGAGGAGATCTGTTGGATGTTGACATCTTCCATAGTTGTGAAAGTTGTATAGAAATATCGGTTCATAAGCTCGAGCCTTAGTATGTTAGAGGAGATGGAGTAATAGTGATTGACCCTTGACTAATATAATCTTATATCTCATGTTGTTTTATATCATGTTATATCGTTTTGATTAATATTATAATTTCATATTGTCGTTTCGTTATTATCCTTAACAGTTCAAATAAGTAAAATAACATGAAAGAGTGAAAACTTTGGTAACAGTGGGTAAGTGTAAAACAATTAGTTTTGTTACAAAGGAAACATTGGAAAATATTTTGCATTCAACTCTAAAGATTTTGACCAACAACGTATCAAAAAGAAAAGAAAAAAGTGACGATTCGAGTCTCCCAACACACATTTTCGGCTACGCAGCCTTTTTGCGTCCCAACACATCTTTAAAGCACACTCAACCTTCTTTCTTTGTAATATCACTTCTCTCCTCTATTTTCCTTCTTATACAACAAACAAATAAATGTCTATCGTGCCTTCTCAAAACTGGTGTAATTGCCGTGTTGTGCGTTGACGGTGCTTCCACATCATTTGGGAGATCAAGCTATTGAAGAATGAAGTCAAGGATCTTAATGATGCGGTGGAAGAACTGAAGCGTGAACTGTGGAGCCTAAGGCATCGTTTAACAGCCTTGGAGCCTATGAACAACACCGACAAAGAAGGTCCTATTGGTGCTGTCGGTGTCAATGCTACTTAAATTTTTTTATATGGGTGGTTTTTTGTGTTATGGCTTGTAATATGTTTTTTTAATAATCAATAATATGTGTTTTTATTAATTTGTCGGTGTTGTTTAACTTTCTTGAATTTATGATTATAACTTATTAACAAGTAACGTAGCTATCACACACATCGTTTAACAAGCATAAATGGTCACTCAAATGTTATCTAACACAGTAAAATATGATATTCGACACATTGACATGAACGTTATAAAGTAAGTGTATGTTGTGTTCTGAAACATTTATGGTCACAACACATACTTAAAGGTCGTTTGGTAAAGTACCCTTATGGTATAAACTCCTTAACCAATTTTAATGTAATGTAATGTAATGTATTGGCAACATGCATGAATAATATATTGTTCAAAGTTGAGGGGGAACTTTGATTTTACAATCAAAGTTGGTGTACTCAAGTGCCGGAGATATGTATATACAACACATCACATTAATAATTACACTGCATTGAAAAGGTAGAAAAATCTTTGAAGGTCATTTCAATATCTTGTAAGAAATTAGGGATGAGTAGGTGTACTCACGTGCCACGACTATTAAAAACCTCTCACGCGAAATATAATTCTGTTTCATCTATTTGATTCGTGTATATTATATTGACATTACGAAAAATAATTAATGTTGAGTTATAACTAACAAAGTTATTAACGTCGACATGAATCGAAAATATAATATATAAACACATCAATTAATTTTTTAACACTGTATTAAATTAATGATTAATTGAATTAAAATAGCGGTGTGTTATCAATATGTTTGGAAAGTAGAAAAACGTCAACTCACTTTTCACCCTGCCCCGATAAGGATAAAGGTTCTTTTCAACTTCTTAAGAAGATGAAGAACCCAAAAATGCCAAAATGATATATAATTCTCCTAATTTAACCAATTTTAAGTATAAAATCTCCAAATTTAACCAGTTTTATGATCTTTGATGTAGGAATTTTATTTTAAATAAATTAAATAATTAACGTTGATTTCAAATAACTAATTTATTGAAAATAGGCTTCAAGCTAGAAAATATAAACGGACACCACAGTCGAACTATGTAGAAGAAGATATTAAAAATTCATTTCGAACAAAAAAACTTATATTAGATTCGAACTTGGAACCCTGCAGTCCTAAACTAAGCGGACTCTCACTACACTAGAATAATCACATCTGCTACTTAGTATGTACTTCATTTTCTTATTACGTACAATAAATCTAGCCTGTAATTTATTTCACTATAAATACAGACTCCTAAGATATCTTCCTCATCATTCACACAACAAACCACACTAGGTGACTTTCTGACTACAATCCTTTCAACTTGAAAAAAATGTCCACATCACGTCACTTTTGAAGCCCCACTCCAAATATCACATCATCTCTAGACGTGGTGGAGAAGCTTTACCGCACTAAGAGGGATGATTGTGCTTCCATGGAGGATGAGTTGTTTGAGCTTGTGAAGAGGCTCATACGATGGAAGAGATTGAGTTGAAATGGTTGTGCTACACAACCCCCGCCCTCTTACAAGGACTTACGATGTCTACGAAAAGGTGGTGAGGGAGTAGTCGTATATCGACTTCTTTCTGGATCTCGACGGAGAAGATTTTGCTAAGGGGGTATTGGTGCTGGATGAGCAGGAGAGTGTCCTCAAGGAGAGCCCCAAGAAGAAGAACTGCCAACGTGTTTTTGAGTTATAGGTGGTTCCTCCAAAAATGCTGGCAAAACATGTTAAAACCTTTGTTATTGATTCCGTTGACTACTTTTGAACTGTTGTTGCTTTTGTTTCAGACTCATAGCTATATATGCATGGGTTTGATTGTATGTTATGTTTTTAAAGTTTTAGTAATGAAAATCCTGTGGAACCAAAATAACGATTAATATTGCACCAAGAGGAGGCAAACTAATGCAAACACAAATATTGTTTGGGATAGCAAATAAATTATCAAAATAAATATAGCAAGACAAAGTCAAATAAACATTACAAGACATCAAGATTTATGTGAAAAACATTTTCGGTGTGAAGAATAAAAATTACGGGACTAATAACTCCACTATAATCAACAAGAGTTAAAAAGTGCTCTCCAAAATGGCTACCAAACAAGTTCCAAATAAAGAGAAACAACAACTATAATGTAACACCAAAAATTAGAGAAGTAAAAAGGAAAAAAATCACCAAAACGCAGCTACTGTTCACGAGCTAAAATTTGGAGCTACAAAACTCCAAAACCACCTTTGTTAGTTCCCAATCAACTACTAAGTTGAAAGGAACAAGCCGTCCAAAAATAATCTTAATCGAACAAGGAACAAAGCATGAATCGCGATTTGAAAATGGATGTTAAGGCTGAAAATGAGGTGCGAAGGCTGAAAAGTGGGTTATATCGATCATTTTCAGCCTTAGCATTCATTTTCAAATCATGATTAACGCTTCGTTCCTATTCCTATTGAGCTTATTTTTGGAAAGCTTGTTCCTTTCAACTTAATTTTTAATTGGGAACTGACAAAAGTGATTTTGGAGTCCTGTAGCTTCAGATTTTAGCTCATGAATAGTAGCTGCATTTTGGTGATTTTACTCCTTTTTACTTCTCTAGTTTTTGATGCTATCTTGTAGTTGTTGTTGCTATTTGTTTGGAACTTTTTTGGTGGCCATTTTGGAGAACACCTTTGTAACTCTTGTTGATTATAGTGGAGCTTTTAGTTCCGTGGTTTTTACTCTTCACACCGAAGAGGTTTTTCACATAAATCTTGGTGTCTCGTACTGTTGATTTGACTTTGCCTTACTATATTTATTTTGATAATTTGTTTGCTACCCAAACAGTGTTTGTGGTTTCATTAGTTTGCCTTCTCTTTGGTTCAATATTATTGGTTCAAACGCTTCGATGTAATTTTAATATGAAGAAGACGAGATATACACAATTGGAATGAAGCGTTATTGCTCTCTAATAAGTAAATATAATCGTTGCACCTAAATTTTCTTATATTCGAAGGCAGCAAGTACTACATGTGTAAAGACAAGAAACATCAACACTTAAATCAAACCAACAATGTTAACCACTGATTGTAATAGCAATTTTATTTACAATAGCTCTTTTTATAAAACATACTTTGTGCATGCATCCAGGCTCCAGTGGAGAGCTAGTATATACACATGCTATGACAAAACTAAGTAGGCTAATCTATGTCAACCGCAAAAAAGATACTGTCACCATAAAAAAAAAAGAGCAAATGAGTCACATCTAAAGTCTTGTGTATTCATCCCGTAAAAAGATCTCGAAGGAGATTCAGAGCAATGTGTTTTTATCCCCTGCCACTTCATCTGAGAAAGAAGGAAAGTTGCTTACCTACTTGGTCAAACTAGGATTACCTACTGTCACGCTCCGGGAGGGTACCCTAGACGTGACCGGCACTCGAAAATCATTTCTGGCCTTCAAGCGAACCACTTGGTCCAATCACACTTTCATTCAGTTACACTCTATTAGCGGAAGACTCAAATCATAAGAATACTATTCATAATAAAGCCAAAGTCCAACCACATCTCCATTCAACAACTAGAAAAAATAAAACTAGTCACAACGAAACAATTCAACATCATCCACACTCTAGTCTATGAAGCCTCTATCAACAATATAAGAGGTGCAAATGACAAATTCATGGCTACCACAAATCAAAATAAAGGAAAACTAACTCAAAGCTAAAAACATAACTGCGGTATCCTCCGAAAACAAGGAGGACTCACCAACTAGCTGGAAGTGAATAGATCTTCAACGATGCGCCTGTTGATGATCTCTAGTACCTGTCTCTGCATCATGAAACGATGCAGGCCAAATGGCGTCAGTACGTGGAATGTACGAGTATGTAAAATGACCGAATGAAATATACATCAAGGTGGGATCAAATCAACTCAGAATCTCAACTCAGAAGAAGGTACAACTTAATCAAGATGTTCTGAATCTAAACAAAATATAATTTAGACAAGACCAATAACATACAATCCAACCCAATCCATCCCAATCCGACTCAGAGTACTATCAAGACCTATATGGGAGTTTCTCTTATCCGACAACCATCACTTATGAGCCAGTGATAGTACAATAAGCCGACGTTTTTGCCACATCCATTCATACCTTGCCAGGGTACGAATGAATCAACAAATCATAAATTCATAACCAATCAAGTCCTATTATATCAGGACAGTAATTTGGAAAACATCCGACTTTAACGGTCCAATTCCTTCCTACGTTTGGCGACGTAGTTATTAGATTCGAGTTATTACTTACTCTTACCTAATTCGGTGCTCGATAGTCCTCCCAAGACTCAATGCTCATAAAACTCTATCCAATCAATTCAATCTAATCATATCGACCAGTCTCATATGAACCTTTGTCAATTCATCAATTCTATCCCAAATCAAGCCTCTTGACCAATCATATTATCCAATCAACCCCAATCTTATATATATATATATATATATATATATTTTAAAGGCAATCTCAAGAATATTGCTTACTTTACTTTCTGTCATCACCTTTGACTAGAAAGAATGTCTTTCTATAGTGTTCTTTTGCCAAACATTATTATTTAATAACTATCCAAGTTGTCCCAAACCAAACCAAACACTTCACATAAAATTAGGAAATAAATGATAAAGTTAGCTTTTTCTATATTATTAGAATATATCAAAGTGGAAGTATTATATGAATATACTAATAGGAATATAACTTTTTCTTAAATATAATTTAATTTCATGATGCTAATGGAATTCCATTGAGGCATCAACTCATAGAAATTGGATTCATGCTAACTAAAAGGTTAATCAAATATTGTCCCCATCTTATTTCTAGCAATTTGGATCTGTGAAGGTGTTAAACTAATGAAAACATCCTAACCAACATTTTAGTATTATTTCTATGTTCCATCATTTGATAGTTGAATTAAACTGTAACGTACCAACGGATTTCAAGTTACTGCAAGTTAATTATCTATTGTTAATATAACAAAATATGTTTAACAACTCATATCAATCAACTCTTAGACATAACAAAATATGTATAACAACTCATATCAATCAACTCTTAGACATAACAAAATATGTATAACAACTCATATCAATCAACTCTTAGACATAACAAAATATGTATAACAACTCATATCAATCAACTCTTAGACATAACAAAATATGTATAACAACTCATATCAATCAACTCATATCAAACATGAAACATTTATCAATTTCTCAACTTATCAATATCAACATAACAAAATCAAGTTAATAGATGTATGAACTCATTAGGACATAAATCTATCAAGAAAACCCAATTCTTATGAAAATTCAATCTCAAATAAGATGTAGGGCACATGGTGAATTTAATCCATGTTTTTAGTAGCCTTACATACCTTAGTGTAGATTTTGAAGAAACCTTGATGTTAGGTCTTCAAAGGGAAACTTGAATCCTTGAGTTTGAGAGGATTTCATTGGAGATAATTTGAGAAAGAATGGGATAAAGATTTGGATTGTTTGGAGAGGAAAAAGACTGAAATTATGATCCAAAACGCGTCCAGTTATGTATATAGATATTAGGTAATTTTACCAAAATATCCCTACAAAATCTGGAAAATCGGCCAAAATTCGCTGCAGGTCTTCTCTGTTCGATCAAGCATAACTTTTGACTCCGAACTCGGAAAAATACAATCTTGGTGGCGTTGGAAAGAAGACTCAAAGAACTTTAATTTGATAGGTTATGGGACACCCAGTTCGTTATATTTTAGGAGATATGGTCGTTTGAAGTTGACCCTTATACTAACTCATTCGGAAACTTAGCCGAAAGAAATTCTTTGGACTTGGCTTGATTTTTTGGGGATTCCTTATGACCCTAAATCACATATAATATTTTAAATACTTATGAATCAATCATAGATCATATATACAAATTGAAGCCTTCGAGTTCGATCTTATACGTACATGAAGAATGGTTCGAATCTTAATGGAAAAAAAAAATGGGGTGTTACATCTACATCATCATAATAGATCATATTTGCATGGAGGGTTAAGAATGTTGATCACCTACAGGAATATCAGGATAAGGCCAGAGTTTGGGAGGACAAAATAAAACATTTTCGGCGAAATGCATGAATTAGCTAAAGAAGAAAAGTTTGCTAAGAACAAAAATTAGGAAGAACAACACTATTTCTTAAGGTTGAGATTGAAAATTTGAGATGGTTTATAGAACAATTTTTTTTGTTGGGATGCGCACCACAAATACACGTGCATATGAGCTCATTAACCACGTGTATATCACAATATATGTATCAGTTAAATATATGAGGTTAACTGAGGAATATCATGAAAAGAAATCATATATTATTAATATTTAAATAATCCTATGATCAAATAAACTCTTAAAGTCCAATATTTGGATGAACTCGATCGCTGTTATTATATCAAGCACAAATATGACAATTTCGTACTGCTCCATGCCAATTCTACAATACGTCTACTAAGATTTGAAGTCTTAATTATCAAAAATTTGATGATTTATTTTGATTTAATTTTTATTGCATTCTTTTTTCTCTACATGCACATATACATAAATAATTGGTGCAGTCCAAACAAGTTATATGAAGAAAAATTGAGGGGAAATATAAAAATGTTGAGGAATTGGACCCCGTGCATGTAACAATTTCAACAGATATAAAATTCAATATTATTCAGGACTTTTTACATAATAATGTTATTTAGGTATGATAGGTATACTCATATATCTATTATTAGCTTACAGTCATGACTATCAATGTATTCAACTTAAAAGGATATGCATGATTGTTTTATCCCGAGTTTAATAGGATAATTTATTTCATATATATAATAGAATAATTTATCTCATAAAATATATCGATTCATACGATAACATTGTCTATCCCATTCACGTACCAAACAACTCCTACTAGTCATTCTTACTTGTGAACACAGAGTAAATGACATCTAAGGAGCAACTTAAAGTTGGAAGACATTAGTATAAACAAACACATAAAATTCTACTTGCTTTGGAACACGTAAATGATACCTAATTTGAATATTTATTTCAATCAATGTGTTAGGTGAATTGATCTCCTATTCATCATATACTTTAACTATTTTAAACGACAAATTACAAGAACAAATAGATATATACTTCTTTTGTCTCAACTTTCCGCATCACATTTTGTTCATTGATTTTTCTTACACTCTTATTTGTATATGAGTTCCCATTAGATATATTTATAATAATATAGAATAATCACAATCGATTTACAGGTGGCCAATTATTTGATCTTGAATGAACGTGATAAAGTAGTAGGTAAAGATGTAGACCAACTAGAATTTAGATAAGACTTTACACACAGCGTACACTTAGCTTACATATAATTTTGGTGAATATTTAATGAATAAATAAGAATTCTACGTACCATTAGTACGATAAATAAATTTCTGCATCATGTTTTTGAGCTAGTAACAACTGAAACAACTTTACTGAATTTTCTCAAAAATTTTCTCAGACGTATACTTCACTTTATTAATGTTGAAGCTTAATCACAAACAATGACTTCATGCAAATATTTTACGATGATAAAATTTTTCAAATGTGCTTCCATGTACAATTTCTACCAGTCATTCTACCTCCCTCCCCCCCCCCCCCATCTCCCACCACCCCTTCTACCTTAGCTGCTCTCACCCTCTTGGGCTGCATCATGATAAGATGTATTTCTTCGTCCACCACCCCTCCGAAATAAGTTGTCGCGAGCATACCTATTCCTTCTCATCTGAGGCCTTTCACGTGAACAAACATCCCTCGAATTTCTGATGAATGTTACATCATCGTCCGACACTTGATCACCAATGCTTGGGACGCCATATCGTCATTTCAATCCAAATATGCATTGATAAGACCTTTCAAGACATTTTTGAAGTCCAAATATTTAGCGTTGTTGTCCAACACAAGATCACAATTCCTGTCAAACCATTTCTTCAAGGAATTGTACTTCTTGTACTCCTCCGTCATTGTTGGATAGCCTCCCGAAAAAAATTTGCACAAGTGAAGACGAATTATATCTCTTCTCCACTGACGTAAAATATACCTTTCGCGGAGATTGTTGATCCTTCGAACAGACATAGTCCTCAAGATGTGGCAGCAAACAATACCTTCGCTTTTAAAGTTCTTGTAGTTGCATTAGAGGTATTGATTGTCCAGTCGATACTCCACAATATAAACAAATTGGGTCCCATGAAAATCACTCACTACAAAAAAGGGGTAAGATTGTGGCGGTTATATTGCGGCACTTTCTAAAACCTTTGCAAATTATATTAAATTATGGTAGTTTGTAAACTCCCACTATTTAATTTATTTTGTGGGGGCTTTAGAGGTCATATTGCAGGGGTTATTTGTTGGGTTTAATTAATAGGTTGAATGAGAAATTGAGGGAAAAGAAGTGGAGAAAAAAATAATTTGTTCTCTCTTGCTTTATGAAATAAGCATTTGTCCCACATAGGTGGTAGAAAGAAAAAGTCTCCTACTTAAAAGTAGAAGTACTCCTTCATGTTGCTAAAGGGTCAAGAAGAGAGTCTCCCCTCGCGTCGTCGTCGTCGTCGCTCGTCTCGGCTTCGGCTTCGGAATTTCCTTTAATTTTTTTTAATTAATTAATATTATTTATTTATTTATTTAATTGAAAATCTTGACACGTGACCCGACCCGTTTCTTTCTTTCCCGGATTAATTTAAAATATTTCCCTCCGTTTTTCCAACGGAATTTTTCTGAAAGGTTGCAACCTTGTCTAAAAAGTTGCAAACCTTTGGCAAACCTTTTCCCAATAGATACCTTTTCAAAAAGGATGCAAACAAGCTATATATATCGGTTAATCCTCGGAATTGTTCCTTACAAAAAAATTCTGATAGACATCTTCTTCTTCTTCTTTTCTGCGCTTCTTAAAAACTCGTGTGACATACTGCCTTCGAGTGGTTCGAAGTCACCATAATTTTCTGTACCGCTATTCTGGTGAGTAAATCGTTCTATCCTGGGAGGAAACATTCCAAAACGTTGGGTACATTGAGGGGAATAATTTTCTTAAGGACACACTATGCATTCAGTGGGCTCGATTTATTGTTCTTACATAATTTTTCCAAATACTGTTCTTATTTTCTGTTATAGTTTTGTCTTTTATTTCAGAATTTGTTGTTGTTGTTTCATTATTTGTTTTCAATACAGTTTACTAACATTATTAAAATTCCCAAAAAACAGAACATCCTTTTTCTTTTTTCTTTTTTCCAATTTCGCACCAAAAAGAGAGCAAGCCTTTTTTTTCAATTTCGCACCGAAAAAGCAGCGGTAATTTCTCCCTTGTTTTTGCCTTTTTGTAAATATGTTCCCTCCTCTGCTTAAAACTTTTAGGTTTTATATTATGCTCAAAGGCACTATTCTCTTTGAAATTGTAAGCTTCCCTTTCCCTGCATCTAAATTTTATGAGTTCTCTTTCAATTTTTCCATGGAGTTCCAAATGAGTTCTCAAGGAAATTAGGGGTTTTAAAAGGATTTACTTCGAACGTGTTTTCTGTACTAGATGTTTTATTATCCTTTTTTTTTTTGCTATGTAAATTCTTAGCTTGTAGTGATGTGGAGCCAGTAAAAAAATTACCTTTTGGTTAAGTCGTATTATAGTTGAGTAGTGATTTCAAGGTTACAATGGATGTTTTATGGTCATTTTTTGAAAGCATTTATGTTTTAAGGTGCAAGTTATATATTGATTTTGAGATTTGTAAAAGAGAATTGCAAACTTTTATATTATAACATTCTGATGCTGGAAGTCCAGTAAGGAAGTGATTTGAATCTACAAAATGGATACTTTATGATCATATTCTTTTTATGCATACTGTAGAAAAAGCTGATTGAGAGGCAGAATTATAGTATCATCAGCTTGTGAGAGGCCACTGATTTAGATTTCCACAAGGTATAGATAAGGTATGCATACACTCTAACTTTTCTAGATCCCTCTTTATGGGCTTACAATTGATATGTTTCTATTGTAACAACTATGCCTTGGATATAGAAGTAGCTAATTCCTGTGAGTTTTTTTCCTGTTTAACGTATGTTGTGTCTCCTCACTTTCATCTCTAAGAAAAAGCAACATAGATGGTCCTTTAAGTTTGAGTGTAGGCTTGAAATCGTCCATTAAATATACCACTAAACATAGTTTGTCCTTTTAAGTTTTCAATGAAGAGGAATAAGGGGCAGGGGTCTTGGTTTCAGGGCTCCTTAAGCTGAAGAAAGAGGAAGTGATTAGGAGAAATGTAGGTGATGAAGAAAGTATTGATTTCTGCTGGAGAACCAAGGGCAGTGGATGGTGTTGGGATAAACTATGCTCTATATTCACCCCGGCCTAGTTGATTAATCATTCATTATTTTTTACCTGGAACTTAAAAGAGCAATATGCCATATACATATGTGCAGAGAAAAAGAAAGCATTCAAAGACTTGGATACCCTGTTACAAAAGGAAAAACTTACAAAAGACAAAAGCTAATAAAAATATAATTTATTTAAAGAAAAGTATTAAAAATACCCCTAAATTTATGTATTAAAGTTCAGTTAGTCAATTCGAGATGTGTTTTTAAGGCTTTCAATAGTTCGGGGACAAAATTAATAATCCGCACCTACTTTTGGAGTGTTTTCAATACTTTTCTCATTCGTTAATATTCCACACCTACTTTTAGGATGTTTTCAATACTTCTCTCATTCGTTTAGTTTGAGCATGTTAATTATGACTCAACTCATATTGATCAGTCTAATTCAGTTTATCAAAATTTTGAGTTAATATGTAATCTAAAATTGATTCATTAGAAGGTTGCCAGGCATTTCACACCAATAGTCGTTTTTGATGTCAAACTCTCTTCTGGCCTCCAACAAAAATGTTGAATTCTTCAGGTGTGTACTGCAAAAAACATTATTTGTCAGTTGAGTGGATGACAAGGTTCAATGAGATGGATTCTAATAACACATTTGAATGCTATGAAAATTTCCACATACCTCATATCTCTTTTGCAGCCTCTCTGCAACATTCATCACACTTGTGTTACTTAACAGACTAAAAGGATGTTGACCTTCATTGAGTTTTAGTGAAAACATTGTTGCAGTCGATCCACCCCCATAGGAGAACATGATTACCCGCTGACCATCCTGAGGGGGGGAAACTGATTCAGAAACATACAAGAAAGAACAATAAAACAAAAGAAGAAAAGTTTTAAGTTGTGTTTACTAATGTGTTGTGCTTATTGTGAAGGAGGGATGCAAACGCTGCATAGAGAGACGCGGTGTACATGTTGCCAACTTGTTTTGGTATCAATGTAGTAGGTTCCACCTTCTCATCGTAAAATGATTTAGCGACTTGTTGGGATGTCTGTATTAATCAAGCAAAACGCTTAGCAATTTGTTTTTGTATCAAATATGGTTAGGTTGAATGATTAAAATGAAGTATTGGAAGACGATCAGAGAAAGTCCGTTGTAAAATAAAGAAACATTTCAGGAAGAAAAACTAGGCAATTGTTAGTGAACCTCATCAAGATCACGGCAATTGTTAGCATTTGGAAAAAATAGGCTACACATAGACAAAGGACGTACAATGAATTTAATGATCCAGCTAAAACTATCAATGCAATTTTAGCTAATGTGCCAAAGGGTATAAGTACAGATCAGTGGGCTAGTTATGTTGCTTATCGTAAGAGACGATCAACCATTGTAAGATTTTTGCTTTTTAACTAAGTTTTACTGTCATTTTTAGTAAATAGTAGATTAACTTTCTAAATTGTAATTACTTCTATTGATAGGAGCGTTGTGAAAAGAATAAAGAAATTCGAAGCAAGCAAAAAATTCCACATACTGGTGGTTCAAAATCACTAGCAAGAAGACGTCATGAGATAGGATGCATATGAACTTACTCGTTTTTATTTTTTATTCTCTAATTTAAATGTTCTATTGTTATTTATTTAATACTGTTCTTTCTTAGTTTTTGGCAATCGGAGAAAAGGCAAGTCGAGGAAAAATGTATCTCAAAACTCATAAAAGAAAAGATGGATCATGTATAAATGAAGAGGCAAGAATTATCGGGATAATTATAAAGTTGTCATACTTTTTTAATATTGGAGGGGATTTAGAGCCTTAAGTTTAATTTACTGACTAATAATTCATTTATTGTAGGATCAAATTGAGTTAAGCATGTCTCAATCCAATGAATCTGAAGCTTCCCCTAATGATATTATTGTTAGTAAACTGTATTGGAAAATATTAAACAGTAACAATAACTTCTGAAAGTAATAAAAGATAGAATCTGGAATGAATCTAAAAATAATAACAGTATATGAAAACTTATTGTAAGAACAAAATCGAGCCCACTGAATACACAGTGTGTCCTTAAGGAAATTATTCCCCTCAAAGTACCCGAGGTTTTGGAATCTTTCCTCCCAGGATAGAATAATTTACTCACCAAAGTAGAGGTACTGCAAATTTTGGTGACTACGAACCACTCGAAGGTTGTATATCACACGATTTTAGGAAGTGCAGAAAGAAGAAGATGAAAATTTTATTTCAGAAATTTCGTATTTAACATTTTGAGGATTAACAGATATATATAGACTATTTGCACCTTTTAAGAAAAGGCACCTGTTGGGAAAATGTTTGACTGTTGAGAAAAAGGTTTGCAACTTTTCGGACAAGGTTGCAACTTTTCAAAAATCCGTTGGAAAAATGGAGGGAAATTTTTTTAAATTAATTCGGGAAAGAAACGGGTCGCGGGTCAGGATTTTTTTACTTACTTAATTAAATAAATAAATAATATTAATTAATTAAAATTTAAAGAAAATTTGGTCCAAAAAGATTATCAATCAATCATATCAATTGACCAAATCCAAATCCAAATCCGAAGTCGAAGCCGAGAGAGCGACGACGACGACGGCGCGAGTGGAGACTCTCTTCTTGACCCTTTAGCAACATGAATGAGTGCTTCTACTTTTAAGTAGGAGGCTTTTCCTTTCCACCACCTATGTGGGACCAAATCTTATTTCATAAACAAGAGAGAACAAATCATTTTTCCCTCCACTTCTTTTCCCCTCAATTTCCCATTCAAACTATCTATTAAACCCAACAATCCCCCACATGAATGGGGAATGTCTAAAGATAAAGGAATGCACGGATAAGTGTGTGATATACAAGCGAAGATTAATTATATCTGGATAAGTAGGTTTCCCTTTGAACTTTCCATAGTGAACTTATATAGGATATACTCGATCAATCGGTAGATGCGATATCTTTGAACCGTCGAACTTTGTTGTATAACTAGACAACATAAGTCACACAATTAATCATCAACCATCTATGGTTCTCACGGTTGTGTTCGTTTCAGCCATGAACACCGTCTGGTTTCGTGAATGCATAGAGAATGGGCCTTTACCGTCATTCCCCTTGAAGCGGCTTATACTTCACATTCACATAGGTGATTTCTAAACGTGTAGTCCTATAGACACACTATCTAGTCATTTTTCGTCAGACTTAGATAATCATTAAAAAATCTTTAATGCTTTATTAACTCATTAAAAAGCCTTCAGGTTTTATCCTTTGTTTCTGAACATTGTCATCATCACGAGAATGGGTTGAGTTATTTGACAATGTTGAACCGCCAAGCATAACTTTGTTTGATTTCTTTGAACCTAGTTCTTGGGATCTCCAGTCTACTAGGTAGAGTTACCTCCATGTTGACTTGTCCTAGGCCTTAACCCCATTCCCCTCGATGATCTTTCAACAGTCTCTCTAGATAGGCCTTTTGTTAGTGGATCCGATACATTATCTCTTAACTTTACGTAGTCAATAGTGATAACACCACTAGAGAGTAGTTGTCTAACAGTATTGTGTCGCCGTCGAATGTGACGCGATTTTCCGTTATACATAACATTTTCTGCCCTCCCTATTGCCGCTTGTCTATCACAATGTATACATATGGGTGCCAAAGGTTTGGGCCAAAATGGAATATCTTCCAAAAAATTTTGGAGCCATTCAGCTTCTTCACCAGCCTTGTCTAAAGCTATAAATTCAGACTCCATTGTAGAGCGGGCGATACATGTCTGTTTTGATGATTTCCAAGACACTGCTCCTTAACTAATGGTGAAAATATATCCACTTATGGATTTAACTTCAGATGATCCGGTGATCCAGTTTGCATCACTATATCCCTTAATTACTGTGGGATATTTATTATAATGCATATCATAGTTTTTGGTGTGTTTCAAATACCCCAAGACTCATTTCATTGACATCCAATGAGTTTGATTGGGATTATTCGTGAATCGACTCAACTTGCTAATAGCACATGCTATATCTGGTCGTGTACAATTCATAATATACATCAAACTTTCCAAAACTCGTGCATAGTCCAATTGTGAGTCACTTTTACCTTCATTCTTTTGAAGTGCAAAACTTACATCAATTGGAGTTTTTGCAACATTAAAATTTAAATACTTGAACTTATCAAGTATGTTTTCAATATAATGTGACTGTGATAATGCTAGACCTTGTGGAGTTTTATTGATCCTAATTCCTAAGATCAAGTCAGCAACCCCTAAGTCTTTCATGTCAAATTTGCTAGCATGCATACGCTTCGTAGCATTTACATCGGCAATGTCTTTACTCATTATCAATATGTCATCAACATATAATCAAACAATGACTTCATGATTTGGAGTATTTTTAATGTAAACACATTTGTCACACTCATTAATCTTAAATCCATTTGCCAACATTGTTTGGTCAAATTTCGCATGCCATTGTTTAGGTGCTTGTTTAAGTCCATAAAGTGACTTAACAAGTTTGCACACTTTCCTTTCTTTACCTGGAACTACGAAACCCTCAGGTTGTTCCATGTAAATTTCTTCCTCCAATTCTCCATTTAAGAAAGACGTCTTAACATCCATTTGATGGATTTCAAGACCATATACAGTTGCAAGTGCCACTAACACCCGAATAGATGTTATCCTTGTTACCGGCGAGTATGTGTCAAAGTATTCAAGGCCTTCTTTTTGTCTATAACCTTTGACCACAAGTCTTGCCTTATATTTATCAATAGTGCCATCAGCTTTCATTTTCCTTTTAAAAATCCATTTTGATCCTAAAGGTTTATTTCCATGAGGAAGATCAACCAATTCCCATGTATGGTTATTCAAAATTGATTGAATCTCACTATTGATTGCCTCTTTCCAAAATGCTGAATCAGAAGAAGACATTGCAGCTTTAAATGTTTGAGGCTCATTTTCAAGCAAGAATGTCACAAAATCTGGTCCAAAGGAAGTAGATATCCTTTGACGTTTGCTACGCCTTGGATCCTCTTCAGTTGGTCTACTTTCCTTTGGTTCTTCTCGTGGTCGTTTAGATCTTTTATTTGAGGACTCACATTTAGTTTTATACGGATAAATATTTTCAAAGAATTCAGCATTATCTGATTCAATTACCGTATTAACATTAATATCAGGATTGTCCGATTTGTGAACCAAAAATCGACAAGCTTTGTTGTTTGTAGCTTAGCCAATAAAAACATAATCCATGGTCTTTGGTCCGATTTTTACCCTTTTGGGCAAAGGAACTTGGACCTTTGGTAAACACCCCCACACTTTGAAATATTTCAAGTTGGATTTTCTTCCTTTCCATAGTTCATATGGAATAATTTGTGTTTTGTTGTGGGGTACTCTGTTGAGTATTCGATTAGCTGTAAGGATAGCTTCCCCCCACAAGTTCTGCGGTAAACCGGAACTTATTAATAAAATATTCATCATTTTTTTTAATGTTCGGTTTTTTCTTTCTGCAATTCCATTTGATTGTGGTGTGTAGGGGGCAGTAGTTTGATGAATAATTCCATATTCTAAACATATCTTTTCAAAAGGAGATTCGTATTCTCCACCCCTATCACTTCTAATCATTTTTATCTTTTTATTCAATTGATTTTCCACTTCGTTCTTATATTGCTTAAATGCATCAATTGCTTCATCCTTACTATTAAGCAAATACACATAACAATATTGAGTGCAATCGTCAATAAAAGTTATAAAATACTTTTTCCCACCACGAATTGGTGTAGACTTCATATCACAAATGTCTGTGTGAATCAATTTTAAGGGACTAGAATTCCTTTCAATAGATTTATAAGGATACTTACCATACTTAGATTCAACACATACTTGACATTTTGATTTATTGCAATCAAAGTTAGGCAATATATTTAAGTTAATCAGTTTTCGCAAGGTTTTATGATTGACATGTCCTAAACGTGAATGCCATAAATTATTTGATTCAAGTAAGTAAGAAGAAGCTTGAACTTTATTATCATCAACAACCATTACATTTAGTTTGAAAAGACCCTCAGTGAGGTAGCCTTTTCCTAGATATATTTCATTCTTACTAACAACTACTTTGTCTGAAATTAGAACACACTTGAATCCATTCTTGATAAGAAGGCCGGCAGACACCAAATTCTTTTGCATTTATGGAACATGATAAACTTTGTTCAGCGTCACCACCTTGCCGGATGTCATTTTCAGAAATACTCTCTCATATCCTTCAATCTTAGCAATTGCAGAATTTCTCATATAGATCGTCGCATCAGATGCTACAGGGGAATAAGTAGAGAAGGCTTCCCGGACTGCACACACATGCGAAGTAGCTCCCGAATCAAGCCACCATTCTTTGGGATTACCTACTAGGTTGCATTCTGATAGCATTGCACACAGATCATCGATACCTTCTTTATTTTCACCATATTGGCTTGTCCCTTTCTCTTGTCGTTTTTCGGAAGATGACAATCTGGAGTTTTGTGGCCAACTTTCCCACAATTATAATAATTGCCCTTGAACTTTTTCTTGTTCTGCTCCTAATTCTTTCCAAAAGGTTGCTTCCTTTTCTTATTTTTTAGAGCAGCATCTTCAACGATGTTCGCTCCCATAATCGTTGAATTTCTACGCGACTTCTTTTCTGCTGTTTTGTTATCTTCCTCAATCTTGAGACGAATCACAAGATCTTCCAGCTTTATTTTCTTGCGCTTGTGCTTTAGATAATTTTTGAAATCTCTCCATGAAGGAGGCAACTTTTCTATCATAGCAGCCACTTGAAATGCTTCATTAACTACCATACCTTCAGTAATAAGGTCATGAAAAATAAGTTGTAGTTCTTGAACTTGGGTTCCAACAGTTCTGCTATCTATCATTTTATAGTCTAGGAACTTAGCAACCACAATTTTTTTCACGCATGCGTCTTCAGTCTTGTACTGCTTCTCAAGTGCATCCTACAATTCTTTAGAAGTTTTCACAGCATTGTAGACATTGTACAAATCATTATCCAAAGCACTTAGGATGTAACTCTTGCATAGAAAACCCGTCTGTGTCCATGCCTCAGTAATCATAAATTTTTTATTAGCCGGCATATCAGCAGTGGGCACAGGAGGGTCTTCGTTGGTGAACTTCTGGAAACCAAGAGTGGTAAGCCAAAAGAACACCCTTTGCTGCCATCCTTTGAAGTTGGCTCCAAAAAAAATTCCTGGTTTTTCTGCCGGTGGCACAGAAGTGCGGCTTGTTGCTGCAACAATCGCAGAAGTAGTAGCAGTATCACTTGTCATTTCTTTTCACTGTCAAAATAGACAAACTGTCTTAATATTTCAGAATATTAGACCTTTTACAAAAACAACGATGAAGTTTTTATACTCTTCAAATTGTTGTACAAGTATGAACTTTAATATTCCAACGAAGTTTTTATACTTTTCAAGTCAGAATATTTATTTCATACGGAGTAGAAAACCACACAGGTTTTAGTCTCCAAAAACAGAATACAGTTTAATCAGAAAATCAAAAATAACATTAATTTTCTTAAGATTGTTAGTAAACTGTATTGGAAAATATTAAACAGTAACAATAACTTCTGAAAGTAATAAAAGACAAAATCTGAAATGAATCTGAAAATAATAACAATATATAAAAAATTATTGTAAGAACAAATCGAGCCCACTGAATACACAGTGTGTCCTTAAGGAAATTATTTCCCTCAAAGTACCCGAGGTTTTGGAATCTTTCCTCCCAGGATAAAACGATTTACTCACCAAAATAGAGGTACTGCAAATCTTGGTGACTGTGAACCACTCGAAGGTTGTATATCATACGATTTTAGGAAGTGCAGAAAGAAGAAGAAGAAGAAGATGTTATTTCAGAAATTTAGTATTTAACATTCTGAGGATTAACAGATATATATAGACTATTTGCACCTTTTAAGAAAAGGCACCTGTTGGGAAAATGTTTGACTGTTGAGAAAAAGGTTTGCAACTTTTCGGACAAGGTTACAACCTTTCAAAAATCCGTTGGAAAAACGGAGAGAAATATTTTTAAATTAATCCAGGAAAGAAACGGATCGCGAGTCACGGGTCAGGATTTTTTCACTTAATTAATTAATTAAATAAATAATATTAATTAATTAAAATTTAAAGATGGTGCATCATCCTCAACTAATACTTATTTGCATCAAAAGGTCTCTCGTTTGGAGTATCAATTGGAAGGAACTTTGCATGATATCAAAGGAAAGAAGCATTCCTGATGAATTTGTCAGTTTGTTTGCTGCTCAACCACAAGTAAGAATTAAGTGTATAGTTTCTTTGTTAATAAAATGTTTTGATTACCCATTCGCAATAAGTGAAGCTGCTCAACCACAAGTAAGAATTAAGTGTATAGTTTCTTTGTTAATAAAATGTTTTGATTACCCATTCGCAATAAGTGATGCTTCAGGTGTTTTTTTTACTATTATCTCGCTTAATAATATATGTGTTAGTTGGAGCAAGTTATGAAGTTACCAGTTAAGATAGTTGTAACTTGTAAGCAAAATGATTTCTGCTTATAAGAGAGGGAATCTATTTATTCCTTTTGGTGGAAAATGGTTTCTAACCAAAAACCAGAGAATGAGCTTCTTCCTCTTGGAAACATTTTCTTGAAATATATTTCAACGTACTAGACACGTACTATGTCTGAATTTCTTTTTAGTAAATTAATAAAGCTTAATGGACTTTGGTGTCTCTGATCTCTGCGTTACTTATTTGTAGCATGGTTTTATGCTTTAGTGTATCCAGTAGAATAAGTAGTAGTTCATGTGTTGTATTTTCTTTGTTGAATTATAGTGGTAGCACAATTTATTCATGCCTATTCCTATGGAGCTTAGATGGTTACATGTTGGTAGTCTTTCTTGTTTGCATATCCATATGAAGTATTTTATTTTGTTTGGACGTTATAGCTTTTAAATCAGATTAAAACTTCCGATATTCTTGATGTTTCTCTTCCTACAACTTTCGAGGAAATGATACACTAAGTTGGTTGTTAGTATACCTTTGGTATTTAGACTCCAAGTAACTTTGTCTTGCGTTTCTGCAATAAGAGTTGCGTATGTGCATTTGATCAAGTAACTTATAGATTTTTTTATCAATTTTTTTTTCATAATTTCAGACAAGTGATGCTGATGTTGATGCTGAGGCTGAACCTACTTCACCCGTGGATGTATATGTCATCGAGTGGAAGCAAGACGAATCACGAAGAGAACACTTAGATTATTTTTGTTATTATTACGGAACCACTTATTTTTGGATTTAAATTACTATTGTTAGTGGATCTTAACTTTAATTGTGATATGGTGATTGAATTTGTGATTTTTATTGTTATTTTTAATGCAATTTAATTTACGTTTATAAGGTATTCTTATTTTGTTATACATGTTTGCTCTAATTTAAAAATAACCATCATCTTGACAATTGATTTATGAAATTAATTGAATCATATAAAACTAGTTATGCCATTTATAACCCCCCACAAATTAAGATGTTATTGAGTAAGTCATAAACTGCCAGTAATATTTATTAAAAAAAAATTGAAATTCTATTGGTGGGCGTTTAAAACTGTCAAAAATGGACCTCCCAAAATTGTCACAATCTCAAAAATAATTTGTGGCGTTTTATATTGTAGTTGCGGCATTTTCATAAAATCATCGCAGTAATGCTCATGGCAACTCTAACTGTGTCGATTTTCGAAATCGCCGCAAACTATTTTGTGGGGGTTTAAAACTGCCACCAAATTATTAAAAAACCGCCACAATCTTACCCATTTTTGTACACTACTAAAAAACTATCAAAAAAGCGACGGAAAAGCGACGCACTCACTTTCATCGCTTTTTTGCTCGACGCTTTTAATAAAGCGATGAACTGCATCACAAAAAGCGACGGACTGCGTCGCCCTTAAATTTATTTTTTTAAAAAAATATATAAATAAAAATTGACGGATTGCGTCATTTTATATTTAAATTTTTAAATTTCTTTTCCAGAAAAGCGACGGACAAAGGGTCCCTGTCCGTCCCTTTTGTTCTTTATTTTCTTGAAAATTTTCAGAAAAGCGACGGACATAGGGTCCCTGTCCGTCGCTTTTTTTCTTGGTGTTCTTGAAAATTTCTAAAAAAGTGACGGACATAGGGTTCCTGTCTGTCGCTTTTCGAAAACAAAATTTAAAAAAAAAAATCAGAAAAGCGACGGACTAGAGGACCCTGTCCGTCACTTTTTCTGTAACATTTTTAACAACAGAAATTTAATAATAATTAATACAGTCCAATCCAACACAGCGAACCAACAAACAAAACACATAATATACATCATAACGAACATAATTAAACACTCAAAACGAATGAAGTCATAATATTTTAAAGTTTTTCAAATTTAACAACTTAAAGTTCATATATTATCCTACAATAATTCAACATTTCTAAAGTGCAAGTTGTATTTTTTTGGACAATTAAAGTACAAATAATTCCAACAAGTAAACCAAATCAAACCTAAGTGACAACACTGGATGGACACAAATTGATCTTGCAAGAAAATCAATTTTGTCATCAATAGGATCAACTAATGTTGTCACTTATGCTAAACTAACACTTTATCACTAAAGCACACTCTAAAAATTCAAACATATACTAAGAAATCAAACAAATCCTAAGTAAAATACAAGGGTTGTACATTGAATAAAAAAATCTAATATATACAATAATTAAAATTTAAGAGAAAAAAATACCTCAACTTTTTTCAATTAGGGCTGAGATGGAGGGGTTGGCGGCAGTGGGCTTGGCGGCGTCGAATATTAAAATATTTAATTAGATTGTACCCTTGCACTTAAAATTTTGTACAAAAATATTCAACCTTAATTAATTATTTCAAGTATCCTAAGTTCAAGTATCTAAAGTTGAAAATTTATTCAAATCAAAATAATTTCTAACTACTTAATTAAAAAATCCTAAGGTCAAGTTCTAAAATCTAAGTTCAAGTAAAAAAATCCTTAAGTTCAACTTAAAAATCCTAAAGTTCAAGTTTTAAATTTAAGTTCAAAGTTCACAACTTAAAGTTTACATGCATATCCTTCAAAAATTCAAGAATTCTCAAGTTCAACATTTCTAAAGTTTAAGTTGGTTTTTTTCTAAGTTAAAGTACAAACTTTCAAATTTCAAGTATAATTAAAGTTCAAGTATCTAAATTTGAGAATTTATACAAACCTAAAAAATTCCTAAGCACTTCAAAAATCCTAAAATTCAAGTTCTAAAATCTAAGTTCAAGTTAAAAAAATCCTAATTTTAAACTTAAAAAATCCTAAATTCCAAGTTCAAAATTTAAGTTGAAAGTTCACAACTTAAAGTTATATATCATACAATAATTCAATATTTCTAAAGTTTAAACTTAATTAATTCTTAAAAACCACAATTCAAGAAACCAAAGTTAATAACTTCATGAAAAATATAAATAATTCACAATTTCTAAAGTTTACAACCTAAGTTCAAATAAGTAAATGCTACACCAAAAAATATTCCAAGTTCAACTTAAAAAATTCGGCCTAAAGTTCAAGTTCAAAGTTCTAAATTCAATACAAGTTATGATTAAGTTCTAAGTTTCTAACTTCTATAATTACTTCTTAAATCTAACGTTTAACTTCAACAACACTTCAATTCAAACTAAAAATTACCCAAATTTACAATCTAATTTAAAAAACCCAATTCAATAAAATCCAAAAATCTTTATTCACTAATTCACAATTAAATATACAAACTAGCAATGTTAGTAACTTTATAACTTCAAAAACACTTCAATTCCAACTCAAAAAAATTCAAATCACAAACTAATTCAAAATACTCCAATTCAAAGTAAAACCCTAAAATCAAAACTATAACTTTTTGTTCACTAATTCACAATCAATGTTACAAATTAACTATGTTAACAACATATATTCAACAACATAAATGAAATAAACTAACTAACAATTCAAAATTTTCTCAATTTACAAAAAAACAAAACCCTAACTAAGTTTAACAAGGAGAGAAAAGGAGAAGAGAGAGAGGGTCGGACGTAGTAACTGAGAGAGGGGGAGGGACGACGAAGGCAGAGACGCCGGCGAGCTGTGTCGGAGGTGGGGGTGGGCGTCGGGGTCGGGGTTTAGGGGAGGGGATCGAAGAGAGAGAGAGAGAGAGAGAGAATTAAGAGAGTATACAAAATAAAAACTGGGAGAAGCTGTGGCTGATATTTAGTAGGGCGCGACGGATAGCGTCGCAAAGTCCGTCGCTCCATTTAAAAAATTTTGACCAAAAAAGCAACGGACTAAGCGACGCCATCCTTCGCTATTTTAAAAAAAATTATAAATAATAAAATAAAACTTTATAAAAAAATATTATAAATTAAAATTAAAAATAAGCGAAGGACTCCGTCGCTTATATTAAATTAAAAATAATTATTTTTATCGAAAGCGACGGACGGCATCGCCGTTTATATTAAATAATTAAGTATTAATTAAAAATATTTTTGACGCAAAAATCCGCCAAAAAAAGCGACGGACATAGAGTCACTGTCCATCGCTTTTTAAAATAAAAAATATAATCGACGAACGATGTACCTTTGTTCGTTGCTTTTTACCATCGACGCAGTCCGTCGCTTTTTTTTCGTTGTTTTTTCACCATTTTTTAGTAATGGTAGTGACTCCTTATTGAATAATCTGTTATACTAAACTTCTGGACTCCCTCAATTGTACCTGAATCAGCATGCTCTGTTAATTCGCAATGGTACAGCCTCTTTAGCTGCTCGACGAACATGTCGTAAATAGCTCGGGTGTAGTGCTCTTAAAGCTGCATCTCCCATTCATACCCGCTAAAGGGTGGTGAATGTGTCTTTCTTGCGTCAGCTTTTGCATGCAGTTTCTTCTCGTATTTGTATCTCAATGCTATCTCATATTGCTCGACGAACTGCTTTAGAGAGCTTCGTCCATTTATATAGCCGTCAAAAAATGCATTCATTGACTCGCACCTTTGCATGGACATCATGCCGGCCCAAAAGTAGTGCTTGAGAAATATGGGAACCCAGTTTTTCCTTTCTGAATGTAGATTGCGGAACCACTGTCTTTCCCCAAACTCATACTTTTCGATGAAGACAGCCCATTTTGCCTCAAACTCAGCTATAGTGATGCTATTAAAAATTATCGATTTCAATTCGAACTTGACAGCCTTATAATCCCATACTCCATTTAGCCTTGCAGGCAGCTTTGTCATGATGTGCCCAATGCAATACCTATGGATAGTGTCTGACAGCACCTCTCTAATTGCTGTCTTGATGCTCTCACATTAGTCTGTGAGGTTAGCCGTAGGAGGTTCATTACCCATTGCTGCGAGCCAAGTCAAGAACACAAAATTGTAAGTCTCGATATCCTCACTCGTGAGCAAAGCGCAGCCCAAAATGATGGACTGTTTGTGCTGATTCACACCAACGAATGAAGCAAACAGCATGCTCTATTGATTCACGAGGTAGGTCGTATCGAAACAAATAACATCACTAAACTCCCCATATGCATACTTGCAATGTGTGTGAACCCTTGCATTGATATCCGTGTCGATTGCATAAAAAATTCCTCATCCTTCATTTGCATATCGGCAAAGAACTTTTGTACTGCTGCAACATCGATGGACAATGTCTGCATCCTCCGCTGCTGAAGAATAAAGTTTCGGCAATCTTTGGGAGTGCACCCAATTTTCTGAGGACCACCCGCTTCGATTTCTAAGAGTCTTATGCTCTTCGAAGGTCTCAATCCTGCAATGTCATTGGCTTCTAGCCTTCTCTTCAACGCCCTATTTAAATGCCTATGGCAGTTAAAAATATGTGACAAAAAAGGTTCCAATACATGATTTTGAGCAGTCACAACTGTTGTAACCTCACACGAGCCATCGGCCATCACTTTGCAATTAACTTTTGCTTTGCAATCAACCTTTTTACTAGAATTTTTAGGTGTTGATTTTCTACCCTTATCGCAAGCAAAGGAAATGTATCTAGCATATTCATCACTTTTTTTTGTGGTACTCTTTTTCACAGCAGCAAAATCAGTGAGACGACTATGTTCTTTTTAAAATGCAAAAAGGGATTCAACGCTAGCAAAAATCATACCTTGAACAGGGCCTTCTATGTATTGTTGATTGGTAAAATTATTGTCGTTCATTGCATTTTCATCATCTTCTGAAACACTTTCATCAAAAAGATCAAATTCTTCTTCACCGAAAACACCTAAAGATTTGTCTTCTTGCTCCGCTTGATTTGACATGCTCATCTCTTCACGAATCAAATTTGGATGATTTTCATCCTCACTGTTCAAATAAGAATTAGGGCCATCACCATAGGCACCGTCTGATTCTTCGTTGTGTTGATCACTATTGGAGAGTAAATTATCACTATCATCTAAACCAAAAGCATTACTCAATACTTGGCTTAATTGCATATTATCATTGCTAGGTTCCATTTTAATAGAACGGATTGTGTGACTTGAATTTAGGATGGCTGGAAAAAAAACTCACAGTGATGTTAAAATGAGTAAGAAAAAATAGTAAAGGTAAAGGAAGTAAAGTTATCGACTTAGAAGGGTTTCAACTCGTGTCTCAAGAAAATCTTATACTAACAAATCAAATCCTTTCAATAACAATGTGTAGTCCAGTCAATTATTTGAGAATACCTTGAAGAGTCAAATCTGTTGATTTTATTTCTAGTAAAAAATTCTAAGATTTAATTTTGCATTAAATAAATAATAAACCTTGAGTTATAATTTATTAACTTTTAATACTAAACTATCACTAGGTTTGGGAAATAGTACATGTGTATGCACCACCTCAAGTTAATTAAAAAGATTGCACAAAACAAATCAAAATATAATCCAACTTCCGTTTTATTTTAAATTAAACTAAATAATTAATAAAAAATTTAATGTTCAATTTAATTAACTCAAATATCAATACGTTTGAAAAATACACAAGATATATACATCACATCATCTTAATTATTATGTATTAGAAAAATAAATACAAAAAGTAAAGGAAGTAAACTTATTGAAAGAAAAAAAGAAAATAAATAAGAAAAATTAACGGTGATTTTGATTTTGGAGGAAATGGTAAAATAGTTTTGGAGCCAAAAGGACATTCTTGTCTTTTGATAGAGTTGTGCCAATTCGTGTCATTTTGGATGGTGGCAAATAGCATTACCCTTTATTTTTTAGAAAAATATTTTGTGAGGTGTACTGTTCAGCTTGACCAAGGTCCAATGAAGAAACTTTACCATCGCTTGTTTTTTTGTTAATAATTGCGTACAGTTATGGATATAGCTTTTTGGGGTGTGGATTTACTAGAACTCATAACTTTGACATAGTGTATAAAAAAAATATGAAAAACTGTATTAAAATATTAAAAGTATTATATTTAAAACTCATAATTTTCAACATTTTCATAAATTATATATTAAAAATAAATTTATTAAATTTATATTCTGAATTTATTTTCGTAAAAATATTTAGTAAAGTGCATTGGATTGAGCTGTGAGCATTTGATACTCACATGGGCTCTGTTCAGTAGGAGCTTTCAGTTGCTTATGAGTTGTGAGCCTTTTTTGACCCGTCTTTATACTTACTTTTATAACATGAGCCAAATAGAAAATAGATGATAACCAGGCCAAAGAATATATTATTAAAAAAAAATACTATTTTTCAATACTTATTCAATTTGCATTTTATACTTTCATTAATAAAATGTCAATTTGATATTTATTTTACTAAAGTAGTTTTATTAGTGAAATTTTTAAATTTAAATTTGACTGCTAGTACTTTAATTAGTTGAAAAATGGTTACTTGATGATAAAATTAAAATTAAAAACAATAATTAATTTTTGCTCTATTAGCTAATATAAACATCAGTGTTCATTTTTATAAAGTAAAATTGACTCTTAATATCATATTGTCTGGGAAAGGACCTTCTATTGTTACTTGTATATATAAAAAAAATAGAAGTGAATATTATTTTCAATTTTTTTTCTAAAAGAACATAAAACTAAATATTAATGTTCAATTAAATATGATTTCTTAATTATGTAAAAATTTACTTATCAAAATAAAGGTACATTTGAAAAAAGAATAATAATCTTTTTTTAGTACTATATAAAATTATTTATCTTAGACTAAAACTAAAAGTTAAAAATATTTGATTAGGTAATGAACTGTAGAAGAAGCCACACCAAATTTATTGTGAAACATATACAGTTAATACTTATTCCATTTGAAAATATGTTAGTTTATCATGTGTTTGGTAGGAAGGAAAATATTTTATCTGAAAAAAATTGTTTCAATATTCAATACTCTCTACTCTCTAAGATATATGGACTATTTAAGAAAAACATAAGTACGAAGAAAATCATTTGTACCTTCGAATAATTTTTTAAAATTTTTTTCTTCCAATGTTTTATTGTCAGAAAATAATTTATGTTTTGAAAATGTCCTCTTACATACCAAACATATCTTTAAAATTAGACTGAAATGATGAAAAGAACCACTTGGAAATTGATGGTTGGAATAATTTTTATTTTTTATTGAAAATTGATGATTGGAATATGAGTGTGCATGCAAAGACAATATAATAATCAAAGAGATCAAGAAAGGAGAGGAAATAAATTGCTCTCTGTTGTTTTAATTTGTTTGATATGTTTTTTTAGTTTTATTTTTTAAAAGTAAATTATTTTTTAATAATTATTTAATTTTAACTTTTTACGTGATATATTTAAAATTATAAAATATAAATGTGAGACAAATCTTAAAATCATCAACTAGTCTTAAATCTTATTAATCTCATTATATATAAAAGTCTAAACATGTCAATGTGCATATACAAACATATGAAAGAGTTAGATAGAATATTCATACCATTGATCTAATATTTAGAAGGTTGTAAATAATAACTAATTTTATAAGTTTTCTTACACTAATTATACTTGATAATTGTAAATTTGTAAAAATTTGATGTGAAGCTTTAACATCATTTTGAAATAAAAATACCAAAAAACATCAATAGAAAAGCATAGAGAATACTTTCTTAAAAACTCTATTTTTTACAGACAATTTGTTTTATCTAATTTAGATAAAAGAAATTAATGAAGAAGTTGAAACAATATAATCAGCATTTTTAGATAAAAAAATAAAAACTGGACAATCAAAAATATTGAAAGATAAATGGACTTTTCAATATTTTTACTGTCTAGTTTTTATTTTTTTTCTCTATAAATACTTTTTATATTGTTCCAACTTTTTCATTAGTTTCTTCTATCCAAATTAGATTTAAAATAATCTCTGTAAAAAATAGATTTTTTAAGAAAGTATTATGTCTATGTTTTTTTAATGTATTTTGTAAAACTTCACATCAAATTTTTAGAAAGTTACAATTATCTCTCACTCTCTTTACTCCAAATTGAACAGTTAATGTTAATTTTTAAGTGTTTAACTTCATGTAATAATATATTATTATTTATAAAGGTCCGGATTAACTCTAATTAATAGATGCCAGCCAATTGTTTGTAATACATTACCTTGGATTTTAATGTAAAAATATTATTTATTAATATGGAGTTTGAATTGTTTAATTCAAAATACTAAAATATTTATGTTAAAGAATAGATAGTATTTTATTTTTATTATTATTATTATAATTTTTTTATGATTTTATTTTATTATTTTAACTGAAACTACAATCATAAAATTTTCACTATTAAATTTTGTTTGGACCTCAAAATTTTAGAGACAGAAAACGAATATTTAACTAGCTAATTACTAATCAAGATTCAAACACTACTATTGTTAGAATTAAAAGATTAAAAATATATTAAATATTGAAAAACGACCTTTTTTATAATGTTTTTTATGGTACGAAAAATCATTTATGTTTTCTTTAAAAAAATGTTCTTTTCTTTTATTTTTAAAATTAAAAAAAGGTAAAATAATTAACAGTGATACGTGTGTGTGTATATATATATATATATATATATATATATATTGTGCACTAATTTTATATTTCTTACTATGAAGAATTAATGGTAAGTAGAGTAGATGAAGAAAAAAGCAACAAAAAAATATACAACAAAGACTATTACAATAAAGGATAGAGACAAAATTAAAATTATGAATATTTATTTAAATAATGATGAAAAGTAAGAGGATAAACAATAATAATGAATGGATGAAATATCAAAAAGAAAATGTTTCTTTATTTTTCTCTTCAGAAACTTGCATAAAATTACGATACCTCTCCCTTGTCTTCCGCCTTATATTTTACCTAAAATAGATTTAATATTAAAGACCACTCTACCTTAAATTATATAACACAAATACACATCTATAATAAATAATAAATTATATATTCTTGTGAAAAACTTATTATATATATGTACATACTTATATATATGTTTAAAAAATATAAGCGTAATATATATATTACATATACAAAGAAAAATTATATACTTATTTTGAAAGTTCAATCCTACAAAATCAAACTATTTTTTTAAATAAAAATAAGAAAAAAGAATAGTTTCACTGATGTAAGAAACATCTTCAGAAGATCAAAAACTCATAGATGATTTAAAATTACAAAAATCACAAAATTTAAGTACTAATAATAAATTAAATAAGATTTTTTTTGTAGAATGTTTTAGCAGTCAATAATTTTAAAAGATATCTCATAAATTTTACGAGGTATTTTATAATCGGATCAAATTTAATAGTACATGATATACAATAACAATAATGTTAAATACCTAACACATAATCCATTGCTGAAATAGAAATTGTTATATTTTTCATTTTTTATAATTTAAGGTGAATACAACAACAATGAGAGGGTTTTAGGAAATTTTGTGGTTTTAATTGATAAGAATTAATTAAGTAGATGCTTAATTCTGGGATTCTATCACTCTATTGATAATTTATCGTATTAAGAATACGTTAAAAGTATCTTTTTTGTGTAGTTAATCTATTTTTATTATCAAATTCAAATTTAAAAAAGGAGATCAATAGTAATAATTGTGCCTCGATTTGAAGAGTTGTTTATAAAATGATATTTTTTATTTTCGTCCAATTCAGGAACAATTTACATCATGACCCCAATTATTATTTTTTGAGAAAACTACAAATTCTATGAAAAAATATTAGATCATGATTTAAATTTTTATAAGTTAATCAAATGTTAAAGAACTATCTAATATGTATTTGTAAGATCAAAAAATATATGAACAAAAAGTATACCGAAATTCAATATTAAGCTACAAAGAATTTGTTTTATCTAATTTAGAAGGTTGAAAATAATAACTAATTTAAGGGTTATATTTGCACTCAAAAGGATTGAGATAAAATCTAAATAGTAATTTTAAAAAAATATTTATGTGAATCGACTACAACATTTGTCATGCTTTTAGATGTAGGCACGTACTTACCATAATAATAATTAGTTTTTTGGTAAAATATCAGGATTTTATTAATGAAAAAATTATTTAACTACACACTCCTTTTTATCATATTTTCTTATTTTTTCTACCGTTTTAAAAAATATCAAAAATTCCTTCTTTTACTTCCATCATCCCCTTTTCCGGATACACCAATTCAAAATATCATACTCATGATTTTCTTCATTTTTTCACTCAACAAATTTCTCTACAGTTACATTCATTAATCTATTTTTGAATTTTAAATATTTTCTCTTTCCAATTAATGATTTCAAGTTATTCAAGAGCTAAATTTATTTCCATCACTTCAGTTTTTTTTGTTTTTTCATCTTAAAAAATTGTTGATACATATGGATGAAAGTCGATTTTGGTTTTTCATCTTTTTGTGATACATATAGGTTCACATTTTTAATGTATCTAATTGTTTTTGTTTCTTAAATCAATGTGTAATACCTTTGTTTCAACATTATGATACATTACATTGGAATTATATTTTCGAGATGGATAAATTTAACATGATACATTAATATTTATGTACCTTGTTTGAATTGTTAAGTACAATATTTTTACTAGTTACATTAAATAGGTCATTATTTCCCATAAGATGTTATATTTGAGATAAGTACATTACTGATAGTCGTTATGTATCAGATACATTAAAAATCTGAACATATATGTATCACAAAAAGATAAACAAAAAAAAATCAAAAAAAAATCAACAATCTGATTTGTTGAAAGCAAAAAAATGTGATGACGAAATCCTTCTACACATTCTTCTTTGCTCTGTGTCAACTCCTGTAACTTTTTTTTACTTTCAACAATGGCGTCATACATGGATCTTGACTCAAAGCCCTTACCGGGGCCACCACCAACTCCCGTAGTTTGACCAACAACAATTCCATCACTTTTGTATTGTTCATACCTCCCCTCACTTTTTCAGATTTTGAAATATCTCAATAAGATCGACAGATTCATTTTGTATCAATACAATTTATTGACAATTTTGATTTAAAAATTGAGAGTTTTTTGGAAGAATGAGAAGAAGAATTTTGAATTTTGAATTGTACTAGCATGTTTTAATTTGTCAGGAATTGAATCTCATTGTCAATAAAGTTTTTCCATTGTTTATGCTTTCTTTATTTACTTTTTTCCTTTTAAAATGTAACAAAATATTTAATTAACAGATCTTCCATTAATTTTTCTTTTTTACCACAACAGCATTAAAGATATCACTATGCATCAGAAAAGATGACTTATGTATTCGAGTTTCTCAAAAAATAAGAAATTTTGATAATTTAAAAAAAATGCAATAGCATGTAACTTACTCTTAACACTATGGAATTTAGGTAAGTTATACTTCATTAATATCAAAACAAATAGAAACTCACTTGGGCTTATTACCCAAATCCATAGTACAATGCAGAAAGAAAATTCAAAAAAAAAGAGGGAGCTACTTTCACCTATAGCCCATTTTTGATAAAGTCCATATCTCATCTCTCTATAAACATATACATATAGCCTAGGGTTTCCTAAATCAGTATACTTTCCTCTTCCATCTTCTTTTTTTTTTGCACCTGGAAATATTTCTGCTGTGGGGCAACTTGACTCACCGATTCCACTTGCTTTAGGTCATCAATGTAATCCATGTATTCGTCTCCCTCCATTTCTTTTTCAGCTATCATAAATAAGTTTTCTTCCTGTTTTGCAACTTCTTCATTTGCTCTGCTAGTTAACTAACAGATTTGGTCCTTAGATGGGTTCTCAAAACGTGGTCGAAGGTGTTTCTTTTTTAAACTCCTGGATCTAGTCTCTTGGAAAGGTATTGACACAAATGGTGAGTTTTCTGCCTTTCTTTGTCTTTCTCTCATCTCTTTCATATCTGATTCCTCTTCTTCTGCAGGTGGTGTATGAAGGAAGTGCATGGGTGGCTTCCTTCCACCTTCCAGCCATTGTTGTCATCATCTTCCAGGTTTAACAACTCCATTCTGACTCAGATCCTCCTCTTTTGTCTGCTCTTTTTTGTTAGTTGACTGTAGCCTAGTGTCAAGGACTTAGACTTTAACTAAGACCTCCGTGCGGTACTTGAAAATTTACTCACAAATCTTTCACGATCTTGTAAGATCAAGTAAGCCTTTAAGACTAAATCGATAAGGGAACACTAGATTGTAAGAAAGACAAGAGAGATTTTATGAAGAAAGCTTTGTATTACTTGGAAGAATGCTTGATTTCTGGATGGGTTGCTACAAATGAATGCCCCCTCTATTTATACTACTCCTAAGGGGCTCAAGTGTAAATAAAAATTGCTATACAAGTCCTTCCATATTTATAAAGAAGTGCCTACTCTAGAATTCTCTACACCATCTAGAGAATTCCAAGTCTTTCAAGACTTCTCTACAAGTTTCTACAAGAATCTAGAGTCTTCCACTAACCTCTCCAAAACTCTAGGTTCTTCTTCCTTCTTCATGATCAAGTGGCGGGTCGTAACATTCTCTCTCACCTGATGTGGCGACGAACGCGGCGCACTACTGCTGCAAGAACTCTCAAATTTTGTCTTTAAACTCCTACAGGTCTTCATACCTCTCCAAGGTGGCCTCCTTCGGAGATTGTCCCTTCTAGTGGACTAGGAACATAGTAGTGGCCTATTGTCCTTTCGCTTGGCTTGGTAGTCCATAATGGCCTCAATGTCTTGATCGTGGGAGGCGATAATTATGACCAGCGCCCGACTTGATTCTTCTCGACTAGCATCATCCTTATCCTCATGGTACGGCTTGAGGATACTGGCATGGAAGACAGGATGAACCTTAAAATGGTAGTGGTAGCTCCAACCTATATGAGATTTTACCGACCTTGGCAATGATCCTGAATAGGCCCTCATACTTTTGCACCAAGTTTTGATGCATGCCTCGCAATGCTTTAAATTGTCTTGGGTTGAACTTGGCCAAGACCATGTCTCCAACTTTGTAATCTGTGGGACGACGCTTGCGGTCGGCAAACTTCTTCATCTTCCTCGCTGCCTTGTCCAAATAATACTTGGCAGTGTCGAGCTGCTCTTCAAAGACCTTGGCCATATGATAAGCCCCCAAACTCTTGCCTTCGAATGTGGCTGGCAGTGAATGTAAAGTTTGTGGCTAGCTTAAACGGTGTCCGCCCTATTGCCTCATTCCACTGCAGGTTATATAAGAATTGGGCTACGTCCAATAGCCTCGCCCAATCCTTCTGATGAGAGCTCACAAAGTGCCTCAAGTAGCACTCTAGAAAGACATTGACTCATTCCATCTGGCCATCTATCTGCGGGTGGAAACTAGTGGAGAAATGCAATTTCATGTCAAGAATCTTGAACAATTCTCTCCAAAAGTTCCTGGTAAAGCATGGGTCTCTATCGCTAATGATGTGCCTTGGCAATCCCCAATATTTCACCACATTTTTGAAAATAGCTTTGCTGCCTCCTTAGTAGTGCAACCTGTCATGGCGGGCATGAAGCTACCATACTTAGAGAACTTGTCCACCACGACCATAATCGTCCTGTACCCGTCAAACTTCGGCAAACAAGTGATGAAGTCCATGGTCACACTCTCCCATGGACGCTCTGCTATGGGAAGGGGCTCCAAGAGCCCTCCTGATTGACGCTGCTCCACCTTGTCTTGCTGGCATACGAGACAAGTCTACACATAGCATTCAATATCATCCCATATGCGTGACCAGTAGTAAATTGCCTCAATCAATGCCCTTATGCAACGCTTCCTTCGATGCCCGGCCCACAATGTGTCATGGCTTTCCTTTATGATCCGCCGCCTAATTGTTTCTAATTTTGGCACATAGATCCTTCGCCCGGTGGTAAACAAGAGTCTTTTTTTGATCCAGAGGCCCTTGTCTTTCCCTGCATGGCTAACTCCATAAGCCTCATTGCCTCTGGATCGTGCTGTAGACCATCCTTGATTGCATCTTGGATGTCACAATGTGCTGTAGTGATGGCAGCCAGCTCGAACTTCCTGCTCAAGGCATCAGCCACAACATTGTCTTTGCCTGGCTTGTACTCAAACTCATAGTTGAACTCGGCCAAAAAGTCTTGCCACCTAGTTTTCTTCGGTGTGAATTTCTTTTGTGATTGAAAGTAGCTAGTGGCCACATTGTCGGTCTTGACCAAGAACTTAGATCCAAGTAGGTAGTGCCTGCACGTGTGTAGACAATGGACGATGGCCATCACCTCCTTCTCATGCACGGTATACCGTCGTTCTGTCTCATTTAGCTTGCGGCTCTCGAAGTCAATAGGGTGCCTATCTTGCATTAATACTCTCCCAATAGCATAGTCAGAGGTATCCGTGTGCACTTCAAATATCTTGGAGAAGTCAGACAACGCAAGGATCGGCTCTTCTGTCACGGCAGTCTTGAGGTCTTCAAAAGCCTTCTTGCACTCATCGCTCAAAACCCATGTCTTACTCTCCTTCAGTAGCTCGGTAGTGGAGCAGCTTTGGTGGAATAGACACTTATAAACCTGCGGTAATAGTTAGCAATTCCAAGAAAAGATCTAAGTTTGGTTACCTTTGTGGGCGCCTCCCATTCCTTGATGGCCCAAACTTTTGTCTCGTCCATCCGTAGTTCTTCCTGGGTGATAACATGTCCCAAGAAGTGCACTTCATGTTGGGCGAACTCGCACTTCTCCCACTTAATGAAAAGCTTATTTTCGCGCAGGACTTGGAACACTTTCTTCAAATGCTCCACGTGCTCCTCCAAGGTATTGCTATAGATGACTATGTCATCCAAGTAAACTACCATGAACTGATCCAAGTAGGGGTGAAAGATCTTGTTCATTAGTGTACAAAAGGTGGCGGGTGCGTTGGTTAAGCCATAGGGTATCACCAACCACTCGTAAGCTCTGTACCTTATCATACATGTTGGCTTTAGTTTATCTCCCTCTGCTATGCATACCTGGTAGTAGCCTTTCCTTAGATCTACCTTGGTGAAGTACTTGGCCTATCCAAGTCTATCAAACAAGTCGTTAATGAGTGGGATGGGATACTTGTTCTTCACGGTTAGCTTATTAAGCACTCGATAGTCTATGTATTGGCGCATCGAGCCATCCTTCTTTTTTTGAAATAAAACTGGCGCACCATAAGGTGCCTTAGATAGATGAATATGATAGGCCTCGAGGAGCTCCTTCAACTGCTTCCTCAACTACTCTAACTCGGGTGGAGCCATGAGGTATGGTGGGTATGCGGGCGGCCTTGCTCCTGGCTCCAGCTTGATCCTGTGGATACCTTTAGATGTATGTATCCTTTTTTCATTTTTTTTAATATTCCACTCCAATTTCTAGGGACTTCCATGTTTGGTCTTCTTACTTTTATCAACATATATATGTTTATGGTAATGTTATGAATGACTCTTGCCAAAGATGTATACTTTCCTTCATGCTTCCTCTTGTTTGTTCTCTTTCATAGTTTCCATACGATAAAGCTTAGGATTGCCCTAAAATATGGCTTCATACTAACAATATTGTCAGTTCCCCACCATAACATTATGACTTCTGTGAGTGGCAGTCCTTCAATATTAAAACCTGCAAAAGAGCAAAATTAGGACCAAGTTATGTTAGCAAAATTTGATTTGAGGAACATATGGGTCATAGTATCTTGCCCTGGTTGTTCACAGCACCAACATCTAGAAAGGCCTTCAAACCTCCACCTTCTTAGAACATCATCGACTGGAATATTAAATTTCCACAATCTCCAAACTATAAAGCACATTTTAAAAGGCACTCTCTTAGTCCACGACCATTTGTATACTCTATTTGGGTCCTCCGTATGCCTTATGTAATTCCAAGCAGATTTGACAGTGAACTTCCCATTTGTTTCCAACATCCATAATGGTTTATCATTTTCTACTCTTCCCCTAGGAGGTTTTATATGCTCAAGGATATGTTCCACAATTTCTGGTGGAAAGATCTCTTGCATAATCTCAACATCTCATTCCTCTTGGTTTGTAATATCCTCAATCTTTGTATATCTTTCATCCCACTCCCAGTTGTTTCTAATGACTGTATAGATATCTCCTAAATCTATCCAATTATTATGCTACACTATAGCTCATCCTCTCTTTATCTGTCATAAAATCTGATGTTCTATTAGCTCCTTGCTTGTAGCATTTTTTTCTATACTTGTGATTCTCCTGGTCTCTACATTATATAATAAGGATTAGTACCTTTGCAGTATTTATTTTCCATGTAATCTTTCTATAAGGATTGATTTGTTCTAAAGTTCCACCATAACTTACAAAACAGAGCCATAGTCATATTATGCATAAGTCTAAATCCTAACCCTCCTTTTACCTTTGGTAGACATAAATTGCTCTACTTACACCAATGTCTTCCTCTTCCCCTTATGCAATTACTTTGGAAAAATTAAGCCATCATTTTTTGCACCTATTTAAGAACATTGATAAGGGGATTCATAATTGATAAATAGTGAATGGGAGTACTCTGCAACACATGTTTTATAAGAATAACTCTTCTTTCATAGGATAGTAATCTACCTTTCCACCCTTGTAACTTTGGTCCTATCCTTTATATCATTGATTGATAATATATCTTCTGCTTTCTTCTGTAAAAGATAGGACATCCCAAATAAGTGAAAGGAAAATCCTTTCTTAAGATTCCTGTAGCCACTTTTGCAGTAAAATTCTCCTCTCTCAATACTGTAATGCATATAAATAACACTTTTTTCTTTGTTTACCATTTGTCCTGAAATCTTCTCATACTTCCTTAAAGTGTCCGTGATCATCTGTATTATATTCACTATGCCTTGCATAAGATTATCATATCATTGGCAAATGCGAAGTGGTTTAATTTCAAACTTTCCTTTGGCATGCCAAACCTCTTAAACTCTTTCCTCCTCATAAGGGCATCAACGACCTTGACATAACTTCAACAACAATTATGAGCAAAGTTGGAGATAATGGGTCTCCCTGTTTTAATCCTCTAATTGATTAGGAGAAGCATTTAGGTTGCCCATTCAACAAAATTAAATACCAGTTGTAACTTGTCAACTTGTAAATAATTTCTATGAATATTTCTCCAAACCCCAATCTTCTCAGGACCTTGGTTAGAAATAACCATTCTACAATATCATATCTAGTTTTATAACTAGGTTAAGTGACCTTTCTCTTTTCCTTATTTCTGCAATAATCTCCTATACCAATAATATATTTTCAGCAATACTCCTTTCTTGCACAAAACTTACCTGCTCTGGGGAAACAATATGAGGTAGAACTTTTTTGATTCTTTCATGCATAATCCTTGAGAATATTTTATTCAAAAAATTACTCAGTGAAATAGGCCTTAGATCTGAAAGTGTTTACCTCCATCTTTTTTGGTATGAAAAAAAAATTACTATGAGTAATATACCTTGGTATTTCTACTCCCCCAATAAATGCTTTAACCATTTTGTGAATGTCCTCATCTATGATGACCCATGTACTTTGAAAGAAAGCTTCTGTCATTCCATCCGATCCTCCAGCACTGTCTTTGTTTAGATTCATAACTGCATTTTTCACTTTCTTTATTTCTAGTATAGCTTGCAATTCTTCATTCATTTCCTCATTAATTACCACTGGCAGCTCATTTATCATATCTTTGTCCATCCCTATATTATGCATTGTGAATTGCTTCTTATAGAATTTCACTGCTGCATTGGCAATGTCCTCCTATTGCTCCAACACCTCTCCTTGTTCATTATGAATTCTATTCACCCTTAGTCTTTTCCTTCTTCCCTTTACAATAGTATGAAAGAATTTTGTATTTATTTCTCCTTTCTTGAACCATTGCATGCTTGCTTTTTGCTTTCAGAATTTCTCTTTTTTGTGGAGCTGTAGTTTTAACTGAGCTTGAGAGTTATAAAGTATTTTTCTGTTACAATCTGAAGGGTTTTCTTCAAATTGCTTTTCTTGAACTCTTATTATCTCTTCTAAAGTTGCTATTTATTGAAAAATATTCTCAAAGGTAGCTTTACTCTATTGTGTTAGAGCCTTCTCAACCCTTTTTAACTTGTAGTAAAACAAGCTGAAAAGGTCTCCTTCAAAATCTGCAGTCTAGTGCTATTTAATCACATTTGTAAAAGACTCCTCCTTTATCCAAAAATTAAGGAACCACCTCTTCTAAATTCTGCTTAAACGTTACCTCTACAGGGCTATGGTCTGACCCACTTCTTACCAATGATCTACTTCAATTGTTGGAAATATGTCTTGTAATTTTTCATTACTCAATATCCTATCCAATCTTTTAAAAATACAGTCACCTTCTATTTTGCCATTTCACCATGTGTACTTGCTATCTTTAAAGCTCATATCCTACAAGTTACACACATTAATATAATGGTTAAAATCTCTCACTTCGACTTCTGTGACTGCTCTGCCTCTAAGTTTTTCTTCTTCATTACAAATGACATTAAAATCTCCCCCTACCATCCAGGAGGATATGTAGTATTGGCTATTTCTTCCATTGCTTTCCATAGCTGTAGTCTTTCTCCTTGAGTACATTTTGCATAGACTAGAGAAATTATTACCTCTAAACCTGCATTTCTATTCTTCAGATTAATAATTAGCATCTGATCTTCATCCCTTACTATATTATATTCCATTTCCTCATCTATGAATGCCCATATTTTACCATTAACATTAGTAGCAACATGTTTCATCCCCAATCTTCTTTTGTACTCTTCAATCCCTTGATTATCTTCAAATGGTTCTGTCATCCCCACAAAATAATATTAATTTCTTTTATGTATATTTATAAGCCTAATAAATGCTTTTGGGGTGTCTGCTGACTTAATATTTCAAACTAGAATCTTCATTGATACATTGGATTCTTGACAATAGTCTTCTTTGATTGCCTAGATAAAGCTTGTGCCTCCTTATTCTCAGCTTCCTTTTATTTGTGTATACCTCCTTTAACTTGCCACTATGTTTGGGAGATAAATCTCCTTCATTAGCCGCATTATTAATACTTCTGCTCATGTCCACCTTATATTTGTTCCCCTTTTTCTAGTTCTCTCCTTTACCATTACCCACATTTGCATAGCTAATAGACTAACATCCTCCAGATTAGATCCATATACCACCATAGTTCTCTCATTCTCCTTACTTCCTTCTTTCATTGTTAGATCTTTCCGTATTGCATTAGTATCTTCTTTGATATTAGGTTGTACAACCTGTTCCTCGTTACTTTTATCTACTGTCTTCTATTGATCTTCTCCTTCCCCCACATGTTTGATGATTTCTCCCTGATATTCTAATTCTGTCTCATTCTCCTTTCTTTCCTTACCAAAGTTTTTATTCACCCATTCTTTTGTACTTTCCTTTGGATTTTCATCTGTATGCTCTTCTTTCTTTTTCTTCTCTTCTTTCCCATCTTTCTCCCTTAATGTCTCAAAAGTATTTTCGTCTTGGTAATCAATGTTCCCTTCAATATGTCCATACTTATCTTTTTTATATTTATTTATTTCTCTAACCATCCATTCTTGTCTATTATTTCTGTTTCTCACTACTTTTCCACTTGTAAGCATTCTCCTATTTTCTATTGTTGTGCCCACTGTTTCTTCTGCCTCTTTCTTTCCTTCTAGACTTTCTTGTTCCTCCTTGTATGTATCATATAATTTCGGATGCAAAATCCAATAATTATTCTCATCATGTCCTTGTAAAGAACACTCCTTACAGTATTTAGGCATATGATCATATTGCATCTTTATCCACTTTTATTTTATTTCTCTTGTTGTATTATCTTATTTATTGATTCGAACTCTTTGAGGTAATTTTGCAATCAAATCTACTTCTGTCTTCACTTTTGCACAACTTGGCCTCGTCTAGTTTCTTGTAGCTATGTCCACTGTAAGAGATTTTCCTACAACCCTTGCTATTGAGAAAATTGCATCCCTTGCAAAGAAGTTTGGTGGTAGATCTGGAAAGGATATCCAAGCAACTTCAATTGTTGTTTCCACATCTGGTTCAAATCATGGATCCCACTTAAGGGTTCTCATCTGTCAATAGTTCTCCTTTGTCTTCACATAAAAGGCAGTGGTGGATAGTAAATGTACATAGTCCTCAATTGTCGCCAGTCTAATGAGGATATGTCCAGCGTCTAAAACTGCATCCACTTTTGATTCCACATTGCCCCGGTATAGATCTTCTTAACTCTCCAATTTCAGGATTTTCATAATAATTATACTTTACAAAATAGCAGGTTTTATTCCATTCTTGTCATATTTTTAAAAATTTATACGATTAAGAAAAGTATTTAAAAAAATTATTCAATTATTAATGTTATTTTAACATACATTGAATACTTATATCTGATAAATTCTTTTGTATTTAAATGATATATAAAATATAAAGTTAGAGGATTAAAATGAAATAATTTTAAACTAGAGTGTCAAAATTTTTAAGCAAATTAAAGAATTTATATATGTATTTGGCCTAATTAAATTAATAATTTTAAGCAAACATGTTTGACCAAAGCTTCTCACTTTATGGTTTCCATACAAGAGAAATTTCGTGAAATGTAAATGACCAATTGATAAATTAGAGATGTGAAGAAAAAGCAACGTCACATTGAAGTCCAGCTGGTCCCCCTTGATTTTCAAATTTCAAATTTCCTTCCTAAAAATGATCGTATATTGACAAAATAAAATAATAATACTTATATGTTCACGATTTGTTTAATAAGGGTGATTCACCCCTCTGTTTATTTCTTCTTATTTTTTATGTCAAATTAATAGTGGATAATTATTTTATTTATTTATTATATTAAAAATATATATTTAATAATATTTATCTAATTTATAAAATTAAGAAATAATTTTAATTTAATTTATAATTTATTTTTATTATTAATTAATAATTATTTTTCCATTAAATTATTTTAAGATATTATTGATAAAATTATTCGTTTTCTTAAAAATTATACAAAATCAATTGTGGTTATTATATAATAAGTATAAAAAGATCTGAACTGTTCAGAAAAATATAAATAAATCTGAGCCGTACATTCATTATCCGTTACAGCTCATCCGTCCCTTTCTTTCAAACCCTAAAACGCTTTTGAAACCGTGAAAAAAATATCAATCTCACTATAAAATACAGACCCACCCCACCCCCCTTGTTTGTCTCTACAATTTATCTTTCATTTGTATTCCAATTTTGTTGAGATCTACAAAATTTTTGTTCATATTTTGTCCAGATCTCAGTTCCAAAATGCGTGAAATCCTTCATATTCAAGGTGGACAATGCGGCAACCAAATTGGTGCCAAGTTCTGGGAAGTTGTTTGTGCCGAACACGGCATTGATTCTACCGGTCGTTACAGTGGTGATTCTGATCTCCAGCTTGAGAGAATTAATGTCTATTACAATGAGGCTACCTGTGGAAGGTTTGTTCCTAGGGCTGTTCTTATGGATCTGGAACCTGGTACCATGGACAGTATCAGATCTGGTCCTTATGGACAGATCTTCCGTCCTGATAACTTTGTTTTTGGACAATCTGGTGCTGGTAACAATTGGGCTAAGGGACATTACACGGAAGGCGCTGAATTGATCGATGCCGTTCTCGATGTTGTTCGTAAGGAAGCCGAAAACTGTGATTGCCTTCAAGGTTTGTCTTTCTCGGGAATTTTGTTTTCATGTGATGTTGTTGTTATAGATCTGTGCATTTTGAGGGATTTCTTGACGTTTTCTGTGTGTTTAATTTTCAGGATTTCAAGTGTGCCATTCTTTGGGTGGAGGAACAGGGTCTGGAATGGGAACGCTATTGATCTCTAAGATAAGAGAAGAATACCCAGATAGAATGATGCTTACCTTCTCCGTTTTCCCTTCACCTAAGGTTTCCGACACCGTTGTTGAGCCTTATAATGCTACCTTGTCCGTGCATCAATTGGTTGAAAATGCCGATGAGTGTATGGTGCTTGACAATGAGGCTCTATATGACATCTGCTTCAGAACCCTAAAGCTTACCACCCCAAGCTGTAAGTCATTTCAGCATCTCTATTGCGCTTTTCTTTGCCTAATCTGTTTGATTGTCTTTAACTGACCATGTTCCGTATTTCTTCTTAGTTTTTTGTATTTAACACTTTGAAGTTCTGCATCATCTGATATGTTTGATTGTTGAAACTTACTGTGGAGCATGTTTTATCGTAATATTCATTGTTTCTTATCTCCCTTTGTTGAATGGAACAGTTGGAGATCTAAATCATCTGATATCAGCTACAATGTCTGGCGTAACCTGTTGCTTGCGTTTCCCTGGACAGTTGAACTCTGATCTTAGGAAATTAGCTGTGAATCTGATTCCATTCCCTAGGCTCCACTTTTTCATGGTTGGTTTTGCACCATTGACTTCACGTGGTTCTCAGCAATACCGGGCGTTGACAGTGCCAGAACTTACACAGCAAATGTGGGATGCCAAGAACATGATGTGCGCAGCTGATCCTCGTCATGGAAGATATTTGACTGCCTCTGCTATGTTCAGGGGTAAGATGAGCACAAAAGAGGTGGACGAGCAGATGCTCAATGTGCAAAACAAGAACTCTTCCTACTTTGTTGAGTGGATTCCAAACAATGTTAAGTCAACTGTTTGTGATATCCCACCAACCGGGCTTAAGATGGCATCAACATTTATTGGGAACTCAACATCCATTCAAGAGATGTTTAGGCGTGTGAGCGAGCAGTTCACTGCTATGTTCAGGAGAAAAGCTTTCTTGCATTGGTACACTGGGGAAGGCATGGATGAGATGGAGTTCACCGAGGCAGAAAGTAACATGAATGATCTGGTTTCTGAATATCAGCAGTACCAGGATGCCACTGCTGATGAGGAGGAATATTATGAGGAGGATGAAGAAGAGGATATCAATCATGCTTAATTTGGATGATGCCAAACCACAATTTCCTGTTGATGGTCTTTTGGCAATGGCAATGTAATGTGTCTTGATAGCTCTAGTGCTGTCATGTAATTTTTATGCTAGCTTCAAAGACAATCTGCAGTATTGTAATAGTAGTACTTAATTCTGGTGGTTGTGTTCTATCTTGGTTTTATGACTATTAAGTTTTTATTGCTATTTACATAGCTGTGTATTGCCTATTCTGCTTTCTACTACTATCTTGTTCTATTTCGTCTTTTGTGTTTATGTGTTTTTCATAGTTAGTACCTTGATTTGTTGCTGTTCATAAGACTTTCGATTTGAAGTTACAAGATGGATCGTCATATTTCTTGATTGTATCTTCATTCAGTTCCAAGTTGGTTGTGGCTCAGTGGTTGAAACTTGAATAAGTTTAAGTTGAGAATGAAATTGCACATGCAATTTTGTGAAATTGATTACTAGCAAGATGGATGGATGTGTATTTTGTAGTTTATATTAGATAAAATTCAAATGTGGATATTTTTACAATCATCACTTTACTCATCTATAGATAATTCTTGTTTGATTCTGTTTGCAGTTTTTACCTCAAAAGTTCATTCAGTCTTTGATTATTGAACTTTTTTCCAACGAAATCAACTATTCAGTTTTACATTTGCAAGACTTAAATTAGCTATGTTTATTATGTGAAGTTGTCAATTTATGATTATTAATGGTAATTTATTATTAGAGATATCACCTAAATGCACGATTGCTATGCTAAATACATTTCTCATAACCAAAGGTGAGACATGCACAAAGTTATAGTAGTATATTTGCAACTGACATTAAAAATGAGATTCTTGATATTGTAGGGCCTATTTGTTTAGTGACATGGTGTGACCAAGTTTGGATTTTTGACATTGCAGAGCCAACCTTTTCTCATCTGATGCACTATTGTTGTCCGATTTTCTCATTAAAAAAGGTGTCAAACACTTCAATATAAAGTGTATGAATTAGACGTAGCTAGCCTTTGGTCATAGATTTAGTTGACACTTAGAAAAATAATGAATTTTTGAAGTTGTTTGGAAAAATAGATTTTGAAATTGTGTTTGAACATACATTTTACTTGAAAAAAATTTAAAGTTTTGTGAGTGGAAGTGAAATTTTACCCAAAAATTGATCCGGACTAGCTTTAGAATTAAAGTTTTTGTTGAGGATAATTTTTTTAAAAACTAACCAAATTTCATGAATAAATAATATTTTAATTTTCTTTTATTTTAAAAAATTTACTCGCAAAATGCATGTATAAAATGGGAGCGTAGTCAAAGACTCAAAGGTGAATGAAGAGGATTTACATTTGGTGCATTTTATGGTCCAAATGAAATAAATTTTCAAAATCTAAATTATCCCTCTCTTAAATGCGATTTTCATCTATATCTTGTTTTAAGAAAAGTTTGGGAAGTAATAAAGGGGTAATTTTGACAAATTACTCTTTAATTAATGTCATTAAGTAACCTTTTCTTAAGAGGTTCACAACACTCTAAAAATCCATTTGATATTTGAATAGTCAAATGAAATTTTCTTTGACTATTTTTTTCAAATACGGTTTAAATATTTTGATTTAATGTCTTATATTGTCTTAGGAAAATTTTAATTAGACGTGTATTTTATCAAATTAATCTTATTTTAAACTCGGAATTTGGTGATTATTATTTTATTCTATGGGTAGTATAGGAAAAAAGGTGATTAGAATGATTACTATTCTACTACTGTTTTACCGCCTTTTCACCTTTTTTAGAACTTCTTTACCTTTTTTTTTTTTTTTTGAAATAGTCCCGCGCTTATTATAAAGTCCTTCATATTCTCCGTGCTCTTTCCCTCCTTATTCACAACTTAAACAAATCACTGCAATTTCCCTCCCAAATAAAATCTTCGCCCATTTTTCTTCCTTCTTCTCCAATCCCTGCTTTCATGTGAAAATGGGAAAACAAACCAAACCAAGAAGAGGAGAAAACATAGGCAAAGGAAAAGTAACTCCTGTCCAAGTTGCTTTCATCGTCGATCGTTACCTCTCCGATAACCATTTCACCGAAACCCAATCCACCTTCCGATCTGAAGCTTCTCATATCCTATCCAAATTGCCCATCAATGAGGTAACCAATTCACATACGTTGGTAGATCCAAACAGAAGCGTATCCAGAATTTAAGATTATGAGTTCTAACCTTCAATTTTTTATTTTTTATGTTTTGTGATATTTGAACAGGCACCGCAGAGTTTATTGAGTTTAGGAGCAATGTTGGATGAGTACATAAGTTTGAAAGAGCAAAAAGTGTTTCTGGAGAAAGAGAAATTACAGGTTCAGGATTTGTTAAGAGGGATGCAAGAAGTTATGAATGGTTATAATGCAAGTGCATATCTGACGCCATCTCCTCCATTTCCTGCTTCTTCAATGCCCAAATCAGGTGATTTGCTGCAAAAAACTATTGGGTCTTCACCAATTTCAGCAGGTTTCAATTCTGTCTTTTTTATTTCTATTTTAACTATCCTCACGAAAGAGTTATTGTTATACTTTTTCATTAGTGTTATATGGGATCCCTACAACAACAACATACCTGGTGTAATCCCACACGTGGAGTCTGGAAAGGTTAATGTGTACGTTGATCTTAGTCCTAACTCACGGAAGTAGAGACATTATGTCCAAAAAATCCTCAGCTCAAATGAATCAAATCAAAATAATCATGAATGAGAAATATTACGATGAAGAAAACATGACAACTAATACGGAAACCAATATAAAGCATACAAAAATAGAAAACATTAACAACATCATATGGTAATATATATCGAAAAACAAGGACCTACATGAATAAGGTTAATACTATGAAAAGAAATTGCCAAATTTATTCATGGGGTTTGCTCAGTAGTTGTGAGTCAGTAGCTCCAAGATTTTGCCTATAATGATGGTATCCAACAAAATAAATTCTAAATTTTTTTAGGTTGTTGAGTACTAATTTGCTGAGCTGCAAGGTCCCACACAAGAAGTACTGTTTCTCTTCAAACTTCGGCATTTGTTTAAGGTATTGTTTTTCAACATAAATACACTTGGGAAACACTTAGGTCCCAATTCCCAACATATAGAAATAACTTTATTAGATAGAAATCCTTAAGACCTTAGGATATGTCACCTTGAGTCTCAAATTCCCAATTTTGACATCACTGTAGGTACAAGAAATGGAAACATCCTTATATTTACAAATCCCTAAGACCTTAACATAATCTCTGTATTAACTTCAAGGACGATGTTCTAGGTGACCCCACTTAGTGGGATTCACTGGGTATGTTGTTGACCATGTTCTAGGTGCACGCATCATGATGTTTCCTATTGGCTTTGCATTAAGCTTGTATCGGTAGTTTTTCAGTTATGACTGATGAACTTGCGTTAGATTTTCATCTTCTTTTGACTCTTTGAGTCATCCAACATTTAATTTCAACACAAACAACATATCTAACCTCTCAAAACTTTGTTTTCTGTACACTGATGTGATAGTCAAATTAGCCAATTGCAATAAGCTGTAAGACAATTACTTGATGTCATACTAAATTCGGCTCCTCAATAAAGTCCATTGCGCTTATATTATATTGTTGCATAGTGGACATACATTCACAGATAGAGTTGCAGGACTTGAAGGAAAAAAATAGGGATGTAGCATCATCATTAACCAGACAGGATTGAGTTTCCGTGATTGCGTCATTCCCATGATACGATAATGATCCATTGTTTTTTCCCTGAAAGATCTATTGTTCCATGTTTTCAATGCCTATACTATTCCTTAAATGCAAGAATCAGGAGACAATCCATTATTTTGGACAAATTATCTGGTAGTGACATTAATCATTATCATATTTATCAGGTTATTGTTCTGCATACACTAGTCCAGCCCTTATTTCAGCATCAATACCTTCCTACACTGCTGCTGATACGATGAAATTTTCTACTTCAAATTCCATCTCAACAACTTCAAAAAGAAAAGGGTCCAAGGATGTTTCAGATGCTTCCATAGCTGCCAAGAAATCTCGTACACGGTCACCCACCAATCAGTTGCCACTTAAAGGTAAATTTTATTGAAGTTAAGACTTTGTGAATCTCATGTCTTAATCCTATGGTGATCACTGAGTAGTCAGTACCCTTTTCCTTGCAGGTGCTAGTTCAATGCCACAAGATGATAGGCATAACAACAGTTTGAGGAGCTCTGCAGTTCAGCCATCAGATCCCATTGATGAACCCAAAAAGTCACCAGTCCAAGGATCTAACAACACCAAGTGTTTGTCCGACCATCCCATTCAGTCCCCTCTAGCTAATTATTCTGACCCTAAGACACCTCCAATAGAACCTTCATCCCAAACTGACAAATCTATCTCTCCGCCTGAAATTTGTTCAACATCAACTTCCATCAAAGAAGATACTCCCTCTCATCTTATGTCGACTAACCACATGATAATCTCTTCAGAGACAATTAGTGTGACCCCCACCAAACAAATAGCATACTATTTCATAGAAAGAAATCACTGTGTTTCGACTTCCTCACCAGTTAAAGCAAACTTAAATAGGTCTGTGAAAAGAGATCAAGTAAAAGGTAGGTTAGATTTTGATGCCTCGGACATTCCAAGTAGTTCAGAGGTACCACAAATTCCTCACAGAATTTCAACATCTGATTCTGAGAAGGAAGGAGATATTTTTGACTTGGATTTACCTAATTTTGATCTTCTGGGTTCGAATTTTAATCTTACCGAGCTGCTGCATCATTTCGACATCGATGGACAAGGGAATGATCATTCTTGCCAGGACAAACTGGACTTTTCTCCAGATTCTTTTTCAGGGTATAATTTCTTGTTTTTCTGTCCATGAAGAAAGGTTTCTTGTTGCATCCTTCATAAAATGCCAGCTTATCTACAGAATCTAAGTTTCCATCTAATGTTTAAGCACAGGTCACCATATGAGTCTGGAAATGTCAACATTGATGCAAACCAAATAACATCACAGATTTCATCGACAGTTACCGAAGTCTTTTCAGAGAAAGATACAAGTTTACTAGGTAAAAAGGAATTCTTAACTATGCAATTGGATGTAATTTTCTTTCATGTGAAAGTGATGTAAATATTTTTCAATTTTATCATTGATTCTTCAGGTCCAGATACTGTGAAAACTGTGAAATCGGTTACCAAACGTATCCAACTTTTAAGTCCTGGTAAGTGGTAGTTGCTTCACTTTCAGCTTTACTTTTTGTTTTGTACAAAGAGCTAATAGAGGGTGGCCATAAGACTAATCAATTCTTTATCATTTACATCTCTGCAGTTAAGAGTAACAGAAGCTCGAGACATTAGAATTTGTCTGCAAGAAATTGACCAGATTCTTCAACAGATGGACGTGGAGGCTGACATGCTAGAATTCATCACAGCTGGCCTTATTTATGAAATCCAATAGAATTACCTTTTTAAGTTTTAAATGTTGACTATTCATTCATTTGTAAATTAGAAGATGGATTGGAGTAACATTGAAACCTCTTAGGTACATTTTTCCCGTTTGATAGACTAAAATGTTTATTGTACATAAATTGCATCACATCAGATGATACATCAAATGAGATAGCTCTCAAGCAAGGTACTTTTCCAGCTTCTCAATTTCTTCTGGGCTTCCAATAAAAATAGGCGTTCGCTGATGTATCTGCATCAAAGAAAAGTTATTCAGGTCTTATGCGCTCACAAAGAAGACACTAAAATGATGTTTGAGTCATCATGACACATTACATTGCTTGTTTTTTAATCGTTATATTACACCACCTTTACCTTAAATTCAATCTTCAACTATAATTGTCATTATAGAATCTTAATTTTAGGCTTTCCTTTTCAAATTTACCTGCTCAGGCATGATTTCCAGTATCCTTTGGTTGCCATCTGTTGCTTTGCCACCAGCTTGTTCTACAATATAGCTCATTGGGGCACACTCGTACAGCAGCCTCAAGTTCCCATTCTTGCTGTTCTTATTATTAGGATTTCCATAAATCCCGCCATATAACAACATTCTATGGATTTCACCCACCAGGCAACCTATGTAACGGCCTGAATATGGCTTGCCATTAGGACCTGGTTTCTTTAAGTGGTCAAGATAATTCTGCAATTTCTCATCCCAGAGATCATAGTTTCCCTCATTAAAGGAATAGATTTTTCCAGCCTTTGGTATTTTGATATCTTCATGTGTCAAAACAAATTCTCCATATGCAGGATCTAAAGTAAATGCATATACTCCGTTTCCTACCGAGAGTGTGTAGACCACTGAACTTGAATAAAGACAATATCCTGCTGCTATTAAATTGTTCCCTGGCTGGCAAACACTGACTAGACACTTCTCTCTGGCTTGATCAATCTGAAAATCCAAAAAAAATCAATTTTATTTTGTGCAACATTGTACTGCAATGAGTATAAATGGAGTGACATGGACAATGATGATTCATATAGCTGACCCCAACTTGTACTTACCGTCGAATCGTCATCCAGGTCTACAAGGCATTGCTGATCTGGACCATAAATTCCAAAAATTGATCCAGTGGTTAATGCAATATCAATGTTAGCAGATCCATCAATGGGGTCAAACACTACAATATAATTTCCAGAATAAGTTTCTTCAACTGCCACAGGTACATCTTCTTCCTCTGATGCGATAATCCCTGTCCTCCCACTTGATCTTAGACAATTGCAGAACAACTACAACACTCAAAGATTACATTTTTACTGATCAGTGCACTAAATTTCACAATAATCTAATTGTTGGAAGTTTTTTAAAAAAAGCAACAAACCTCATTGGATATAACATCAAGTTTCTTCTGATCTTCACCTTGGATATTAACAGTGCCTTGAGTTCCAGTAATGTTAACAATACTGGACCTTTGTAAAAGCGATGCGATTTGCTTACAGGCTAGTGATATGCTTGAAAGAACTATGGCTAATTCTGCATCTATGTTGCCTGCTTGTTCCTGCTGCAACAGCCATGTTGTCAAGTTTACCATTTCATATCGGTTTTTCGGTTTCTTGATCTGTGTTGGGGCTGTTTTTGCTCCTTCCAAGCTAGCTGCTTCGCAGAGAATTCTTGCATTAGGACTGAAACTGCCATTGCTGAGATGTTGTGATCTCTTGATATTGGTGGAAAAGAGATGGAAATTAGGAGAGAGATGATAAATGGAAGAAGAGCTTGAGAATTTGGTGTTCCAAGTAATTCTTGGAATTGCTTCAGCCATTTCTTTCTTTTCTATTTCTCTCTCTCAGAATTGACAACTGGGGTTGCCTGCTTATCCTTTTGCCTTTTGACAATTGTGTGAACATAATTTTTGTCACAATAATATCTAAAGGTCCAAAATACTAAAGAGCAACTTGCTTGAAGATCAAAGGATATGTGGCTGAAAGTTCAAGGGATCAAAATGGTGTCCCTACAAACCCAACAGAAAGATGATTTCACTTTTAATGCTAAGAAAAGATGCAATCTTTGGACTTAAAAAGAGAAACTTGGGATAATTAAAAGTTCTTTAGAGGAAAGGATGATTGTCAATACCAGAAAAATCATATTTCTGTTCAAAATCTATTTTAACTGCCAAGCTTCTTACTATGGTATTGTAAATTCATGTCCTCAAGCTCATTCAGTAGGTCCATTTGAAAGATAAAAGAACGATAATTTCAACGCTAAAGGAGTTATCACATTGGATATACTAGGCATAAACATTGCTTGATAAAGGTGTTGAGCTGAGTTTTGTTTAAAACGTGTTGGAGGCACATATTCTTTAATATGTTGTATTAAAGATAATTTTGGTGAACATACAATGACTATTCGAAGCCTACTTCTCGTAAAACCTTTTGGGGCTTCTTGAACATTAAGCTAGTAAAACTTTTAAAAAAAGAATACAAAAAGGACCTCGACCTATTCTATTTGTGCTTCTACCTCAACTAAACTCCTCACCAACACTATTCTAATTCAGTTCATTGAGCCTCGGGCTCTGCTCGAGACACACTAAAGCTTCTCGAGGTTCATAAAATTTTAAAAAATATATGGCATATCAGCCCCATTCCAATGGCATAGTGGATTGAATCACTTCAAAGCTTTTCAAGAACCTATAATCATTCAAGACTTTGTGCCTAGACTTGTGAAAAAAATTTCTTTCAAGAAATATACAAATTTACAGCTCTTAATGTGTTTTGTTGGCTTACAAAATTAAAGTAGTTGAAAAAGTCACCAAGACAATCTTGAAAAGCTCCTTCATTTCGTACGTGTATTAAGATAAGTACTTCTCCAATTTTTCAACTTCTTCTATGCTTCCAATGTACAATGGAACGCGTTGATGTATCTGCAAAGAGAGAAACGGAAGAAAATAAATTAACTAACATACTTTGCGTGTTGACAGAAGATGTAGCAGTCATTTTATTCTCACCTCAACTGGTTGAATATCAAGAATTCTTTGTTGGCCATCCGATCCTTTCCCACCGGCTTGTTCCACAATAAAGCTCATCGGGGCACACTCGTACAAAAGCCTCAACTTTCCGTTCTTGCTCTTCTTGTCTCGTGGGTAGCCATAAATACCACCATATAAAAGAGTCCTATGAAAATCACCAACCAAACTGCCAATGTACCTGGCAGAGTAAGGCTTACCACTAGGACTGGGCTCCTTCAAGTGATCGATGTACTTCTTCAACCTGTCATCCCATAACTGGTAGTTTCCTTCATTGAACGCGTAGATCTTTCCAGCCTTTGGTATTTGGATGCTTTCTTGAGTCAGAATGAATTCTCCAAACATTGGATCCAAGGTGAAGGAAAATACACCATTTCCCAACGTGAGCACGAAGATCACTGAGCTCGAGTACATGCAGTAACCTCCTGCTAGAAGGTTGTTCCCTGGTTGGCACACATTCACTATGCACCTCTGCTCCACATTGTCAAGCTGCAATATTTGGACATGTTTATTCGATGGTTAATTATTCAGACGAAATATTCAGGAACCAGAGAGCCAATCAATCTGTACAATTCATAACTAGAAAGACAAAAATGATCATAGGAAGTATCTAGCAGATATAACAAGCATGACACTAAAAGATCCTACTTGTACTGAATCTCGATAAGAGAGGATATATTGGTAGTCCAGTTAGTACCGTGGTAGTATCCTCAAGATCAAGGAGGCAATCGTCATTTGGACTGTATATACCAAAGATCGAACCTGTAGATATAGCAGCATCAACATTTGATGATCCATCAAGAGGGTCAAACACCACGACATAGTTCCCATAGTAACTCTCCTCTACTGACACTGGTACATCCTCTTCCTCCGATGCTATAATCCCTGTCCGACCACTTGCCCTCAGACAATTAGAGAACACCTGGCCAAGCCATAAACAACAACCTTCATTAACATATAGCTCAACATGCCATACTAGTAATACTCTAAACGCACTACTAGAAACAAAGGTTTTTCCATCGCGAATTAATGAGAAATTTGTGCTATAGAGCATGATTTTTTCACTCGTTTCCCATTTGATCCATCTCATCGGAAAAATGCATTGAAACATACTAAGGCTGGAAAGAATGCCCACCAAGTTCAGATAAGGGAATGCTTTCCCCAACCATTAAAGTAAAGGCTCGACGAAGGGAGGGAGGTGCGGCGTTCTCACTTGAATAGTGGGAAACTTCCTAAATTTATGTTTGAGAACATTAATAATTTTACTTTTCTTACTTATAAAGTTCCCTATTCATCCACTTCTCTACCTTATACTTGCTTTCTATCAGCTTCGCATACGCTATCTTCTTTGCTTCCACCTTTCCTTGCACTTCTCCATTCCACCACCAATCCCCTCGAGGCTGCCACGGCTACCTGTCGAGACTCCCAACACTTCCCTTGCTACAACCCTCTAGGGAATTGTTGGGAGTCTCAACAAGTAGCCGTGGCCGGCATCGAGGGAACTGGTGGTGGAATGGAGAAGTGCAAGGGAAGGTGAAAGCAAAGAAGATAGCATATGCGAAGCTGATAGAAAGAAAAGATAAGGTGGAGAAGTGGACGAATAGGGAACTTTATAAGATAGCGAGGAAGGAGGCGAAGTCGGCGAAATCGACGACAAAAACAACAGCTTTTGAACGCCTTTATGCTGAACTAGAAGAGAAAGGCGGGGATAGAAAATTTTTCAAGCTAGCCAGGGTGCGAGAGCGAAGGGCACGCGATGTGGATCAAGTGAAATGCATTAAGGACGAGAATGGAAAAGTATTGGTAGAGATGACAGTCGTACTTCCATAAACTCTTGAATGAAGAAGGGGATAGAGAGATTATGTTGGGAGATTTAAAACATACAGGGAGGCTTCAGGATTTTGGGTGTTGCAGAAGTATTTCGGTCGAAGAGGTTAAGGGTGTTATGCGTAGGATGTGTTGGGGAAGAGCGATCGGACCTGACGAGATTCCTGAGGAATTTTGGAAGAGCGCGAGCTCGGTAGGTTTGGAGTGGCTGACTAGGTTATTTAATGCCATCTTTAAGATAACAACGATGCCCAAAGAATGGAGGTTGAGTGTAATGATCCCTCTATACAAAAACAAGGGGATATCCAGAGCTTCAACAACTATAGAGGTATCAAAATTCTAAGTCATACTATGAAAATGTGGAAAACAGTGGTGGAGAGGGTTAGGAGAGACGTGTCTATTTCAGAGAATCAGTTCAGATTTATGCCTGGATGCTCAACTACAGAAGCCATCCATCTTATGAAGAGACTGGTGGAACAGAATAGGGAGAGGAAGAGGAACTTGCATATGGTATTCATTGATTTAGAAAAGGCTTACGATAAAGTTCCACGAGAGATACTACAGAGATATTTGGAGGCTAAAGGTGTACCTGTGACGTATATTACGGTGATCAAGGGATGGTATAAGGGTGCCAAAACCAAGGTAAGGACAATAGGAGGGGACTCAGAGCACTTCTCAGTTGTGACGGGGTTGCATCAACGATCAACCCTTAGTCCGTTTTTATTTGCCTTGGTGATGGATGGATTGAAGCGACAAATTCAAGGTGAGATACCATGGTGTATGATTTTTGTGAATGACATAGTCCTAATCGATGAGACTCGTAGCGAAGTTAATGCTAAGCTGGAGGATTGGAGACATACCTTGGAGTCTAAAGGGTTTAAGCTGAGTAGGACCAAGACAGAGTACTTAGAGTGCAAGTTCAGTGAGACACCTTAAGAGGTTGGCTCGGAAGTTAGGCTTGGTGACCAGGCTATCCAAAAGAAAATTAATTTCAAGTACCTTGGGTCTATCATGCAAGGTAGCGGGGAGATTGAAGATGATGTCACACTTCATATTGGGGCAGGGTGGATGAAATGGAGGCTCGCTTCCGGTGTGCTATGTAATAAGAAGGTGCCACCACAACTTAAGGGCAATTTCTACAAAGTGGTGGTTAGACCGGCTATGTTATATGGGGCGGAGTGTTAGCCAGTTAAGGTCTCTCACATTCAAAAGATGAAAGTAGACGAGATGAGAATGTTGAGATGGATGTGTGGGCATACCAAGAGCGATAAGATTAGAAATGAGGCTATTTGGGACAAGGTAGGAGTGGCCTCGGTGGAAGACAAGATGTGGAAAATACGACTAAGATGGTTTGGACATGTGAAGAGGAGAGACACAAATGCCCCAGTGTGGAGGTGTGGGAGGTTATCCATGGATGATTTTAAAAGAGGTAGGGGTTGACTGAAGAAATATTGGCGAGAGCTGATTAGACAGGATATGGTGCAGTTATAGCTTACCGAGGACATGACCTTTGATAGGAGGGTATGGAGGACCCATATTAGGGTAGAAGGCTAGTACATAGTCTCTTTATTCTTCCGTATTAGTAGTCGCATTAGCACACTATAATTTCTTATGCTCTGACTTCTGTTATTATTTTTCTATTACTTTCTGTACTTTAATTACTCTATTTTATCTGTCGCTTTCGTTATTCATTATTTGCTTTCGCATAACGCTTTGAAATTCTTAGCCTTATCTGATCTCTTTTTATGTTTCTTTTGAGCCGAGGTTCTCTCGAAAATAGCTGTCCTACCTTGGTAGGAGTAAGGTCTACGTACACTTTATCTTTTTCAGACCCCACGTTGTGGGATTTCACTGGGTTGTTGTTACTGATTCAATCAAAATATTTATAGAAATAGTCATTGAACATAGTTTTCATTGAGAAAATAGTTTTTTTAGTGGTGACTACTATTGGAAAAATGCATTGAAACATATTCTCACTTGAATAGTGGGAAACTTCCTAAATTTATGTTTGAGAACATTACTAATTTTACTTTTTTTACTGATTCAATCAAAATATCTGTGGAAATAGCCATTGAACATATTTTTCATTGAGAAAATAGTTTTTTTAGTGGTGACTACTATCCTGAATCTTCTTATGTTAACGTTGTTATTCCTGTATCAAAGTTAGCAAACAAGAAACAATAAAGATGAAAATAAAAAATAGTATCCGAGTCCACAGATTCACTGTATGTCCTTAAGGAATTTAAATTCCTCATTGTACCCGAGGTTATGGATTATTTTCTCCCAAGATAAAATGGATAAACTATTAAAGAAATAGCGGTACAAAGACTCAACTTTGTCTGTGAGAAAATATATATGCAGAAGAGGGAGAAATTTGATGTTTAAAAATGAGAGGAAAATCTTCTATTTATAGACAACAAAGGGTAGTGTGAACGGGTGCTTATTGTGGTTTATCAGAAAAGTTACAACCCTTCACAAAAGTCACAATCTTTCAGAAAAAGTCGTAACTCTTCAAAAAAGTCACAACCTTTCGGAACAGTCCCTTTGAAAAAGTCACAACCTTTCAGAACGGTCACAACCTTTTGAAAAATGCACAACCTTTCGTAAAGGCACAACCTTTCATTTTTCATTTACACCTTTAAAACCCAACAAGCCTCCACATGAATGGGGAATGACTATTGTTAAAACATATGCATGAAAAACTGTGTGATTTGTAAGTAAAGATTAATTGCATCTGGATAAGTAGGTTTTCCTTTGAACTTTCCGTGCTGAACATATGTCGGATATACTCGGTCAATCGGTAGATTTGATATCTTTGAATCGTCGATTATTCTTTGAATCGTCGAGCTTTGGTGTATACCTAGACAACATAAGTCACACAATCAACCCTTTAACTGTTTTTGATTCTCATTGTTTTGTTCATTTCAGCCATGAACACTTCTTGGTTCATAAGTGCGTAGAGAACTGACCTTATTGGATTCTCCTTGAAGCGGTTTACACCTCGCACTTACATAGGTGATTTCTAAATGTGTTATCTCATAGATACAATATTTGATATACCCCGTATCAAACTTAAAAATCATTAAAAGTCTTAATACCTTTATTCTTGTTAGTGAACATTGTCATATCATAAGAATGGACCATTAAAAATTATTTTGACAATGTTGAATCATCATTAATGATTTTGTTTGATCCACTTGAACCTAGATCTTGGGATCTCCAGTCTTCTAGGTAGAGTTACTGCCATAATGATTTGTCCTCGGCCACAGTCTTATTCTCGTTGATGATCTCTTCAACTCTCTCTCTAATTAGGCCTTTTATAAGTGGATCCGACACATTATCCTTTAACTTTACATAGTCAATTGTGATAATTTCACTAGAGAATGGTTGTCTAATGGTATTGTTTCTTCGTTGTACATGATGAGACTTTCCGTTATATATCATGCTCTCTATCCTACATATTATAATTTGACTATCATAGTGCATGCATACTGGTGCCAAAGACTTGGGCCAAAAAATAATATCTTTTAAAAAATTCAGAGCCATTAAGATTCTTCACCGGCCTTATTTAGAGCGATTAGCTCAGATTTTATTGTAGAGCAAACGATACATCTCTGTTTGAAAGATTTCCAAGAGACTGCTCCCCTACCAAGAGTAAATATATATCCACTCGTGGATTTTACTTTATTTGATCCGGTGATCCAATTTTCATCACTATATCCCTTTAGTACTACTGGTTATTTGTTATAATGCAAAATATAGTTTTGAGTATGTTTTAACTACACCAAACTCTTTTCATTGTCATCCAATGAATTTATTGGAATTACTCATGAACCGACTCAGTTTACTAATAGCACATGCTATATCTGATCGCGTATAATTCATGATATACATCATACTTCTAAATACTCTTGCATAATCCAATTGTGAATCACTTTCACCTTCATTCTTTTGAAGTGAAAAGCTCACATATATTAGAGTCTTAAAAGTACTAAAATTTAAATTCTTATACTTGTGTAAGTACTTTTTCAATATAATGAGACTGTAACAATTCTAAACCTTGTGAAGTTCTAAGGATTCTTATACCTAAGATCACATCCACAACTCCAAGATCTTTCATATAAAAGTTGCTTTCTATCATATGTTTAATAACATATATGACATAAATGTCTCTATGATGATCAACATGTCATCAACATACAAACAACCAATGATCTTCTGATTTAGAGTGTCTCTAATGTGAACACATTTATCACATTTATCGTTCTTGAATCCATTTGCCAATATGGTTTGGTCAAACTATACATGTCATTGTTTGGGTTCTTGTTTTAGTCCAAATGTATGTTCATGTTAAACCTTTTGACAACAAGTCTTGCTTTGTAATTGTCAATAGTTCCATCAACTTTCATTTTCCTTTTGAAGATCCATTTTGAACATAAAGTTTTATTTTCCGGAGGAAGATCAACCAACCCCCCTAGTATGACTGCTTAATATTGAACAAATCTCACTATTGACAGCTCCTTTCCAAAAGAATGAGTCCGTAGAGGACATAGCTTCTTTGAATGTTTAAGGCTCATGTTCAAAAAGAAATGTTACGAAATCAGATCCAAAGAAAGTAGATGTCCTTTGACGCTTACTACGCCTTGGAATCTCTTTATTAAGTACATTCTCCTTTAGTTCTTCTCGGGGTCGTTTAGACCCTTCACTAGACAATTCAAGCCTAGTTTTATATGGATAAATATGTTCAAATAGTTCAGCGTTATCTAATTCAATTACCTTATTGTCATGAATTTTTGGATGTTCAGACTTATGAATAAAAAATTAATATGCTTTATTATTTGTAGCATATCCAATGAAAATACAATCCATAGTTTTAGGTCCTATTGTGATCCTTTTATGTTTAGGAACTTGGATTTTGGCTAGACACCCCCACACTTTAAAATATTTCAAGTTGGGCTCTCTTCCTTTTCATTTCTCATATGGAATAGACTGTGTTTTGCTGTGAGGATGGCTTTCCCCATAAGTTTTGTGGTAAACCTGAATTTATAAGTAAGGCAAACATCATTTCCTTTAAAGTTCAGTTTTTCCTTTCTATAATTCCATTAGATTGAGGTGAGTAAGAGGCAGTAGTTTGATGGATGATTCCATTTTCCACATATTTTCGTAAAAATGAGATTCATACTCTCCACCTCTATCACTTCTTATCATTTTTATCTTTTTACCCAACTCATTTTCAACTTCAGTTTTGTATTGTCTAAATACTTATATTGCTTCATCATTACCATTCAGCAAATAAACATAACACTAGTGCAATCGTCAATAAAAGTTATGAAATACTTTTTTCCACACCAGATGGTGTTGACTTCATATCACAAATGTCAGTGTGAATCAACTCTAAGGAATCATTCCTTTCAATAGATTTATAAGGATGCTTAACATACGTAGATTCAATACAAACTTGACATTTTGATTTATTGCACTCAAAATTAAGTAAAATTTCTAAGTTGATCAGTTCTCACAAGAGTTTGTAATTGATATGTCCCAAACGTTCATGACATAAACAATTTGACTCAAGCAAGTAAGAAGGACCAGAAATATTGAGTTTGAAAAGACCCTCCGTGAGGTTAGTCTTTTCCTACAAATATTTTGTTCTTACTTAATACAATTTTGTCAAATACAAACATTGTTTAAAGTCAACACATTGTTAGATATCCTTTCCAATAGGACCTTTCCATAACCTTCAATTTTGATTGTTTCAGAATTACCCATGAACATAGTCTCATCGGATCCAATAAGAGCATATGAACCAAATGCTTCTTTATAACAGAAAACATGACAGATGATTTTTTTTAACCAATATTCATGTCTATATAAATAATTATATTTTAATAGACATGTATTTTCATGAAAGATCACAACATTTTAAGTGACTTTTTTATAAGAGAACACAACTCTTTCATACTAGTCATATCATATTATATACTAGTAAAAGAGAAACTCAACTACCAAAATATACTCCAAGAATTTTATGGTCTAACATAATACAAGAATGTCATTCAATTTCATATCTTGTGTTTCCATAGTTAAATTAGACACCAAGTCTAATTTTATGTTTATCACAAGCAAAGAACCCCCACATTTTAAATATGATTTCAAAAATATTTTTCAAGTATTTGAAAATAATTTTCCACATTTTTTTCTCATTCTTTTAAATGTGTACTAGCAAAATACATATTGGCAACATAAACCCCTTCTAAAGATAACATTCTACAAAAGAATTGTAGTGTTTCCATTTCTTCTGACAATCTTTACATATTGTCAAAGTTTAATTCATAGATGCATTCATTGCAGGCACAAAGTCATTAATTTATGTCACTAGTATGTTTTTTCCCCTTCTGTCACAGTTAGACAGACCACTTAGTATTGAAAATACTAATACTAAAGACGGCTTCTTTGTACGATTTATTTCTACTTAACAATGAAGTTTTTTATTCTTCAAATCATCAACTGAATGAACTTTGAATGCTGATGAAGTTTTTATCACTTCAAATCAATTTCAAATTTAGACAGAGCAGAAAACCAAGAAGTTTTAATCTCCAAAAACCAAAAATACAGCACTGTTTCTAGTTAATGATGAAGTTTAATATTCTTCAAAGCGTTTACCCTTTATATTCTTGACGAAGTTTTTATACTCTTCAAGTAGGAATATTCATTCAAACACAGTGTTTAATAAATTAGTGAAGTTTTTATATTCTTCAGTTCAAATTCACATTCTGATTTATTCGGTGAAGTTTTTTATATTTTTCAAACCAAAGGAGTAGAAAATCAAAAGATTTTAGTCTCCAAACATAAGACACAAACGAATTCCACACAGAGTAGAAAACTACCCAAGTTTTAGTCTCCAAAACAGAATTAGAAAATCATAAGGATTAGATTTTCTTTTCAAAAACTTTCTCTCATTACCAAGTTTGTTGGACTGACTTCAAATCTATGAATGATAAATTCTATAGAGCTTCCACGTAGTCAGACCAAATAATATTTTCTTTTCTGGAATAAATTTAATATTTGATGAAGTTTTTTATATTCTTTAAATTGAATATTAAACTTTTCTTTTCTTCAAAAAAAATATCTTGCCATCTACATTCTTGGATTAAGATCCTTGAAAGATGCCTCCAATAGTGGATGTAATACACACAAAGGTATTTCTCTACCCAATTTTTATCACAACAGATAATAAACCTTTGAAAATAGTTTGTAAAAACTATTAAGACAATAATACATTATTTAACTTAATCATCTTTAATTTGACTAATGTTATGGTAAGAAAAAAAATACTACTTTGTACTATCAAGCCTAAGATTCCTTCATAATATACTTAGACATAACAGAATCATATAAATACCATGTAAATGACATCTAAGATCAGTCGTGCCCCAATCCAAAAATCTCAGATACAAGAAAAAATATTAAATTCCTTAAGCTTGTTATTCTTGTATCAAAGTTAGCAAACAAGAAACAATAAAGATGAAAATAAAACACAATATCCGAGTCCACAGAATTCACTGTATGTCCTTAAAGAATTTAATCCCCTCACTGTACCCGAGGTTATGGATTATTTCCTCCCAAAATAAAATGGATAAACTATTAAAGAAGTAGCGGTACCTCAAATTTCAATAATTTCAGCAAACTCAAAAGTCAGCAACAAAATCACACAAACACTCAACTTTGTTTGTAAGAAAATATATATGCAGAAGAGGGAGAAATTTGATGTTTAAAAATGAGAGGAAAATCATCTATTTATAGACAACAAATGATAGTGTGAACAGGTGCTTATTGTGATTTATCGAAAAAGTTACAACCCTTCACAAAAGTCACAACCTTTCAGAAAAGTCGCAACTCTTCAAAAAAGTCACAACCTTTCAAAAAGTCACAGCCTTTCGGAATTGGCACAACCCTTTGGAAAGGTCACAACCTTTCGAAACGGTCACAACCCTTTGGAAAAGGCACAACCTTTCATAAAGGTCACAACCTTTCATTTCTCATTCACACCTTTAAAACCCAACAAACATGTTACATCAAAAACCATGAACCCCTCAAGCTACAAATAAATAAACAAAGGCATATATAAATGTGTTCCTTGACAGTTAATACATTAACAAATCTTTCAAAACTCTCATGCCATAAAGGGAAAGCTTTAGATAAAATGCAGCCTTCGTACCAACACCGGTGAGTTCTTTGAAAAATATACTACTGTTGAAATGTTATTTAGGTAGAAACTGTAAGCTTGTTCAAATTTCAAATGTATCAAGTTGAGGGATTCAATATGTAACCAGCTCTGCCAGATTATTGCTTAGCAAGTTCCCTCTTACACATAATTATTATTCCTTTTCAAGTATAAACATTCTACCATCTTTGACACATCAATCTCACTATTTCCGTCTGGTAAGAGATAATTCTATGTCATTCTTCTGAGGGTAAAAAAATTTGAAATACAAAAGTTGGATATCTATAAGATTTCGAATTCCAAAAAGACATGAAATTTTATCCAATGAAAAATAATATAATTAAGTAGTTAATCAAAATCACACTTGTAAAACAACTAACATAAGATGATCTTATAATTGATTTGGAGTTAGTGAAAGTCCTATTTAGATTACTAACTACAAGAATGAGCTACCTCTGATGTTTATTCTTAACTAAGGTCCCAGGTTCAAGTGTTAGAAATTCAAAAACCTTTCAATAGGAAGCACTTTACCCTTTAGTGCACAATTCAGTAAACAACTAGGAGAATGATTAACGAACCTCGTTAGAGGCAACATCAAGCTTCTTCTGGTCCTCTCCTTGAAAATTAACAGCACCATAAACTCCAGTAAGTTTGGAAATACCAGCTCTTTGAACCAATGAAGCAATTTGCTTACAAGCCATCGAAATACTCGAAAGAACAATAGTAAGTTCAGCATCAATAACCCCATCTTGTTCTTGTTTCAACAGCCAGCTAGTTAAGGTCTGCAGCATATACACACTCTTTTTCTTAGTCTTTGTAGCCTCTGCTGCACTACTCTTCTCTAAAACCATGCACTTCACTTGATCTCCCCTGTGTTTACATTTTGTCTTTATTATGCTGTTTTTTGTGCACAAAAATGAAGTCTTTTTGTGTTGGAAAAAGATGGAATGAGTGCTGGAGAAGCTAAGGTTTGAAGTTGTTGATGTTGTAGCTGTTGATGCTGCCATTGGTAACTTTGCTTTACTTTTTTTAATTTTTACCTTAGTGAGTTGTGATCACACGTTTTGAATATCTAAAATTTTAATTCTATTTAACTTCAAAGATTAATCAAATTAACTCTCAAAAATCAAAAACTGTCACATAATAAGTGTTCAAAGAGAAGCTAACTTTCTTTTCTTTTCATATGACAGGACAAGAAGTTATGATCTTAATCATGGCACTATCTTTTTGTGGTTATAAGAATTTGCGTTTAAGATTAAAACGAGAAGTTTTAAATTAAACGTCGGTCTAAATACCAAAAAAAATCTCAATTTTCTTAAAGAAAAAAATATCATATGGGGGCTGATTGGCAATTGTGGGGATGAAATTTAGAGTTAAGTGGGTCCCACTTGTCCATCTTTTTGGAACTTCCCCTTTCATTCGTGGTTAAGATTTTCAAGTTATCCGCAAGGAGTCACATACATTCGACGTCGTATAAGGATTATAATTTTGAGACAAAATTTATTATTAATTCTATTTGAGATATTGGATGATTTTGGAATCATTTTATTCTACCACTTAATTATAACGATGAAATTACTATCTTATTATAAAAAAATAAATTAAAATAATCTCATAGGTAATTTTGTAAGTGCTTCCAAAAAGCTGTTCATAATGTTCTTCATAACTTTTATCAAATTTTTTCATATGATCGACTTCTATAGACATGCAAATTTTTCCTCAAAAGACTAAAAAGAAAAAATAAATAAAATGTTGTTGTAAGTGACGTTATGAGCTTCCTTTTTGAAGATAAATGATACTTGTCAGATAATTATTTGTTTTTTTTGACTTAATAAAATAATTTTAAAATAAAAATAATAATTCTTAAAACTTATGATTTTAAACTAAAAATATATAAAATATTTTTATTTTATTTTATATTACTTGACCCCTATTGATCTGACACACTCCTAAAAGACTTTAATTAAAGGGTTAATCATACAAAAGGATCGCTCGATTAATTCATTTACAAGAAAAATGGCCAAATTGGCCTTTTGGCTATAGCTTCTTCTTCCATTTATTTTAACCATAAATGGTTTCTCTTCATTTCTCCTCCTCCTTCGTATTTCTTTTTCTTTTTCTTTTTCTTATCGAAAAGATTTTATATCTAAATTTTGAGATTGATTAAAGGTGATTTTAAGTTAATCGAGATAAATAATCAATGTATACTTCATATATAGTTAACTTATATTCAGCTTTTTGAGTGTATCATAATGTATAGTCACTATATAACTCATGTATAGGTAAGCTATATTTCCTAGTCAATGTATATTTTCTAAGATTTTTGGCAAGCTATATTGTATAGTCATCTTATACATTCTATGACTTTTGACTATTTTTATGTAAGTAAAACATGACTATATTTGTTGTAAATTAATTATTGTATTGTATATAGGGCACAATGTCTGATTTACCCCTGAACTTTATGATATGGAGCTGATATACCCTCTGTTTAAAAACTAGCTCATATATACCCCTGTCGTTATAAATTATTTTTTATTAAATTAGAAATACATTTTTTTACTAACCTATATATAATATTTTTCACAAATGAATTATTTTTGAAAAAATATATATACCCATACATATACCCTTTTCTTCTAACGGAAGTGAAAAAATTATTTTTAAAATTATTTTTTAAAGTTTTTTATTAAAAAGAAAATACATATAGGGGTATATTTGATCTTTCTCACACATAATTTATTTTTTTGATTCAACGGCTAATTTGAATTTATTATTTAGATAGTCAAATTTATTTTTCTCACCACTTTTATAGTAAAATTTATTATACATGCCTCAATTTTTTTTATAGATACAAAAACTAAATTACAATATAGCATCAAAAAAATTTAGTTTTAAATTACAATATAGCTGCAAAATAGTTTTAATTTTTTTTTTATTTTTTTCTCTTTTTTTCCATTAACACTTTTTTTATTTCTCTTATATTTACACCAAAGAATGAAAATATAAAAATAAAATAAGAATTAGAAACTCAAATAATAATAATTAAAGAAGTCAAAAAAAATTATGTGTGAAAAAGATTATATATACCCCTAAACTTTGCTAAATTTTTTTTTTTTTTACATTTATGGGTATATAAATTATAATTTTTCATTTTTTTACTTTCTCAAAAAAGATATATACCCATTCATGAATTTTTTTAAAATTAAAAATCAAAAAATTATTTTTTTTCACTTTCTTAAGATGAAAGGGGTATATGTGAGCTATTTTTAATTTGTAACGGTGGAGGTATATATGTGTCATTTCAATAACGGCAGAGGTATATATGGGCTAGTTTTTAAACAGAGGGTATATCAGCTCCATATCATAAAGTTCAGGGATAAATCAGGATTTTTGCCCTTTATTAATGATGTTTTGAAACTCTAAATTTGATTATTACTATTTTATATAGTCATTTCTTACTAATGGTGCACTATTAAAATATCACTATTTTTCCACTGAAAAATATTCAGTAGATATTCTCACAGATATTTTGATTAAATCAGTGAAAAAGAAAAAATAGTAATATACATTTTTATACAGAAAAATTTGGAAGTTTTCCACTATTTAAGTAGGAATCGATTTCCCACCATACATTTTCCTAGTGAACTGATTCGATGGAAAATGAGTGAGTAAATCATGTTCTATAGGACAAATTTCCCACTGATTCACGATGGAAAAAACTTTTGTTTCTAATAGTGATAGTACGAAAAAAAAGTAATAAAATTCTCTTGATTTGTTATAATAAACAAACAAAATTTCTTGATTTGTGATTTTAATATGTCACGTAAAAAGTTAGAATAATTTTTTTTTAAAAAAAGAAAATAATATCTTATAAACAAATTGAACCGAAGAGCGTAAACAATTGAGTTTTGTTGCGTGCATGAAATGTTGAATGATTCCAATTCTTATAAACAAATTGAGCCAGTGACGTATGAATACTACCAGGAAACCTGTACCACTTGTAACACTAATATTGACAAAAATAAAAAGAAACCAACTTGTTAAGCTAGAAAAAGATATTAATACATGGGATTGACTTGACTCACTAAGAAGTGACTTGGGTAATTGAGGCGGTTAGACATTATAATTTAATTCTGCGTTTTATTACAAAAAATTCAAATTCACATAAGCAATATGAGGCTTGCGTATACCATAATGTTGGTATTAATTTCAATTTCATATCAATCCCATCATCAACGACACATTTATGTTTTTTTGGCGAAAGCTTTTCTTTTAAAATCTGTTGAGAAAGACAAGGTTAAAATTTAAAATAAAAATTTATTCGAGTTCATTGATCTAGTTTAAATAAAATTCACCATTTATATTATACCTTGTATGTGTCAATTTTAATTTAATAAACTAAACTTGACAAACAAAATATATTCAATCCCCAAATTATAAACTCAGTAAACTTATGTACTAGTATAATCAAATAGATTCTCTTCAATTTTTTGGTCCTAATAAGTAAAGTACAAGTTGTTGCTGCCATTTTTTTCCACGCAACACAAGCTGACCTTTGAATTTTTCTATAAAATGTCATGTATATGTTTAATTATGATCTCAGAGTTTAAAGTTAATAAAGCTATTAAATACAGTGATCCTTTAATAGTACGCGGTCAAAACATAGTTTATTTTTTTCGTTAGTGGGTTTGCATATAAATTTATAGTTTTGGAACCTAAAAGAATGTATTTAGCCAAATTCCAATTTAGTACTCCCTCAGTTTTTTTTACTTGATCTATTTTGACTTGACATTTCTCTTAAAAAAATATTAATTAGAGATTTATTTTATTAAATTAGTCTTATTGGTTATGTTTTTAAAATTTAAATTTGACTATTAGGAGTCGTTTGGGTGCTAGTAAAGAAGTAACATATTCATGTGTTAATTTTTGTATAGATTATATAACATTTAGTAGTTGGTTAGAAAATAAATTATTTATGTATAAAATTAATATAACATTTAATTTAGTTTGTAATCTATAAACCTGGATAACAAATAATATATGTATAAGTTACGAGAGAATTAGTGTATTTTCTTATACAGAGTAGAAGATGAAATAGCTAATACCGCATAATTCTAACTAGCTACCAAATGACTCCTTAATACTTCATGTAGTTATTTAGTGACAAGGTTAATTTTTAGAAACAAAATATTGAATTCTCTTGATTTGCTAAAATGAACAAGTAAAAAGAAAAAAAATATTTTTATTATTTGGGCCAAAAAAAATTAAATGGAGGGAGTGCTTAAGATTAATGATGGTTAAGCAAGCTAAAAACATAGTAATAATTGTGTCAACTAATTGTTGAAAACTTGGTTAAAAAATAAAATATACTGTTAGACTTTTAAGTGTCTACAAATAGCAAATGTAATGTGTTCAACTTTTAATCATCCCTCAAAATTAAAATTTCATAATTAGTAAAGCTCTTCTTTTTTTTTATTTTATCAAAACTCTACTCTAGAATCCTTTTAAATGGGGTATCTAGCAAACTCATTTTAGATATAATTTCGTGGATTCATAATGTTTTCTCTAATACAGTATAATTAAAATAAGGAAAAATCATCAAATTACACACCTTATATTTCTATATTTTTAATTATTTCCTACCATTTATAAAAAATTCAAAAATCTCTCTTCTAATACATAGGAATTGTTGGGGGAGGAAGCACCACAACTAAAGTTTGATATGATAATAAATAATGGAAATAAATTAGACACGAAGATTTTACGTGGAAACCCTCAAACAAATAGAGGAAAAAAACCACGGGATAGAAGGATTTTTACTATTATGATATGGAGTACACCGTTCTATCTAGAGCATTAAATTCTTTATTCTATAATAGAGACTTTAGAAGTTATGGTATGCCCAAATGGAGAGCAAATATGAATCACCTAGCATATGCAGATGACACAATAATATTTTCATTAGCAGATTTAAGATCTTTGGAGCTAATTATGAAGGTACTACAAGCATATGAGCAGGTTTCTGGACAACTTATAAACAAAGACAAGAGTGCTTTCTATGTATACAATAAGATTTCTGCTAACTTGATACAACAGGTGGAAACTATTACTGGTTTTAATAGAGGCAATTTTCCTTTTACATATCTGGGATGCCCTATCACTCATTTAAGGAAAAGAAAGGCTGATTATAATGATCTAATCAAGAAAGTGAAGAATAGGTTGCATACTTGGAAAGAAAGATTGCTATCATTTGGAGGGAAAGTTGTGCTGATCAATAATGTACTAATGAGTATGCCTATCAATCTCCTGTCAGCTATTAAACCTCCAAAATGTGTTATCAATGATATGCACAAAATATTTTCAGCTTTCTTCTGGAATAACTGTGAGGAGGGTAGAAGAAGACACTGGTCTTCATGGTTAAATCTATGCAAGCCAAAAGAAGAAGGAGGAATAGGAATTAGATCTTTGTTTGATGTATCACAAGCCTTAAGTGCAAAATTATGGTGGAAATTCAGAACAACAAACACCATATGGGCAAATTACATGTGGATCAAGTACTGTAAAAGGCACAATCCTCAGACAGTGCAGTGGAAGGGAGGATCTCAAGTATGAAAAACTATGATAGAGGCAAGAGATAAGATTGAGCAAGAAATATGGTGGGAACCAAGGAGTGGAACTGCAAATTTATGGTTTGACAACTGGACAAAGCTAGGAGCTCTACATCATATCATACCAGAAGATTTCCAAATAGATGAATGTGTTCAAGAAGTAAATGAAATAATGATGCATGAAGGTTGGAACTTACCAAAACTACAGCAGCTGCTCCCTGGGGATATTGTAGCACATATCCAAGAAGACTTACACTTTCATGAACAAAAAAAAGAATGGAATATATCAAGATAGATGATGACAGCATCAGGCAAGTTTACAGTAGGCACAACATAGGAATTACTGAAGAGCAAAGCAGTCAGGTCAGATGTTTACAACAATATATGGATATCAGGGGTCCCTTTTAAGATATCCTTCTTTTTCTAGAGATTGTGGAAAAACAAAATTCCACTTGGAGACGTATTAAGAAGCATTGGGATAGAAATTGAGACAACATGCTACTGCTGTGATCCCCCACAACATGAATCAGTGGAACACTTGTTTGTAACAGGAAAATTGGCTACAGCAGTGTGGAAGTATCTTAAAGCGGTTGTTGGCATCACAGCACAGTTTCAACAATTCAGGCAACTAGTTCAACTATGGTGGAATTTAGAGTTTCCATCAAAGTTAAGAACTAGCTTTAAAGCTATCCCAATGGTCACAATGTGGCAGATATGGAAATGGAGGAACACAGTGCTACATGGAGGGAAGATGTCCATCAACAAAGTGATTTATGAGATAAACATGATTACAGATCAATTGACTCGAATGAGCTACACAAGGCAGGAAAACTTACCAAGATGCATACCTCAAATACTGCAAAAATTTGAAATATACAGGGCAAGATTTGTAACTAGAATAGTGAAATGGGATTTTCCTGAACAGGGATGGTACAAATGTAATTCTGATGGAGCTTCTAGGGGAAACCCTGGACCAAGCTCAGTTGCCTTTTGTATTAGAAATGCAGTAGGAGACCTTCAGTATGTAGCAGCAAGAAGGATACCAGATGGATCAAATTTGATAGCAGAAGCGAGGGCATTACACGAGGGACTTCAGCACTGTGTTACACACAGACTCCTACCAGTGGTGTTGGAAACAGACTCAATGACAATGAAAATGATATTGACTGGACAGTGGGAGACTCCATGGAGCATATCAATGATCACAAATGATATCTCCAGACTGAGGAGGGATAAGGAAATGAGGGTGGAACATGTCTTGAGAGAAAGAAATGGGCTGGCTGATTTCTTAACAAACTATGCTCTTGATTTTGCAGGTAACCATCACTTTGATAATTTTTGTTCACTTCCTGTGACAGCAAGGAAGATGCTAAACACAGAAAAGTTACAAATACCATATCTGAGGATTAGGCGAGCTAAAGATCACCACATACCCGGAGATTAACAACTACCAGGAGAGCTGCAGTAAATATTTATGCATCACAACAATTCATGAGAAAAATAAGAACTTCGAAGCTGATTCGACGACAATCATTTTCATCTTCAACATAACGACAGCTACAACTGAAGGAACATAGAGAATTTCTACTACATCTTTCAAGCCTGAATTATTATTCTTTTGACTTTGAACCATAGCACCCGGTGAGAGCTTGTTGGTATCCGAAATGGTATTGAGGTAAGGCTGGAGGTCGCAACAGATAATTCCACTTGGTAGTTTGGCTGTAGATCATCACTTTAATTTTCTGCATTTGTTTATCTTCTTAGAATAGTTTGTACGGATCCTTTTATTCTAATAAATCACTACCAAATTTGTTTTGGTGGTTTTCGTTCAAAAAAAAAGGACTAGCCAAATATATGGAAACTTTGTGTTTTTCTTTTAGGAAAAGGAAAACTCAATTATACTAGGAAATTCTTTTCCTTTTCTGCTTACTTTTTCTGTCTACTCTTTCCTTCTTTGAATTGGACTTTACTTAGCAGCCTTTGTTGACTTTTCTTTTAGGAATAACGCTGATACATCACGATTTGATACTTAAGTCATTTTCATGATACATCTCTAGTTGATATACACCAAACACATAATGTATCAGTAAAATATAAGTTTTAATGCTATTTTTGTTGTGTTCATGCTAAATTAGGTGTTATAAGTTGATTCATAAGTTTTATTAATATTACAATGTTTGATTTGTATCAACTAGCGATGTATCATGAAAAAGACTTATGTATCAAATTGCGATGTATCAATGATATTCGTATGTATCAGAAATCTGGAAAAAAAAAAGAGAATTTGGATAATTACTAAAAAAGTCGAAATAAATTGTAATTAGACTTTTTCACTATGAGATTCTGAAAAAATTACCTTAAAATAACCGCATGAAATATTCTTATTTATCCTATCATACGTATATCACACGAACCTAGCTTTATCGACTTATTCTCTAGCCATGTAAACCAAGAGAGTGTCTGTATGAGAAGGTAATTTTGTAAGTAATGTTCTTCATAACTTTTATCAAATTTTTTCATATGATCGACTTCTATAGACATGCAAATTTTTCCTCAAAGACTAATAAAATAAATAAATAAATAAAATATTGTATTAAGTGACGTTATGAGCTTCCTTTTTGAAGATAAATGATATTTTTGATAATTGTTTGTTTGATTTTGACTTGATAATTTTTTTTTAAAAAAAATAATTTAAAATTTATGATTTTAAATTAAAAATATATAAAATGTACTTTCTCTATTTCATATTACTTGATCCCTTTTGACCTGACACATCCTTTAATCCTTTAAGAGACTTTAATTAGAAGGTTAATTATACAAATGGACTGCTCGACTAATTTATTTACAAGAAAAATGGCCAAATTGGCCTTTTGGCTATAGCTTCATCTTCTTCCTTTTATTTTAGCCATTAATGGCCTCCTTCTTCTTCATCGTTGTTCTTTTTCTTATCAAAAAGATTTCATATTTAAAATTTGGGAGAGGTGATTTTGAGTTAATCGAGATAAATAGTCAATGTATACTTCATGTATAGTCAATGTATACTTCATATATAGTTAAACTATATTCAGTTTTTTGAGTGTATCATAATGTATAATCACTGTATAACTCATATATAGGTAAACTATATTTTCTAGTCAGTGTATACTTTCTAAGACTTTTGACAAGCTATATTATATAGTCAATGTATACTTCCTACGACTTTTGACTATTTTTTATGTAAATAAAACATGCTTATATTTGTTGTAAATTAATTAATTTGTTGTATATATTTGAAATTAACCCTTAATTAGATGTGTATTTTACTAAATTAATTTTCTTAATGATGTTTTGAAACTCTAAATTTGATTATTACTACTTTATATAGTTGTTTAATACTAAGGGGGCACTATTAAAATATCACTAGTTTTCCACTAAAAATAGTCAGTGGATATTCTCACAAATATTTTGATTAAATTAGTGAAAAAGAAAAAATAGTAATGTAAATTTTCATTAAGAAAAATTAGAAAGTTTTCCACTAGTTAAGTGGGAATCGGTTTCCTACCATACATTTTTCTAGTGGACTGGTTAGGTGGGAAATGAGTTGGTAAACCATGCTCTATAGGATAAATTTCTCACTGATTCTCAATGGAAAAAACTTTTGTTTCTAATAGTGATAATATGAGAAAAAAATAATAAAATTCTCTTGATTTGTTAAAATAGACAAATAAAATTTCTTGATTTGTGATTTTAATATGTCACGTGAAAAATTAGAATAAATTTTTTTTAAAAAAGGAAAATAATATCTTATAAACAAATTGAACCGAAGAGTGTAAACAGCGTGCATGAAATGTTGAATGATTCCAACGCTTTTAAACAAATTGAACCAGTGACGTATGAGTATTACAAGGAAACCTCAATGTACCACTTATAACACTAATATTGACAAAAATAAAAAGAAATCAACTTGTTAAGCTAGAAAAAGACATTAATACATGGGATTGACTTGACTCATTAAGAAGTGTCTTTTTGGGCAATTAAGATAAACTGTAAAATCATTGTATTCTGCGTTCTATAAAAAAAAAATTCAATTTCACATGTGCAATTTGAGGCTGGTGTATACCACAATATTGCATTATTTTCAATTTCATACTAATCCCACGGTCAATGACACATTTATCATTCGCGAAAGTTTCGCTTTCAAAGTTTGTTGAGAAAAACAAAGTTAAAATTTAAAATAAAAATTTATTTCAGTTCATCTATCTAGTTTAAATATAATTCACCATTTATATTATACTTTGTATGTCTCAATTTTAATTTAATAAACTAAACTCGACAAACAAAATATATTCACAAATAATCTTATGATTATCTAATCCCCAAATTATAAACTTAGTAAACTTATTTACTGTAATCAAATAGATTCTCTTCATTTTTTTGGTCCTAATAAGTAAAGTACAAGTTGTTGCTGCCATTTTTTCCCACGCAACACAAGCTGACCTTTGAACTTTTCCATAACATGTACTGTATATGTTTAATTGTGATCTCAGAGTTTAAAGTTAATGAAGTAACTCCCTCCGTCGCATTTTAGTTGTCATGATAAGATTTTGCACAATTCTTAAAAAATATTAATTAGGAGTATTATTTAACTAATATACCCCTTATTAATTCTTTAATCTAATCTATGCTAAGGGCAAAGTTGGAAAAAGATAATTCATTCCCTCTTAATTGTTTAAATTAAAAACTATTTTGAGACAAATATTTTTAATAAATATGACAACTAATATGAGATGAAGGAAGTATTAAAGACAGTAATCCTTTAGAATTACGCGGTTAAAACATAGTTTATTTTGTTCTTTAGTGGGTTTGCATATAAATTTATAGTTTTGTAACCAAAAAGAATGGATTCAGTCAAATTCCAATTTAGTAGTCCCTCAGTTTTCTTTTTAATTTGGTTGACTTGACACTCGAAAATATTTATTAGAGATTTGTTTTATTAAATTAGTCTTATTGGCTATGTGACTTAATTAGGCGTCGTTGGTTGCTAGTAAAGTAATATATTCATGTGTTAATTTATATATAAGTTATATAACATTTAGTAGTTGGTTAGAAAATAAATTATTCATGTATAAAATTAATATAATATTTAATTTAATTAATAATTTATAAATCTGTATAATTAATAATACATTAGTTTAGCGGACTTGCACTGCATGTGTGTGTCGCATAAATGGCTCAAAAAATATTATCATTTACTAATTTAATAATTTATGAATATTCTTTTAATATAATAAAAATAGATTAAAAGCTCTTTTTAAAAAAATAAAAGTAATTTTAATAAAGAAGAACACCGAAATCATAGAAACTAATCTTATAAATAATAATTGGAAAAATTAAGGACTCCTAAATCAATTATAACTAAAAATAAATAAATAGTAATAACCTAAATAATAATATAATATTAATTGTAAATTAAATAACATTTCAACATTGGAAAAAAGTATGATACGAACAGTTCTTTTTAAAACTTTTCGAAATATAACATTGATTCTAGTCGGATTAATTTTTTTTTTATTCAAGTGTTACCAACAAAAAATTGCTTATTGTTTTGAATTTTGTTTAGAAAATTTTTGCCTAATTGATTGGAGCTTTTTTTAGCTATACATTTTAGGACATTTTTAAAAAATCGTTTCTGCCTTCTTTTCTTTTTTGGATAATTTTTGATTATTTTTTTTGGAACTTTCTTAAATATTTTTGCCTATTATTTTGAAAGTTTTTTTAACTATTTCTTTTACCAAGTCTAGTTTAGTTGAAAAAAATTCTTCGTGTAGAACTTTAACCATATAAGACAATCTTCTCCATTCAATTTTTATTATAATTAATATTTAATATCATTAAAATAATGATATAATAATTGAAGAAAAATATGAAAAGATGATTTTTTCTAAAGTAGAATTCTTTAATGAAGGGCAAAAATTTCAATCAACATTTTAAGGGTCTTCATGCTTTTAATATAGTATAGATGTATAAGTTATGAGAGAATTAGTGTACTTTCTTATACAAAATAGAAAATAAAATAGCTAATACCCGCATAATTCTAACCAGCTATCAAACGACTCCTTAATACTTCATAGTTAATTAATGACAAGGGTAATTTTTCGGAAGAAAATATTGAATTTCTCTTAATTTGCTAAAATGAACAAGTAAAAAGAAAAAAAATATTTTTAGTATTTGGGCCAAAAAAATTAAATGGAGGGAGTGCTTAAGATTAATGATGGTTAAGCAAACTAAAAACATAAATTGTGTCAACTAATTGTTGAAAACTTGGCTAAAAAATAAAATATATTGTTAGGCTTCATTTGTTTTCATCAAGATAAATACATCTGAATCTGAATGCATAATTGAATATTAAGATGTGTATTGAGATTTAGAGGTCTGAATCTGAATACATATTTGAATATTAAATAGTTAACATTGTTTGTTTTCTAAACATCTGAATGTATAAATATTATCTTTATTTAAAAAATAATAAATATAAAATTCAAATAAAATACTGAATTGATCTATTATTATATCAATAAAATATGTTAGAACTTTTATATGGCAATTAGTGGTGGTGATGGCTAACGATGGTAATTGTATGAGTCAATTTGGGATGGTGTTCACTGATGATGGTGGTTATGAGTAGTATTATGGTATAGTGGTTACTAGTGATTGATGAGTTGTTGTTGATAGCAATTGATAATTAATAGTTGAATGATATTGATAGCTAATGACACTAGTGAATGACGATGGGGGTTAGTGATATATGATAATGACTAATGGTGGTAATCATCGATAGTGATTAGTGAATGTAATATTGGTTGGTAGAGATAATTGTTATTGATGGCTAATGGTGATGACAGTTGGTTTTTATGATTGACGGTAGTTATGGTTGGGCTGAGGATGGTGGTGGTGATTGGTGATAGTTGTGGTTGGGTTGAGGATGGTGGTTGTGGATAGTAGGTGGTGGTGATTGATAGTGGTTGTGTATGGTCGGTGAAAGTAGATAAAGTGACAGTGAACTGTCATATTTGTAAAAAAATTTAAATAGGCATATTAATGTCATTATGACTTTGTAATAGATCTTATTCATTACCCATTAAGTAGTTGTAAAATTAAAAAAAAACGCATTTAATGATTAAGATTCAAATTTTAAAAACAAGTAGACTTAATGACTGACATCTGAATGATTAAAATTCAAACTTTGAAAACAAACAGACTTAATTACTAAGATCTGAATGATTAAGACTAAGACCTTCATTAAGTGCAAACAAACGAGCCCTAAGTATCAACAAATAGCAAATGTAATGTGTTCAACTTTTAAGCATCCCTCAAAACTAAAATTTCATAACTAGAAAAGCTCTTTTTTTATTATTATTATATCAAACTCTACTCTAGAAGCCTTTTAAATGGGGTATCTAGCAGACTTATTTCAAATATAATTTCGTGGTTTCATAATGTTTTCTCTAATAAAGTATAATTTGTGAATAAGTTCGAGGATATTTCCAATTTTGCATATAAGAATTCACAAACGTAAAGTAATGAGTGCAAATAACACATTGAATGATAAGCGATTCTCCCTTGATAATATTACTTCAATTGCAACTTCTGGAGTTTGAAACTTCAATTAGCAGACATCAAACACGTAATAAGATGAGATTTTCTTGGATTATGGAGCACCAATCAAGGGCTAATTACATTAGCCAAAAGAGTTGGATACGGAAATATCTATTGATTGTCTAGTTGATAAAAGAAGATAGACAAACATGTATAATGGCGGAGTCAGAAATTTTGTTAAAAGACACAAAATATAAATAAGCAAATATTTGAAAAAATTGAGATTCAACATATATTATCTATTCATAAAAAACAATAATTTAGCCTTACCTATAAAGTATATTTTTTCGCCAAAGAGTGGCTCCGCTGATGGACATATAACGTCATACTTTTAATATTCACATTATGTAGAATGCCTTCTCTGTCAATAGTTACACACAAGTTTTTAGAACATAGAATTTAATGGGTTTAAGAGGGGTGGGAATTAAGAAATAAGAATTGAAAAATGTGAGGGAATCACGGAGAATGAGAAGTTATTTCTTCTTTATTGATAGAAAAAAGAGATAAATATCAAAAACACACTTAAACTATCCCATTAATTGAGTTTCATACCTAAATTATTGAAAGTGTGAGTTTCATACCTAAAATATTACTTATTAGTTTGAAAAATACACCTCAGTGGTGTGTGTAATACACTCTCTCCACTCTTTTTATTTTTTAAAAAAACTTGTCACATGACATTTCACATGAATAAATTATTTCACCTTGACAAAAATTAAATAAACTATTAATATTACTTAAAAGTTAAAGACTAAAGTATTTCTATCCCCAAAAAAATAATTATTTTTTATAAAAGAAATTATTTTTATTAAAAATAAATTTAAAATATTTGCTCACGCACTTCACCCCCCCCCCCCTCCCCAATCCCCATCCTTTTATTTTTAAAATTTTTTTAAATTTCTTTTATAAAATATTTTAAAAAAATTCATATTTCACCCCTTTTCCCACTCCTTCCTAAAAATATTATTATTTTTATTTTAAAAAAAAATAAAACCATACCCACCCCATCTAGCCTTTTGCTCTTAATTTTATATATGTACATATATATTTTTGTGTTAAACATGTACATATATTTTTAGGGAAATATTTTTTCTACTTGCGTAGTGAATATAACAAAAATAAAAATTTCAGTTTAAGAAAAGTCTAACACAAAACGAGAAAAGAATTTGAAAGCAGAGGCGGGTTAGGTGGGGTGGAGTAGAATATTTTTTAAAAAAGTAAAAACATCTAAATTATTATTTGGGAGGGGGGGAGAGATATGGCGAGAGAAAGTGATGGAGTGAGATAAGAAAAAAAAATTATATTTTATTTTATAATTTTTTTGAGCGGGAGATAGTAATACTTTAATCTTTAATTTTAACTAATTCTAATAATTTATTTAATTTTTTTTAAGGTGACATGTTTTGTCCATGTGGAGTGTGATGTAAAATGTTTTTTAAAATGAAAGAGAGAGTATAGTAAACACACCGTGATGAGAGTGAAATAAAAAAGAGATGTGTATTTCTCAAACTAATAAATGATAGTTTAGGTATGAATCTCACACTCCCAATAGTTTAGGTATGAAACTCAACAAAATGGGATAGTTCAGATGTGTTTTTGACACTTATCTCTAAAAAAAGAATTTTTTTTTCTTATATTAGGAAACATTTCCCTTAGCCCTTATAATTCACCGAATGAAACTACTTTGAATTTTGTAGAAATGTTTCGAAAATGACCTGTTTCTTTCGAACAGACATTTCTTTTCTCAAAAGACACTGTCTATTTTGAACAGATGAGTTTGGTCTGAAGAAATAAGTTTGCACTTATAGAAGGCTATAAATAGAGGTTTCCTCTCAGTTTTCGATATTGAATCTCCTCCTCCTTCTACATATATTTTCTTACAAATAAAATAAAGTCTTTGTGATTTCGTTATTGAATTTTGAGTTCGCTAAAGTTATTGAAGTGTGAAATACCACTACTTCTTTTATAGATTATCCATTTTATCTTGGGAGGAAATAATTTATAACTATGAATATAGTAACGAGACTAAATTCCTTTAAAACGTATTAATGGTATTTCTAATTTACTATTCTTGATACTGCAGATAACATAATTATGAGATACCTATGACGTATACGTGTTGAATGGACAAAATCCTGATTGAATTTTACTTTTTCATTAGAGGAGGTTCGCCTATGTTCTCCAATAATCCTCGTGAATAAGGACAACCCGGTGCACTAAAGCTCCCGCTATGCGCAGGGTCCGGAGAAGGCGATCACAAGGGTCTATTGTACGCAGTCTTACCTTGCATTTCTATCAGAGGCTATTTCCAAGGCTTGAACCCGTGACCTCTTGATCACATCGCAACAACTATACCAATTACTCTAAAGCTCTCCTTCAACCCCATTGAATACCATATGAAAAGTTCTTAATTATTGAAGATCGTATGCATTTGTTTCAAGTCAATAAGACAGGCATATCCTGAGAGCTGCAAACAAATAAGCCGACTTTTCTGGCCAATGAAAGTCATACAACACGTACTACTTATTAGGCGTCAACTAGAACTTAAAAAGACAAGCACTCCCACAATCTCATATTAGATGAGTATTTTATTAATAATATTTGTCCATATTATTTAATCACTTATTAAATTAAAATAAAATTAATTAATTATTTTTATTTTATCCCTACAATTAATATGACCTTTTGAATGTAAATAATTTTCAATATTAGCTATTTCTATACTCTATATATATTACATTGATATAAACAAAGAGTAAAATGATAAAGTCTTCTAATGTATTAATGATTTATTAATCACTGTGTAAAGTTGGAAGTGTCAATCTAATATGGGATGGAGATAGTAATTTTTAAAGCCTTTTTCATTGTTCAAAATAGTTGAATTGTTCAAAGTTCAAGAGAAATCTTTGAATTTTTTTTCATGTTTACCCTTTACATTAATGAAGTCTTGTAATTTTTTAGGAATTAAACTACACTACTTACAAAGTTATACTTCAATTAGAGACTATTTGTATTTATGATTTCACATTTAATCATTTTTATAAGACTGGTTAAACAAAAGTGTAATAGAGAAAAATACGATTCAAATTTTATCCTTAAATACTTTTTTTAATATGTGTGTATTACTTTAAAAATTCAATTAATAGGAGGGATTAAAATTTACAACAAACAAACAAACAAGAGAATCAACAAAACAATATTTAATTAATAATAAGGAATAAAATTAAATTATAAACAAAATAAATGACAGAAATAACGCGTGGGCTCCACTAACTTCTACAAAAGACCCTTCCCCATCTCTTCGTGCATTCCAATTTCATAGAATTCGTCAAAATTTAGTAGGGAATATGCATTATTACAAGTTGAAAATTCTTAAAAATAATATTAAAGAAAATCAATAGTATCCACAAAAATAAAAAATAAAAAAATTGAAAAAAACCTAACTAAAAATGTAACAAAATTTAAAGTACATATCGCATTTTCCTCCTCTCTCTCATCCTAATTTTTCCTATATATACTCAAGAAACCCCTTCATTAATCTTCATCTCAAGAACCCATAGTTCTTCAATCTATTCTTTTCCTTGAGTTCATCATCAACCTAACAACCCAATAAAATATTTCACAAAAAATATAACAAAGGAAAACAATAGAAATGACTTCTTCTATCATGAGATCCTCTTCCATTCTTTTCTTTGTTAGCACCCTTTTTCTCCAAGGCACTCTAGGTACATATTTCATAAAATTGCATTGTCTTTTTATTTTATTAAGGTTTCAATTGAATCTCTTTCGTCAGAAAACTAATTATTTGAACATATGTAATTTCTTAACAACAAAGATGGATTAAGAATTGTTTCAATTGACACATTATTTCACATATTCAATGTAACGAGTAGAAGTAGATTTTTTGATCATTTGGTTTGTTGATCTTCAGGGAATTTCATCTGTGAGGATTTGCCAACAAATGTATGTGGCTTCGCGATCGCGACATCTGCCAAAAGGTGTTTGTTGGAAAATTCATCAGGGAAAGATGGTAAGGTTGAGTACCAATGCAAGACATCTGAAGTTGTTGCAAACATGAGGGAATACATTGAGACAGATGAATGTGTCGATGCTTGTGGCGTTGACAGAAACTCTGTTGGAATTTCTTCTGATGCTCTGCTTGATTCTCAATTCACCTCAAAACTTTGCTCCCCTGCTTGTTACCATCATTGTGCTAATATTATTGACCTTTACTTCAACTTAGCTGCTGGTGAAGGTAACAAAATCAATAGTTTAAATATCGCGCAATTGAGTTATTTCTTCCTTACAAAAATTAATTTTATGACTTTACTGTAATTTCGATTGTTCAGGTGTGTATTTGCCCGATTTATGCAACAAGCAGAGGACTAACCCACACCGTGCCATGATTGAGCTATCGAGCAATGGAGGTCCAATCGAAGATGCAGCTGATGCTCCAGCTCCGTCCCCTGTTTCTTTCTAATTTATTCCTACACACATTTAAAAATTTGTACTACTACAACATGTACACATACTTGCAAACATTTTTTTAAAAATAAATAAATATTGTCATTGTTGTGTTTTTATTCCGTGAAAGAGGGGGAAATGTGGGTTTATTTCTAATTCCCTTGGATTTGTTCCGAGAGATTCTTTTTAATATTCTTCTGTTGGGATTGCATCAATTCTCTTGTCTTCTTTTAATTTTTTCTCAGTTATTTCATGTTTTTCGTTTTTACAAAATGAGTAGGAGTAGTAATGCACTCACTATCTCTTAATGTGTTAGAAGGTATATAACTATCATTTAACCAAACTTAATTAATGCATATTTTTTCTTTATTTAATTATGGTAAATTACATTAGTTTTGTAGAAACACCTGGTGTGAGTAAGTATTTATCAATTTTGAAGATAGTGTATATCAGCCCAATAGTAAAGCGAAAAATACTTACAAGTTAGAAGCTAATATAACATAAAGGAAATGGCACCATACTAATACACATAATTCCATACCAACATTTAAAAGTCCAACAACATTGTATATTTCCAGAATGCAACAAAGACATACTCCTGGTTCGTATATAGTTGCAAGAAACATTCATGTACCAATACTGAAGTACAATTGTATAACTTGACATACACTTTGTCTATCTCCATGTCAAAAGTCAAAACTTGTCCCAAGAATGCTTAAATGACGAGCGCAAAACATAATAGTAGAAATAAGCTCATGTTGCGTAAAATATTGTATAGAAAAGTGTCAATCACACTGTTTTATCAAAATAACCAAAGTGTCATATATAAGTTAACAAAGAAAAAATTAGACGACGATTATTAAGGCATCAAAGAAAAAAATACTATAAAAACATGGTTTGGTCAATTGATCTACATATAAGCATTTTTACTAACATAACAAACAATACAAAAATATCAAACTCCCCCAAAATAAGACTCTTTCAACTGTAAAGGACTACATTGTGTATAACTGATAGAATCGGTGGAAGCTCAACAATATTTAAGGAAGCTTTGGAGTATCCAAAAGACCCCAAGACAAGATCCCAAATAAGAAAATTTCAAGACAATCTTGATGGACTAGAATTAGCAATTAAAAAGTGTTTTGTTGGGGAAGAAGAGCTAAAGCCCAAGGAAAATGAATTGTCCAAATGATACAATTATTTGGTGGCCCAAATTCAAGTTCAAGAGGAGGAATATTAGGATCCAATTTCGTGTAAAGTAGGCCCAAATTAAAGTTTAAGATGAGAGGAAATATGACCAAAATCAGTCCACAAATAAAGAGAAAAATTTCAGCACTTATTTAGTCTTTTAACTAGTTTCTAGAACTAGTATTTAATGTCATTTTCTTTCTTTCATGTTGACCTTATGGTACCTATGTGTGTGGGCAACCTTCTTGGACTTTAGAAGACGATATTTTACTCTTATATTTTGGCATTATAAGTCATTTGTGTGGGCAGCCCACTAAGACTTTAGGAGGCGTCATTTTTTTCTTATATTTTGATATTATAAGTCATATGTGTGGGCAACCATCTAGGACTCTAGAAAATGTCATTTTTATTATTTTCTTTTATCTTGAACAACCCCTTCTTACTACTATATAAAGGGGAGTTTTGTTACTTTAAAATGCAGATTTTGAAGAATAATATATTGAGAGTTCTTTGAACCTTCGTGGCAAATTGCTTTTGAATTTATCTTTCAACCTAACTAGTTCATAGTTCAAGATAGTAAGATAACTTCCTATTTGATATCTTTTGTTTTTTCTTGGTATTCTTTAGAAGGCGGTTAGTACTCTTACTAATTATTGTCTAGCATTACTCACAAAGCAGTCAAGATCCGATTCTAAAACTTGATTAGTTTCTCAAGTAAAAGCATTTGGTTTAAGTATTAACCAATTCGTTGTTACTTGGATCATGTCAAACCCATATCTTTTAATTCTTGTTTAATTTTTTTAATTAGTTTTTGGTTTTGCTTCCTCACTTGTTTCAGTTAATACTTTAATTTGTTTTGGATTACCATCTTTAGTGTTATCAAGTGGTATCAGAGCGATTCTATCAAGATTCCGTTCTTGATAATCTTGGGAACTTCTTGAAGAAAGAGCAAAAAAAAATTTAAAAAAATTCTGTAATAGTGAATAGTATCGCAAAAAAATGTTGTTTTTCAAGAAATTTTCTTCATCTAAATATTTTTAAAAAAAAATTGTTTTGTTAGAACACAAGAAGAGTGGATCCTAGATCTTTATCTTGTTCTAAAAATCTTATCTTTTTATTCGAGTCTTGTCCAAACTAAGTCTTATTCTTTCTAGGTTTGGTTCTTCATTTTTTTTCTTGTTGTGCCAAAAAAAATCTTTATCTTACTACTAAGGACTTGATACAAATTGAATTTAACTATAAATTCATAAAGTATTTTTCCAAAGGTAATTTGAGAGGAAAAAAGGCAAGCGTGGGTGAGAACAAGTAAGGAGGAAAAGCCAAAGTTTGAGTGGTATACTATTTTTTAAAAAAAATGTCTAATGTAGGTAGTAATGATGAAAGGAGGGATTTACATGAGGCCGAGATCCGAGCTAGAAATAATTTCACTTTACAAGCCATGCACCAACAATTTGAAAGATGGAACTTGCAGTTTCAAGAGATAAATTATTCAATTGCTGAACAGAATGAGACAATAGCTGAACTTAGAAGGGGAAATCAATATGTTGTACCACCTCAAAATAATCCTAGGAATCATAATAGGAGAAATGTACCCCATCCCGCTGTTGAAAATCAAGATAATTATATAGATGATTTTGCTGATGATCTTGCTGTCAATCTAGATAGGATAGGGAGAGATAGAAGGGGACAACGAGATAACTTAGAAGATGACAACATTAATAGCATAAAGATGAAGATATGATCATTCAAGGGAACAAGATATCCAGATTTGTACCTTGATTGGGAGCGAAGAGTTGAGGCTATTTTTTATTGTCACAATTATTCAGAAGGTAAGAAGGTTAGGCTTATTATTATTGAATTTTCTGACTATGCTTCTATTTGGTGGGAAAAGCTTACAAGGGATAGACAACAAGATGGAGAACCACCCATTGCAATCTGGGATGAGATAAAGAGAGTCATGAAGAAGAGATTTGTGCCTTTTTATTTTCAAAGAGATCTATAACGGCGTCTTCAATCATTGGAGCAAAGAAACATGACTGTTGATGAATACTTTAAGTCTATGGATATGGCTATGATTCAAGCCAATTACAAGGAAGAAAAAGTTATTATGTATAGATTTCTTAATGGTCTAAATAGACAAATAGCTGATGTAATAGAAATACAACCATATATAACTTTAGATGAGTTGGTAGATTTAGCTGTAAAAGTAGAAAAACAAATAAAAAAAAGGCAGCAAGTTAGGTCATAGAAGAGTAGACCTAGCACCATCTCTAAAAAATCATGGTCAAAAGAAGAAGTAGCTTCTAAACTTCAGAAAGTCAAGGACAAAGGTAAAAAAGATGAAAAGAGGGAGGTAAATCTTTTTTCCCTAAGGCTTATAAGCCTCCTAGTTCCTTCAATGTCATATATGTCACGAAAGAGGGAATATGATGCATGAATGCCCAATTAGGAGGAACATTATCATGAGAGAAGATGGAAACTATGAGAGTGAAAAAAGTAAGGAAGAGAAAGAAGAGGGAGGTATGAGTGAAGATGATGTAGAATTACCTAATGATGATTTTATTGGGGTAGCTAGGAGGGTTCTTAACACAAGATCTAAGAGTGAAAAAAGTGAGAAAGAGGAAGAAAAGGGAGATGAGAGTGTAGATAATATAGAACTTCCCTTTAATGATGGTTTGGTTGCTGTAGTTAGGAGGCTTATGTCTATCAATTTAGGAACCAATAATGAAGAACAAAGGGAGAATATATTTCATACTAGGTGTGGAATAAAGAGGAGAACTTGTTCTATGATTATTGATAGTGGTAGTTGTGCGAATGTGGTGAGTTCACATTTGGTAGATATGTTGGGGCTTGCGTGCATCAAATACCCTAAGCCATATAGACTCCAATGGTTAAATGATAGTGGTGAACTGAAAGTCAACAAACAACGCATAATTTTATTCACTGTTAGTAGGTATGAGGATGATACCCTTTGTGATGTGATTCTTATGCAAGCTTGTCATATCTTACTTGGTCGTCCATGGCAGTTTGATAGTCATACTTTTCATGATGGAAGAAAGAAGATATATTCTCTTGAGCTTAATGGCAAGAAGTATACTCTTGCACTTTTAGCACATTCTCAAATGTTTGAAGATCAAAAGAGATTTTGAGGGAATCAATGAAAAAATAAAAAGGAGAGAAAAAAGTGAGCTTGATGAAAAATAAAAGAGTTCTAGCCAAGAATTAGAAAAAAAAAGTGGCCAAAAGAGACAAAAAGAGAGTTCGAGTGAAAAAGAGAAAGTTGTGGTGAGAAGAAAGAGGCTAAGGAAGAAAAAAAAAGAGTTTCTATATAAAAGCCAAAGAATGTTTGAGTGCAAGGAAAGAGGGAATTCCCATAATATTACTAACTTACAAAGAAGTCTCGATTAATTCTAAGCCATTAACATCTTCTTTGCCAAGTAGTGTTTCTTTTCTTTTGCAGAATTTTAGTGATATCTTTCTTGAGGATATCCTTAAAGGTCTACCACCTTTGCGTGGCATTGAGCACCAAATTAACTTTGTACCTGGTGCACAAATCCCAAATAGGCCAGCTTATAAGAGTAATCCTGAAGAGATAAAAGAGTTACAAAAACAAGTTGAAGAGTTGCTTGAAAAGGGATTTGTCTGAGAGAGAATGAGTCCTTGCTCTGTTCTTGTTCTATTGGTACCCAAGAAGGATGGATCTTGAAGGATATGTGTAGATTGTCGAGCCATCAATAAGATTACGGTAAAGTATCGTCATCCTATTCCACGTCTTGATGATATGTTAGATCAATGCATGAATCCAAAATATTTTCTAAAATTGATCTAAAAAATGGTTACCATCAGATTCAAATGAATTCTGAAGATGAATGGAAAACTGCTTTTAAGATCAAATATGGGCTTTATGAGTGGTTAATTATGCCCTTTGGCTTGACTAATGCACCCACCATTTTCATGAGATTAATGAATCATATTTTTAAGAATTTTCATAAAAAATTTATTATAGTTTATTTTGATGATATCTTGATCTTTTCTAAGAATCTGGAAGAGCATATAGAACACCTAAAACAAGTTTTTGGAGTTCTTAGAAAGCAAAAACTATTTTGCTAATCTCAAAAAGTGTCATTTTTGTATGGATCGTGTGGTATTCTTGGGGTTTATGGTTAGTTCTAAGGGAGTTGAAGTAGATGAGGAGAAAATCAACGCAATTAAAGAGTGGCCTAAATCTAAGAGTGTAACTGAGATTAGAAGTTTTTATGGGTTTGCTAGTTTTTATAGAAGATTTGTGGGAGATTTTAGTACCATTGCTGCTCCTTTGACTGAAGTTATTAAGAAGGATACGATTTTTACATGAAAAAAAGAACAAGATAATGCTTTTAGCTTATTAAAAGAAAAATTGTGTTCTACTTCTCTTTTGCAATTACCTGATTTTTCTAATTCTTTTGAAGTTGAATGTGATGCCTCTGGTAGAGAAATATGTGCTGTTTTGATGCAAGATTCTAAGTCTGTTGCATACTTTAGTGAAAATCAGAGTGGAGCAATATTGGACTACTCAACTTATAATAAAGAGCTATATGCTTTGGTAAGAGCTTTAGCTACATGGCAACATTATTTGTGGCCTAGAGAGTTTGTGGTTAAAACTAATCATGAATCCTTGAGGTAAATGAAGATCCAAGGTAAGGTTAATTGTAGGCATGCAAAATGGGTTGAATTTATTGAAATTTTCCCATATGTGATTGCTTATAAGCAAGGAAAAAAGTATTTTTGCCGATGCACTTTCAAGAAGGTATGTCTTAATCTCTACTTTTACTTCAAAATTGATAGATTTTGATCAAATCAAAGACCTTTATGCTAATGATCTTGATTTTGAAAAGGTTTTTGCAGAATGTATGATGGGACCTTGCGATAGGTTCAATCTGAAAGATGGATTTCTTTTTAAAGAAAATAAGTTGTGTGTCCCTAATTGCTCTTTGCCTGAATTATTTGTTAGGGAAGCATATTGTGGTGACTCATGGGACACTTTGGAGTTCCTAAAACTTTGGATATACTTGTTGAACATTTCTTTTGGCCTGGCATGAGAAAGGATGTTGAGAAAGTGTGTTCTCAATGTCTTGAATGTAAACAAGCTAAATCAAAAGTATTACCACATGGTCTTTATACTCCTTTACCTGTTCCTACTTCTCCTTGGATTGATATTTCTATGGATTTTGTATTAGGTTTGCCTAGAACTAAACTTGGTAAGGATAGTATATTTGTAGTGGTAGATATATTTTTAAAAATGGCTCATTTCATTCCATGTTTGAAGACTAATGATGCATCACATAAGGCTAATTTGTTGGTGAAAGAAGTGGTTAAATTACATTGTGTACCTAAAATTATTATTAGTGATAGGGATGAAAAGTTCTTAAGTCATTTTTGGAGAGTTCTTTAGAAAAAGTTAGGAAGTAAACTGCTATTTTCTACCTCTTGTCACCCACAAATGGATGGGAAAACGGAAGTAGTGAATAGGACTTTGGAAAATATGTTGAGGATTGTTTTAAAAGAGAAACTTCTTGGGAGACACATTTGCCCATAATAGATTTTGCATATAATAGAACTATTCATTCTTCTACTAGTAAGTCTCCTTTTGAAGTTGTTTATGGGTTTAACCTCCTCAATCCCCTTGATTTGCTGCCTTTGCAAACTAAGGATATTATTAATCTTGATGGTAGTAAGATGACTGAAATGATGAAGAAGATACATGAACAAACAAGACTTGTAATTGAAAGGAAGAATGAACAAACTTCCTTGAGGAGAAATAAGGGGCAAAAATCAATTATTTTTAAGCCTGGAGATCTAGTATGGGTACATTTTAGGAAGAAAAGATTTCCTACTAAAAGAAAATACAAATTAGACCCAAGAAGAGATGGTCCATTCGAAGTCCTTGAAAGGATTGGAGACAATACTTACAAATTTAATTTTTCTGGTGAATATCAAGTTAGTGCTACCTTTAATATTTCTGATCTTTTTTTACTTGATGCATGATTAAATTCGAGGACGAATTTTCTTGAAGAAGAGGGGAATGATAGCATCGATGGAAGTTCAACAATATTTAAGAAAACTTTGGAGTTTCCAAAAAGCCCCATTACAAGATCCAAATAAGAAAATTTCAAGACAATCTTGATGGACTAGAATTAGCAATTAAAAAGTGTTTTGTTGGGGAAGAAGAGCTAAAGCCCAAGAAAAATGAATTGTCCAAATGATACAATTATTTGGTGGCCCAAATTCAAGTTCAAGAGGAGGAATATTAGGATCCAATTTCGTGCAAACTAGACCCAAATTAAAGTCTAAGATGAGAGAAAATATGGCCCAAATCAGCCCACAAATGAGGAGAAAATTTCAGCACTTATTTAGTCTTTTAACTAGTTTCTAGAACTAGTATTTAATGTCATTTTCTTTCTTTTATGTTGACCTTATGGTATATATGTGTGTGGGAAACCTTCTTGGACTTTAGAAGGCGATATTTTACTCTTATATTTTGGCATTATAAGTCATTTGTGTGGGCAGCCCACTAAAACTTTAGGAGGTGCCATTTTTTTCTTATATTTTGATATTATAAGTCATATGTGTGCGCAGCCCACTAAGATTTTAGGAGGTGTCATCTTTTGACTCTATTTTGACATTATGTGTCATGTGTCTGGGTAGTCATTTAGGACTCTAGAAAATGCCTTTTTTTATTTTTTATTTATCTTGAACAACCCCTTCTTACTATTATATAAAGGGGAGCTTTGTTACTTTAAAAGACAGATTTTGAAGAATAATATATTGAGAGTTCTTTGAACCTTCGTGGCAAATTGCTTTTGAATTTATCTTTCAACCTAACTAGTTTATAGTTCAAGGTAGTAAGATAACTTGTTTGATATCTTTGGCTTCTTCTTGATAGTCTTTAGAAGGCGGTTAGTACTCTTACTAATTGTTGTCTAGCATTACGTGTGAAGTGGTCAAAATCCGATTCTAAAACTTGATTAGTTTCTTAAGTAAAGGCATTTGATTCAAGTATTAACCAATTTGTTGGTACTTGGATCATGTCAAACCCATATCTTTTAATTTTTGTTTAGTTTTTTAATTAGTTTTCGATTTTACTTTCGCGCTTATTTTAGTTAATACTCTAGTTTTTTTCGTATTACCATCCTTAATGTTATCAATAACATTATAAAATGAGAAGAGAAGCTCAACCTCAGTTTATAAGACTCCAAAATCTTTTACTCTAAGAATTAAAGGATTAGCCATTTATAAAAGATTGATATTTTCCTTTTAGGAATAGTAATGCTGATCATAAAAATGTTTTATCATTTCTTACGAGTATAAGAAATTTTCAAACATGATAATAGAAATTCAGAACAAAAACCTAACATATACATGGATTGGGATAGTTTGCAATTTATTAATTCTTCTTAGCTAAAAGTAATTAAATTCCAGTTATTTTCTTTAAAATCAATCCAATTCTTCACTAACAGCACGGTAGGGGCCCAAACAACATCATTGTTGTCATGAATCATGTGTAATATTAAGGTGCATTTCGTTGTAATGAAAAAAATTAGTGCTGCTGCTTTTCTTCGAAGACACGGCGGCAGGAGCGGATCTAAGGAGCGGGAGCGGGTTCACCCAAATCAAAAAGATCAGGAATGAATCAGGATGTCATAAGTCTAAAGCAAGAGTAAGGTTTAGACAGAGATCAATCATATACAATCCAACCCGATTCAATCCAATCCAATCAAATCAGAGTACTATCAAGACCTATATGGGATTTTCTCTCATCCGACAACAATCACTTATGAGCCAGTGATCGTACAACAAGCCCGTTACTGTTGCCACAACCGTCCAGTACTTTGTCAGGGTTAAGGACGAATCATTCAATCGAGGATCCAATCAAGCGATCAAGTCCTATCTTTTCAGGACATTAAAATAAAGGGAAACATCCGACTTTAATGGTTTAATCCTCTCCTACGCTGGCTAGGTAGTTATTGGGTTCGAGTTATTACTTATTCTTACCCAATTCAGTGCTCGATACTCCTCCCAAGACTCAATGCTCATAAGACAATCAATCCCAATCAACCAATGAACAAGCATCATATGAAATTTTATCAGTTCATCGGTTCTATCAAATCAATCTTTTCAGACAATCAATCTTCCAATCAAACCAATTAACAAGTCGCATATGGACTTTTATCAGTTCATCATTTCTATCCAATCAATCCTTTCGGATAATCAATCTTCCAATCATACTCAAATCATTCATTTATGAGTAGTCGGACAATCATTTATGACAACATTTAGTTGGGACCATTCAATTGAGTTCAGTAATGAAGATGAAAAGACTATCAAGTTTCATCAAGACAATCATCATACTCACATCCAATCACAATCTTACATTCACAAGTTCGAGGCTTTAGACTCAATCCTTAATCATATTCATCCAATATTAGTTAAAATATCATGAGAGTTTAAGAAGTAAATAGTCAAAAATTAGTTGTTCAAGAACAAGTTCATAGAAATCATCAATTACGCAAAGTTTAAAGAAAAAATTTCAAGAAACATAATCATGGGGACTCAATTCATTCATAAATCAACTTATCACAATCATGGAGCACAAGGAAGAATAAAGTCCATACTTTAGTTTAGTCTTATATACCTGGGATGAAGACAAGACAATCGATCTTGCAAGATATTGCTTGAATCTTTTGAACCTTAGCCTCTTTTTCACTCCTTAGGCCTAGCTCTTAAGTTAATTTAGCGTAAAAAACTTTAAAATGCATTTAAGAACTCTTTTAAGGTCGAAAATAACCTATATCAGTCGTGGATTAAGTGTAAGAAGGTGGGGAAAAGATCAGAATGCCCCTTCTTAAAATTAAAAAAATGGGCAGAAAAATTAGCCTGTGGGGGACTAGGTCCGACGCAGACTGGTTCTCTCATAGTGCAATTTTGTTCCAATTTTTTTTGATTGAATTCTAACCCCGTATAAAATAACTAGGATAAAATTAAGTCCAAGTTCGCAGTAGGTCCGCGATGCGGACCTGTCGCCAACTTCTCTAGTTTCGTCACTTCACTCCAAAAATTTATCTTTTGATCCAATTGGCCAAAAATTCATCTAAGACCACTTTCCTATACAATTTTTCATACTAATCAATATTCCGGCCTCGGATTAACCAAAAAAAATAAGAATAATATGTTGTGCGGGCGTTCTTTAGTCTAGGGGTATTTTGGTACTTTTACTAGGTGTAATATGTACTTCTTCGACATGAGACATGACAGTCTTGCTATCAACCATCTTATAGTCCAAAAATTTTGCAGCCACAAACTTCTTTAAGCCTGCATCTTCAGTTTTGTATTTCTTCTCAGGAGTATACCAGAGTTCTTTAGAGGTTTTACAAACACTGAAGACATTATACAAGCCATCTTCAAATTCATTGAGTATATAGTTCTTGCAAAGAAAATCAGAATGTTCCCATGACTCAGTCACAATAAATTTTTCGTTTTCAAGAGTTCCTTCCTATACCACAGGAACATCTTCATTGATAAGCTGTTGTAGACTAAGTGTAGTCAGATAGAAGAACATCTTCTGTTGCCAACGTTTGAAGTCAATACCAGTGAACTTTTCAGGCTTTTCTTCATTGTGTTTGCTTCAAAACTTGATACATTTGTATCTCCCATTTTGTTTGACAAAACAAAAGTAATGTTAAACAACAGAATAACCAAATGAGAATTTTTATTCAACTTGATGAAGTTTTTATATTCTTCAAATCGAGAAAAATAAAAATTTAATTAACTTGATGAAGATTTTATTTCTTCGAACCAAGTTAATCACTGGTATAGAAAGTCTTTCGATTTTCATCTCCAACCCCAAACAGAATATAAGATGAAGCAAAAATATACAACTTGTTTCTAATTTAACGATGAAGTTTTTATATTTTTCCAATCGTTAACCGAATGAATCTTGAATACTGATGAAGTTTTTATATTCTTCGAATCAGTATTAGATTCAGATAGTGTAGAAAACCATAAAGGTTTTAACCTCCAGAACCGTCAAATACAGAAAAAAATATATTAAATTTTTTCCTCCTGTAGCTGTCCGAAAGCCAGGAGCAACTACTAGCCTAGACTGATTGTAAAGAAAGAAGTTTGAAGTCAGCAAATCAGAAACAACAATGATGTAAAAAAAATAGTATCCGAGTCCATAGAATTCATTGTGTGTGCTTAAGGAATTTAATCCTCTCACTGTATCCGAGGTTATGAATTATTTTCTCCTAGGATAAAACGGATAGAACATTAAAGAAGTAGCGATACCTCAAACTTTTTTAATTTCAGTGAACTCAAAAACAACAACATAATCACACAAAGTAACAACTTTGTTTGTACGAAAATATATGTAGAAGAGGGAGAGATTTTTTGATGATCAAAATTGAGAGGAGGCCTCTGTATTTATAGCCAACAAGGTTTTTTTTGGGAAAGGAAGTTTTTGTTCGAAAGGAACGGGTCCATTCTGAATCCACGAATTTCAAATTTTATTTCCGTTTATTAGTTAATTCGATAATTTTAATTCCGCGAATTTAATTAATTTAATTAATCCATGAATTAATTAATTAATCAATAATTCTGAATTAATACTGAATTAATATTAAGAAAAAGGAAATCAACTAATGAGATTAATAAATAAATTTTGTCTAATAAATTATCAATCAATTATATCATTTGCCAAAGATAAAGCCGAAGAGGGCTCGGGGCACCCTTTACTTAACCCTTTATGAGTTAAAGAAGTATTTCCTAATATAATGACAATTTTTTTCTTTCTTCAACAATGAGGGAGAAATTATTTTTTATTTTTCCTTTATTTGGTTTCCCCACATTTCTCAATTCTTCTTTCTCATTCTTTTCCATTCACACTCCACTTAAACCCAACAATAAAGACAACAAATGGGATTAAGTTGATATGCATCTGCTTGCCACCAATTTGAGTTGGGCTTATTTACTACTAGTACTTAGAAGTGAAAGCAATATCAATATTATAAGTGACTTAGAGTGTAAATTAGTTTGATTTGGATTTTATTTATCTTAATCACATACATGGGCAATGAGCGATGAACCCAAATCTGATGTTAGTAATAAAATTATGGCAAAGTTAAAAAAAAATACAACAATAAATTATAACAGTATTTTTTATGTATAAAATAATATTAAAAATCACATATATTTAATATCGGTTGATTTGGTCCCAGGTTAACTTTTTATACTTAATATCAAACAAAACTATTTATGTATTTTTTATATAAAAAAAATCAAATCAAATTATTAGTCATTTTTTTTTCATTTTGACTCAATTTGTCAGTTTGGTGCAATCTGCGGTTTAATTTTGTTCACCCTTATCCCATTCTCGGAGGTAACCAACTTTGAAACAATATAATAAGTAAAAAATGTCAAATTAAAGAAGGCTAAGTACACTATCACAATACTCGAGTCGATAGTATATCATATATTGACGATCCCATTAAGTACTAGAACAAATATAAAAACATCATAACGCATTCTTAATTAACAAAAGATAATATCCATAATCTTTCTTAATAATCATGCACTCACAAGCAATCATAAAGGGTGCACACTTTTCATTCATCACATAAATCATTAAAGCAGTACTATATACATAATTAAATATCTCACATGACCCCATCTTCTTTTTCAAGGTCCACTCAAAGCTTGTGATCATTTAAATATCGAAGTCTCAAAACATGGCTCTCTACCTTCATTTTGGTCACTTCAAAGCTTTTGGAGATTTAAAAGTAAGGAAAATTTACATAGATATACTATATTAAAAAATATTTATTATTTATAGTAATAATATTATTATTTTTGTTGAACACTTATAATATAGTTTTAATATATATTATAAAAAATAATTTATAAAATACTTATTGATAGGTAATACATTTATCACACACTTTAATACATTGTGTTCAAGCATAATATATTTTAAAAACACTTATAATACATTTGTATTACATACATAATTCACTTTTAATACATATTACAGATTTATTATAGTATTGCTATAAATAATAACAAATAAAAAATATCACTAAAATCAGTAATTATTTATTAGAAAATATTATTCTAACTAAGTTTTACTAAAAGTAACATTTTGCATTGGCCCGACCCTTCCTTTTGGGTCAGTAATTGGCATATCAACTCAATCAAGAGACATCAACAATTAAGTAGCCAAACATCATCAACATAATTATCATTAAAACATAAAGGGATCATACAAGGCATGAAACACTTTAGAGACTTATTTCAAGTAATATTTTACATTTAAAATTGAGTCACTTAACATTAAACAATTCAAAGCTCCGAAAGTGTCCAAGCACATCATTTCAACATTTTCGTACGTCGTAAGTTGCATGATTAATATTCAATTCAATTTATTTATAACACATGGTGAGTCATCACCAATGAGCACTTGACCTGTTGACCACGAAATATTCACTTATACGAGATCTAGGCAATTGTTTGGTTGCTCACTACTTATATATAGAGATTATAATTAATGCAAAATTGTTTATGCACTAATTAATAAAGGAATAATACATAACTATGACTGAAATTTCAGCGACACACATTAACTTAACTAGGGTACTATTACCTCCTAAACTATTTTAAAACGGAATAAATACACCATAAAAGCTGACGTGACACTCCCTTGAAACTGATGGGGCTTATGCATTAATAAAGGAATTGTGACATCGTGACTAATAATACATGAATATTACGATATTTTATAAACATGTTTTAGAATACTTTTATCCGTACATGTCCTACATAATACATAAATTGTTGCCTCATGAATTATACTACTTATATTAAGTTAAGTACTACTCATCAAACACACAATATCCAAAATATTGTTCAATACATATGCCAAAATTATTTATATGCAGGGGTATATGTAATCAATTTACATTGTTCTGAGTAATCGGATTCATGTCCTAGAAGACTTTGTTACAACTTGGAATTATAATATAAAAAAAGAAGAAAAAAGAGTAATGTATAGCATCCACAAAAATTAAAGAAAACGAACGAAGTCATTGGCCAAGCAGTTTATAGATCATACCGCAATCTCCTCCTCCTCATGTGACCTCCCTATATAAATTCAATAAATCCTTCCATTCTTCTTCAACACAAACCAAAAAATATAATCAAAAAAAGAAAATTTTAAAAAAGAAAAAAAGAAAAAAGAAAAAAAAGTTAAAAATAAAACAAGTAGAAAATGGCCGTCGTCTCAATTAAATACTCCTCCATTCTTTTCTTGGCTAGCGCCCTTTTACTTCAAGGCGCTTTGGGTATGCATACTATACTGTATATCTAATATTCTTCATATTCACACGCACAAAAGAATTCACATCATTGTATCACGATTGTACCAAAAATACTACAAAAAAGAACAAAGAAAAAAAAATCACATCACGATATATTGTTTCCAGAATTATGGATTGTAACATGCATGTAGTAAATTAAATTCATTTCTCAAGTGAGATCTCTAAGGATGAGGAACAAGTTGGCCCTTGCGAACAACTTGATGCATTATTTCCGTTCAACCCTTTGAGTGAAATGTCGATCTTCTATCTGTGGTCCAATGTCACAACATCTGCATCAATAACAAACATATATATGTTATGAATTATATATATATATATGTGTGTGTGTGAAATCAAATTATTTTAAAAGTTAAACTATAAGATCAAATAGAACATTTAATTACATTATGTACCAATACATCCCTCATGTCTAGGCTTGATTTATTTTTCATGAACCAAACACGTGTAAATTTATAGTATACAGTATATATACTATACATTGAATCTTCTTGACTTTAAAAAAAGTATTTACTTTCCCCTTGGTGAGAATCCTGACAACTTGACATGTAACACACTTGTCACACGTACTTAATGATAGTATGCATCAATACATATTGTTCATGATCTGTGTGTTGATTTGTTCAAACGTTAATCGTCTCAGGGGATTTCATGTGTGAGGATTTGCCAACAAATGTTTGTGCATTTGCGATCTCATCATCAGGGAAGAGGTGTTTGTTGGAAAATTCAGCTGGGAAAAATGGGAAGGTTGAGTACTAATGCAAGACATCTGATGTTCTTGCAAAAATGAAGGAACATATTAGACAGATGAATGTGTTGATGCTTGTGGTGTTGATAGAAACTCTGTTGGAATTTCTTCTGATTCTTTGCTTGAGCCTCAATTTGCTGCCAAGCTTTGCTCCCCTGCTTGTCACCAACATTGTGATAACATTGTTGACCTTTACTTCCATTTGGCTGCTGGTGAAGGTAACAACATTGTCCCATTCATAATATCAGTTTTTAAATTTCTCTTAAAAACACCAAAACAACAATATCTTATCCTGTGTAATCTCACAAGTGGGGTATGGTGGGACGGTACATCCTTTTCCAACCTTGACCAGAGGTCTTGTGTTTGTGCCCTAAGAATCGAGTCGTCTTTGATATTCAAAGTGACACTTTCTCGGCACAAATCTAGATTATTTGGTCCTCTCGTATTCATGTCCTGAGAATGGAGTCGTCTTTGATATCCAAAGTGATACTTCTTGATACAAATCTAAATTAATCGGGCTTCCTCATGTTCGTGCCTATGAGAATGGACTAAGATATCAAAAGCTAGACTTCCTAGCACGAATCTAAATTAAGTACGTTGGTATAATTTTTTTTTTTTTTTTATATATATATATATATAAAAGGTAACTATTTTTGGTATCACTTTTAATTAAGGAGTGTTCCATAAGCATAAGATATTTGCTTGTAATTAATGAGTTAATTTGGAGATATCGTGCTTAACAAAACTTGTTGCTTAATTTCAGTTAATTATACTTTTACTTGGGTCAAATGACACTCCTCTAATAGTAATATTGCCTTTCACGAGACTAATGGAATCTTAAGTTGATTAAGACCACTTCCTTCTCAATTCAGACAAGCAATATATGACAGTTACATTCACTATTTGAATAATTTATATAAAGTGATAGTCGTAAGTAATTTTATACTTTAAGGAACGTCAATTGTGTTGCTTATTAATGGTAAATTGTTGCATGGACCTTAGCAAAGGTTACACTTCACAAGTGTTGTCGTAGAGGAAGTAGAAAATGCTACGCTCAGAAGCGTGGCCAATAAGGAAGCAAAGGCAACATTTGAAAGTGTAGTTGTATGAAATAAAAGTGTTGCTATATGATATACTACAAAGCGTGGCCTTTGTATCTCATGGACTACGCTTTTGAAGTGTAGCCGCTAAAACAACACTTGAAAAGCGTGGCCTAAAGTCAAAAAGTTACGCTTTTTTAGGTCACTCATGCAAAAGCGTTGTCTAAAGTCAAAAAGTGTTACCTTTGATCACTTTTTGATAATTTAGGTGGCATTTTGACGGGGTGTGGTGTGGCTAAAAGCCTAAAATGTTGTAGTGAAAAGTCAAAATAAAAAAAAGTAAATATATATATTTTAAAAATTCATGTATATTGGAAATGTGCAGGAGTGTTTTTGCCAGATTTATGCAACAAGCAGAAGAACAGCCCACACCGTGGAATGATTGAGCTATCAAGCAATGGAGCTGCTGCTGAAGATGCTTATGCCCCTGCTCCATATTACCGTGATTTTTAATTACTAAGTACAAATTTACCCGCTCTAATTTTCTAAATTAATTATAGGCTCGGAAACAGTTGTCTCTCTTCTTTCATAAACTAGGAGTAGGAATATTTATACACCATCCTTCCCAAATTCCACTTATAGGATACAGCGGGTATGTTGATATTGTTGTAATAGTATTTACTATGCTTAATAAAACTATCGCATCTTAAAATTTCATGTGTTAGCTACAAAAACATATGTATATTGTTGTTGTTGTTGTTGTTGTTAAAGGCAAAAGAAAAAACACGCAAATATTTGTGTGAAAAATAGAGATGATTTTTTTGAATGCGTCAAATAATTCTAGATATTTAGGGGAACTTTTTAGAGTTTTGTAGAGTTGTTTGTTGTATCTAAGAAATTTGTAGATGTTCTAGAGATTAGATATTTGTTCTTAGGAAAAATCTAAATAGTCTAGAGTATTAGATATTTGAGAGAGATATTTGTAGAAAGGGTCAGAATAGTCTAGATTGTTAGTATATAGAATCATTCCTATACAAGTATAAATAGAAGTAGCATTAGGCATTTGTAACTAACTCAAAACAAAAAAAATCAAAGCAATTCAAAGAGTCTTCTTTCCTAACCAAGTTCTCCTTTCAAAAATCTTCCTTCTTTTTAATTAGCTTCATCTTCTTTAGTTGAATCTTTCAATCTTAGTTAACGATCTTGGGCTAGTAGAAGGTCTCTACAATTACACCTTTCTTCTGCTATTCTCTACAATTTGCATTATTATAATCCTATTACAAGACGTTATACTTGTTAGGACCGAAATAATCAGGTGTCATGCGGAAGCTAGCAAAACAAACCTAGAAAGACCACGAATAAGAGGACAGGCAAGAAATATATCAAAAGAGACAGAAACATTTAACGTGATTCAGTCAATCTGCCTATATCCACAAAATGAGATGAGCAATCTACTATAAATATGAGAATATAAAATATCGAGAAAAATAACTCCACACAATGTACTTGAAATACAAAGAGGTCCACACAAGTGTTAACATAACACTTGTGTCTCACAAAATTTCTCATCTACCCAAAACTTTCAAAGCCCCTAGGACTACATTGTGAATGCTACCAAGTTAGAAGAAATGAACCTCTATTTATAGAGGTATAAACCTTTTCCGACAAGAAAAAAAACTAGCCAAATATGAAGACTTTGTATTTTCTTTTTAGAAAAAAGAAAACTCAATTATTCTAGAAAAGTCGGGGCAAACACAAAATTAATTAGTTAATTAATTAATTCAATATTACAATTAAACGACCCCTTATCATCAATAAGTTGATAAAAAAAGTATTATATATCCAACAAGCGGTACACACAAGAGAGTACCTATTAAGTAGAATTTTAGTTGCTTTAATTTCCCCTCCTATTTTTCCCTTTCTCATTATATATATAACTAGTTTTGGGAACGTTATTGCTATATAAAATTTATAAAGATCTAACTTTTGTTGATCATAAGATAGTACCTTTATTTTACTGTGTCCTACTAAATCCGTCCCCTAATTAATCCATGTAACTTAAGAAATTTAGTAAAGATAAATTTTGTTGAAATAATTTTTTAAATAAAAACTCTATTTATAAGTGGGAACTTTGATGTTACCCAAATTCAGTTCAGAAATTTGGGTTAAAATTAACATAAATAAATTAGTCTGAAATTACTCTTGAATTTTCAAACAACATTCAATAATTATAGTAAAAAATTCATGAAATTTCTACTTGAAACAATAATAATATCATATGGTATGCTAAACTTGCTACTTTATTATGTCTAAAAAGATAAATAACATATTTGAACTAACAAAATAACAAACTAATAATGAAAATGCATATACATAAATAATTGGACAATGTAATAAGAATCTCTATTCTCTATACAACATTACATGTTCTTTTAATTTATCAGAATCACACAAACTTAAAAAAATTATAAGAAGTACATTTATAAAAATTGAAATAAAAAATAAAAGTTAAAGAGAAAATATTTGTAATAATATCAAAATAATTAACGTAAAAAATAATAAAATACACATGTCAACTTACCATACAAAATGAAAGAAGTTAAACAAAACAATTTATCAATAAGAAAAAAAATGACCAATGAATAAAAAATTACATAAGAACTATAAGATGATGAAACACAAAGTGTAGTGAATTAACATTTTCTATCCAATTTATAAAGGGAGAAATTGAGTACATGAAAGGTTGTGAATGAATGTGTTTGATTTTAGAAGCTAAAAAGTTTGACAATTAAATTTATTAAGTAGTGGGAAATGATAAGTTGTACTCCTTCCCTTCCATATTTAGTCAATTTTTGAGGGATTTTTCATTGTTAAAAATAATTGAATTGTTCAAAGTTCAAGATAGATGTTTTGAAACTTTTTCCATATTTGCCCTTTCATTTGTTGAAGTTTTATATTTTTTAGGAGATAAATCACAATACTTGCAAAATTATATTTATGATTTTACAAAGGGCAATAGTGAAAAGAATGATTCAAATTATATCCTTGAATGTTTTTTTTAATATGTGTGCATTACCTCACAAATTCACTTAATATGGAATGGAGGAAATAACATCTAATCATGTATTTGGTCTAGTTTAATTGTTATTATTGGTTTAATATTAAAAGTTACTAGAAGAATTTTTCATTAAAAAAATTAGTGATGGACATTTTCGTAATCCAACTTTGAACCTAAAATCTTCTTACTTTTAATAATATATGATAGATATATGGATCTACCTCAGACCTTAAGATTTTTAAAAGGGAATAAATATGATAAGGTGTTAGTGAAAGAATTTTTAACTAATTTAAAGATTTAATTAAAAATTAAAGTTACAAAGAAAAAGTCCATGTCAAAGAAACTTGTTTTATTTACACTAATAATAAGCAAAAGGTAAAAACTTGGGAATATTCTTTCTATACAATTATTAAGAAACAAAAAAATATCTTGCTTGGTTTCAAAAAATATTATAATTAAAGAATAAAACATAAAGTGGTCGATGGTTGCAAATTAATTATGATTGTCATCACTCACCACCAACTCCAATAATAGAGTTAAAAAGGAAAAAAAGAAAAATAACAAGAAAAAAAGGGCATTAATACGTGGTTGAATTTAATCTGATTACACCAACCATTTCGTGTGTAATTATATTCATCATGATCACAAAAATGGAAAACCATATAATCCATCATTAATCATATTATAATTTTTTTTATTTTCTGTTTTTTCAAGCACCAAAAATGAAGTCACAAGTCTTTTCTAAGGTCTGAATCAATTAAGTTGCAATTTGACTAAAGGGTATTCCTCGTGACTGCTAAACATTTTTTTTTTGGAAGTATTAAATTATTTACAGATTTATGCTACACACTTTATACACAGTCCAAGAGGGTTGAACTGAGAAATATCTAGGGATATGCAAAAATTGAACTAATCAATAAATTAAATTTTAAAAAATATTTATTAAGTTATTGTTATTGGATTATTGAGTTAATGGATTTTTAATGATTTCATAAAAAAAATTATCAGGTTATTGGTTCGATATTGATTTTTAATATTGGGTTATTGATTAAACCGATAACCCATTAAGACAATAATAATTTACTACTTTACCCCTAAATAAATATTAAATATTAATAGTAATACGTTATTGGTTACTACATTTGCCCTTTAGCCTTCAATTCATATTATTGTCCTAGTTCTTTTATTTACGTTGCACTTGCAGAGTTCTTTTCATGTTAGTCACTATTATTTCTATTTTATGAGCATTCCGTAAAGTTATATTATTGTCTTGTCGTGCCAAATTATTGAAGAAGTCATATAATTATTTTATGAGCATTTTCGTATTGGTTAAACAGAAAATGGAACCGTTAATTAATGACCAAAACTGATAAACCAAAAACTGATTAAAAAAATCTTATTGGTTTGTTATTGGTTTAGCATATTTCAAAACTGAAAACTGATAAAACGAATCGATAATACATACAATCAAACCGAACTGACCGATGCACACTCCTAAAAATATCTAGGGTGTGTTGGTACGAAGAATAATATTTTTCGCATTCTTTTAATAAAAGTATAATTAATTGTTAACTTATTTTATGGTGTTTGTTATGTAATTAAAAAAATATTACCTTGATAAAATATATATATAATCTAGCAAAGTATTATGGTGTGGGATAAGGGAGGGGCGTGAGGTTTCGAGATGGCTGGACTGGCATGATCAAGGGGTGGGAGTTGTTGTTGTTTGGTGGTGAGAAAGAAATAATGAACTTGGAATATTATTTATGGAATTTATTTTTCATACTTCTATTATGAAAGTCATTTTTCTAATTTTTAAGAAACTTGTCTTGAAAAGAATGTATTTTCAAGACATTTTGATCAATCAAACATGAAAAAAATTCTGACCACTAGGTCATACCTTCACGGACCCAAGGGTGTAACCCGTTGGTCAACAAATTGAGTTTAGAATCATGAAATCTTAGGTTCAAATCTTATAAGAGACAATAATACAAAGTGATTTCTTTCCATCAATCCAAATTTTGGTGGACAAAATTATTTGATACTTATTGTCGGTAGAAGATGACAATATCTCATGAAATTAGTTGAGGTGCGTGAGAATTAGCCTAGACACAACAAAAACAACAACGATGGCATACTCAGTGCATTCCCACTTTGTGATTTTAGAAAGATGAAGTGTCTACAAACCTTATCCATCTTAAAAAATTAAGAAGTTGTTTTTAATAGATTTTCTGACACTATTGTTATTAAAAAAAATAATTAAAAAATCACCCCTAATAAAGTTCTTTTTCTTCACTAGCTAAACCTTATTCAATCCATGAATCCAAGCCGAAACAAGAATAGTCACAAGACCAACTGTTAACAGGGTATGATATTTATTCCTTACTCAAATGGGAAGGCAACATACTATTTTGATCTATAAATATTATCTTAAAATATGTTGAACATTTTAAATTAAACATGATAAGCTTATTCAAGAAGAATACATTTCTTGCTTTAGGTGCACTAATTTTTTTAAAACAGTTATTTCATTATTTATATAGAGAATAGGGAAAAAAGAAGGAAGAAAGAATTGAGGAATTGAATTCCGCACCGATTGTGTGGGAGACTACCTACAATCTACATTATCTAAAGAATAAAATATTTTCATGGCGTGTTAGGATAGAAAATAATTAGGTGTCAAAGCTAGCAAAACAAACTTTGATAGATCATGAGTAAGAAGAGAAACGAGAAATATATCAAAAGCCACAAACATTTAATGTGATTTGATCAATCGACCTACGTCCACCAGAGATAAGATAAAACTTATTTTTTTGCTTGTACTTGCTCACATTGAGAATTTTATTTTATTATTAATAAAAGATCATTAAATAGTCTATTTAGTGGTAATAATTAAAAAAAATCTCACACACAGGCTTAACTCACATTTCAGTAAGAATGTGAATGTACTTAAAAGTCATATTTTGGTAAGAGTTAGTCGTCAGTTTTAGAATATTGACTAATTGTCACCAGTTTCAGATTCGTCATTTTTGAAAAACCTCAACTGTTATGGGACTTTAAAAAAACACACAAGATCATCGATATCTTCTTCAGAACCAGATCTAGGGTATATCTTATGGGATTAGACAACACTCATTAGCTTTAGTCTATAATGTCTTAAAAAATTTAATAAACATGTATAGATTATTAATTTAAAATTTAATAACTTAAAAAAAATTAAAATTTAGAATTCGTAAGTTTTATATTATGGGTTCGATTATGTTTGAATTAGCCCCCATAGTCGATCACCCATTCCTTTACCAACTTATGTAAAAAGAGCAGTAGATAATGAAATTCAATATTTTTTATGTTAAATTAAAATATAACAAATAAATAGAAATAAAAAGACAGTAACTCATAATGCTATAAAAATGATAACGAACTTGCTATCACGTGTTATGAAAATATCTTTTAATCACATAACTTAAAATGCACGTATTTTAAAACTCCACCAACTCCTGCTACTACTGTGTAATCACATCACATCACATCTCACTATCCTCTCTGTGACCTCTTGGGGGTAGGCCCCCTGTCTCACAGCTATTAGAACAGAACCATGAGCCATTTCCTTTTTACGTTATTGTTCTTTTCCCTCCCTCTTTTCACTATTTTTAACTCTCTCTCTTGTTCTCTTTATTTATTTTTTTTGTTTTTGGTTCTAATAAATTTAAGATGTTTGAGTTAATATATCACCAAATTCATCACCCACGTCGTTAAATTCTTCATATTTATAGATGCAGAAGCTTCAACTCATGCATTATATCATAAAAACGAATCTTTGAAGTTTCAAGAGTACTAAAGTCTTCAGCTTTTTCAAGGGGATTAATGCTTTTTCTTGAATTTTCTGTTTCTGGGTCATTGAAATGGCAAGATTAGAGGTACCCCAAGTGGATTTGGAATGCTCCGGTCACAGTCGTCGGAGCTCCGTAAGTGTCAGTTTTTCAGATGCCGACAAGGGTTCTTGTTATTCTCAGTTTTGTTCCACTGCTGATGGGTCTAATCAAGATGATTATAGATATCCACATGGAAGTGAGTCTGCTGATTCAGTTAGTATAGAGATCGGAGATGATGAAAGTAAGGGGCATTTGGGGGAAACTGAAAGAGATTGTAGGATTTGCCATTTGAGTTTGGTGAGTTGTGGAAATGAGTATGGGGTTGCTATTGAATTGGGATGTTCATGTAAAGATGATTTGGCTGCTGCACATAAGCATTGTGCTGAAACATGGTTCAAAATCAAGGGAAATAAGTAAGTAAACCAAAACTTCAATTTTTCTTTTTCATTTGGATTTTCTTTCTTATGGTTGGTACCCTCCTTGGACACGACTCGTAGTTGGTTGGTGAATTTTGAACTTATGATTCCTATATGATCAATGTGGCCTTTTAAGATAAATCTTTTTTTTATTTCCCATCTGGTGTTCGATACTCTATTGAAACTGGACTAAATCTGGATTTGCATCAGAAAGTACCACACTGGGGCTAGAGTGCTCCCTAGCGCGACTCCGTATGTCGAGGAATTGGAACTCGAGACCTCGGATGAAGGAACTTACCACTCCACTGCAGTCCTTACCCTTGTTGGTTGCCTTTTAAGATTATTGCTCTGCATGTTAGATGTGATGATGCTCTTTTTTGTGGCTTATGTTATGTCCAAGAATCTTTCAATTTAATCTTTGCAATGATATGGTTTGATGATTCTTGTGTTGGAAGTGTGTGCTTTTGATGTCAGTAAATGATCTGTAATGTTGGAAGTGTGTGCTTTTGATATCAGTGAATGTTCTGTAAGAATAATGTTTTTTTTCTTCTGTTATGTCTGTTCTTGTTGAGAAAGAGATCTCACGATATATTTAATAGAAAAAGAGACAAAAGTTAATGAAAGAAGCTGGATGGAATAAAATGAAAAGCAAAAGACTAAAGCAAGGACAGGTATAATTCAGATTTGTAAGTACTGATGCTTCTACTATAGCCTTTTATAAGCTTTTGCTGTTTAGTTTTCTAGTTTCCAACTGAAATTTGACATATACATTTCTTTATCAAAGGGGAGATTGTCCTTGAGGAAGAAAGTGTTTATTGTAGGATTATAGTTTTGTGTCCTGACATGCTACCTATTCCCCAAGTCTTGGAGGATTAATGACCATAAATGGACCCAAAGGATTACTAGCAATTGTGTAAGATGCATCTCTTAGGCTTATTTGATACTGGCTTCGTTTCCTCAAATTCATTACTCTTCACTTTGATAGATACTAGAGTTTAAGTACAAGGATTAAATGGAAATATGGAATCATAATTTAAATCCAAAAACCAAAAGATCTCCCAGACTGAATAACTATAAATGTGTCATGTAAATTTGGACAAGGAACGGCATACACTGTTTTGGATATCTATTGTATTGGTAAATGGTAACAGTTTTAGTTTTGCTTCCATAACTTTCATGGACAATGTAGATTCATATACAATCACTTAGCTCTCAAGAAAATAATGAACTTCTGTAAAAAGTTTGTATCGTGTGTGTTTGTATGAGTGTCCATGGGGAGGGTGGAGGGTGGAGGGGTCGGATATCACTTGTGTCTCTGTTACAACACAGAAAAACTAAATGTTTCGAATAAGTTGATGGTTTTGAGTCAATGCTGGAAATCCTTTTTGCACTGGTTGTTTGCTGTAATCATCTTTGGTTCTTTTTAGCCATATAACCATTTGAAGTTATTTTTCCAGGACTTGTGAAATATGCAATGCAGTCGCACGCAATGTTGTTGGGCCAATTGACATTGAATCAGCACAGCAAACTAATGAAATAAATGATTTGGCTACAAATGCAGCCCCTGTACAAGTATCTTCCTCTTCAGAGAGGCGGACTTGTTTGAACGGTCATCGATTCTTGAATTTCCTTTTAGCTTGTATGGTGTTTGCCTTTGTCATTTCTTGGCTCTTCCACTTTAACATCCCCTCATAGTATAGTAAAAGGTTCATGTACCATGTGTAAAGGCCCTGTGAAGGTCTGAGATGTTAAAAAGAAATATTTGCACATTCTTTTCCGACTAGCTTTGCAGTGCACCTACTTACCTACAAGGCAAGCAGGGAAAACCTCGAGACTTGCCATAAATGAGATTGTCGATAGAGGTTGAGACATCTCCTCCACCAAGAAAACCTCGAGACTTGTCATAAATGGGATTGTCGATAGAGGTTGAGACATCTCCTCCACCAAGAAAACATCGAGACTTGTCATAAATGGGATTGTCGATAGAAGTTGAGACATCTCCTCCACCAAGAAAACCTGGAGAAGCGTCCAACACTTCAAAGATAAGTCTTCATTTTCGAGGATTTCGTGTAAATGTTTTACCTTTAAGTTAGTAATCCCATTGCATGATATGATATTTGGATTTGGAGTTGTAATTGTCAAAAAGCGTTTGTTGTATGCAACCAAAGGATAAATATATGGAGCATGTCTTCTTATACAATGAAGTTGCTCAAAGGATTTGGACATTTTTTTCCTCTGATCTACCGCTCCTCCAATGTAACAGACTCACTCGTAAGTGTTTACTTAATGGTGGAAATGTGACATGGTGTTTTAGCTAATTTTGAAGGTTAAACATAACAATCCCTACATTGTCAATTTCTGCATACCAATCACATTATTGCGCTAAAAATATCTACATTATAATCCCAACATAACTAGTATGCGAAACAAATGATCCCAAAATGTAGTTTCACATGGAATGAACAAAACAAGGCAGATATGGGCTATCGTGTCCATAGAAATAGAGCATTGCAACAACCAAACACTCACTGCTAGAAGAGCAAGAAGTTTCATGTGCTGTTTGGTGCAGTCTCCATCTTTTTAAGTAAACCTTCTAGCAAAGAGGTAATTGGCCATCCATAGATTTAAATATGGGACAAGGCATTCAATTGTATCTACTGACCCATGCCACTGTTGCATGGAGGAACATTACATGCTCTTTACATCCCATGTTGCATCAACTGTAAGATTAAGCAGATATCTATCCCAGTCACTTTTGCTAGTCATTAGTCATCTGTGCTAAATTTCTAGTCAGAGAGAGCACTTCATTTTCATCCCTTTTTCTAATTTGACAGTAGCATTCCGATTAGCATATGTGACTTACCTAACACCTACTACCTTCTACCAACACAAGTAACAATAACTTTATCCACCAACGCTTGGATCTAAGACTTGACATATGGGAAGGATTCACTAGTGTTGCCTCTACAGAAATTCAAAACATTTCTTAGTGTTGTCACTCCAACTAATCGATGGCTAGACTCAAATTCTGAAAAAATTAGAAGCCAAAAATACAACTTCAACATATTGAGTGTACTCCCACAAGTGAATTCTGAGGATGGTAGTGAGTATGAAGCCTTACCCTTGTCTTGTAGAGGTAGAGAGGTTGCTTTTGATAGACCCTCGACAGAAGGAGGGATGCAACACAAGAACTTTGAGAGTACAAACTAAAAAGATAATTTATTGACTAAAGATGGAATCCATTATACATTTGATAATTTTTACCAAAGGGAACATGGATACATCAACAGCATTGAACTTGGAGAAACATCAGGAATCATTTGTCAAACCAACCTTGTGATGATATTGCACAGAAGTGCCTTTTACCATATTCGGTTAGTTGCAGTCCATGTATCGTAGATACACCATTCATCACTGCTTCAACATGCACTGTGCTCCCATGCTCAATGATCTTTTCACTAATTTGGGTTATGCACACCTATACAAAATCCAGAACGCTTCTCTACTTCCATTCTGCAGGATCTCCAGAATTTCCATTCAGAAGTTTGTGATTCTCTTCCTTAGTCTTGCTATCTTTGCTCAGTGGTAGAGCCAACACTACACTAGTGCGGTCAGGCAGTTCTGGAAGAAAGTACAGTGCTTCAGAAAATTGTTTATCCTTCCCTTCTAAGCAAAAAACAAGAAAGGGGCAGGTGGAGGAAGTAGCCAAAATGAAATTCACTCAATGTGAGGATTAGGATGCTAAACCTGGCAACTGTTTGTCAACGAACACTACTAGATTAACAGTGTACCTGTTACAAAGTAATAGGGCTCAATCAAGTCAGATAATATTATTTGCAAACAAACGTTCCAACACAGATTTTCAAGGTGAGGGTTCCACTCACCAAGCCACAACAACGTCCACAGTGTAATGTTTGCGGGATGCAACAATCAAGAAGCTCTGAAATAACAGCTAACCAAGCAAACAATTTTATAAATCTGTAGAATCAAATTGAGCAATCACCAACAACTTCTGGCTGTGGTAAAACACTTAATTCAAGCCTTCTTTGTTTTTAGGGCATCGATTTTAAATTACAGAAAACCAAACAACAACAACTGCATCTCAGAAAACCTAAGAAAATAAGACTGTAAATGAGAGATAATATAGTGTGTCTGCATTCACTGGGAAACAGAACTCTAATCTGATTATCAGACTGTACTACCAAACGAGAATATTATAGAGTATACAACCGCTAATATACCACCTTCGTGTCCCGTATTTATGATATGTCCGCACAAAGACGAGAGAGAATATCATATGAGATGAAAATATCAGATCACCACAACCGTAAAGCATGCCCCTAGGAACTGCACATTCATAAACATAACATAAGTACATTGTAATGAGAACAATTGACAAAATACAGTGAGGGAAGGCAAAATATATCTCACAATTAATCAACAGAACTTCTAAAACACTATTCGGAGGAGGCAACGTGGCAAGGTTTGAACCCTGCAATATCATAAGATAGACAGTTAACATAACATGCAGCTCATAGACAACAGAAAGTGCAAACTGGCACATCAATTATCAACCAAATGAGACAGGTCTTTACCTCACGACAGTGATAATTTGGACCAGGAAGCTGTGTAGAGTAGAATGTTATGATCCGAAGGAACTGACAAGCCTGTAGTGAACAATCAGTCAACGACTTAGCAGATCATATTGGATACTATGACTTCTCTCTAAATGTTCTCTAATTTGTGGGTAACCCTATGGAAAAATAGTGACGCATTCATGATGAGAATTAAAAGTTATCTTGATTCTTGACCAACATTTAAACTGAATATATAAATTATGAGATTCCATGAGACTTTTCTTCTTTTTTTCTTCGATAAGTTGAAACTCATTGAGACTTTCACATATGAAACAACACAAGAATGACGCTCAAGAGAACTGGTCACTTACAGCTAAGAAAGCCAAGACCCTGCACCATATCAGAACTGCATAGATCTTTTTGATCTTGAAAAAGAAAGGATGGAATGTCTACTGTGTAAAAACATGAGTAAGCCACTGTGTAAAAACATGAGTAAGTGTTAGAACAATTAGATACAATATCAAAACCTAAATGACAAATAAACTGAAAATTCCAACTGACTAAAATCTCCAAAATCAGTTGGAAGTTATGGAAATATTCCATAGTTAGATTCAGCATTAGTTGGTGACTGAAAATTACCAAAATCAACTCACCAAGACAAAAGACAGAGAGAGTGTGGTGAATACAGTTTCACTTATGTAACCTTTGTCTTGCCCAAGCTGCTGGAGTTCTCATTTTAAAAACAAAAAAAGTAAAAGGAAGAAAATGAGTGAGCATATCCCGAGGGAGTGGAGATAAAGAGAACCAACAATCAATAAAACCAACCAGAAGAAGAAAGAAGCCGACATCCTGAAGAGTAGGTCCAGGCCGATGTATGTAGTGAACCCCTCGAGCAGCAAGTCCATGTATGTACTGACAAAAGGTGATATATTTTACAACTTGGTAGATTTAATAAGAACTAAGGTCATGAAGAAAAACAATTACGGAACAACTAAAAGGGAAATGATTTATCAAATATGACAATGACAAATAGTAGCCTGAATCACTTTCAACAGCAGCTAGTTATGCAAAAAAAATAAAATAATAAGAAATTGCATCATTCAATAAGAGGTGAAAGAAAATGCAGAATTTGATTGCTCAAACTTCCGCTTCTTACCTCTTCCCCCTTCTCCTCCCTGCCCCTAGACACAATAAAGAAAACAGAAAGTATTGAAGAAAGAAACTATCGACTAGGCAAATATTCAGAGTGAAGAGACTGAACCAAGATTCAATTTCTTTTTTAAGATTATTAAGTTTAAACCTAAACTTATATAGGTCTTTAAAGAAGATGAGCCATAATTTTGTAGATAAGTAAAAGAAGATTATTAATTTACACATCTGGTTGAATAGATAATCAAGTCACAATCTATGATCAACGACTCCTAGTATCTTCAACTAAAACCAACCCACCCTCCCACTAAACAAAATAGTCCCTCTGTTCCAATTTATGTGATATTCCTTCATTTTTTCGTTAAAAAAAGAATAATTTATTTCTATATTTAGAATCATATTTATGTTTAACCACCACAAGTTTCAAAAGTCTTGCTTTTTTCACTTAAACTCCGGGCAGAGTCAAACTTTGTCACATGAATTGAAACGGAGAGAGTAATTCTTTTATGTGCCACATACCTTACATACAACAAAGACTACTATACTAAAATGCCTCTATCTCAAATTAGTTACACGAATCATCTATATTCATATACAAGAAAAATTGGGAAATAATGCCTTACTAACCAAGCAACAAAGAAAATAGAGGTTGATGATCAATATGAACCTGAAATATCAAACCTCCAAGAATATACTTCCAGTTCTCCGAAAGAAGATTAATTTCTATTGCAATCTCCGTACAAATCCTCTTCCATAGCTAACAACAACACAAAAAAGAATCACAAAAAATTACTATGAAGCAATAATAACAAGAAAGTTAAAAAAAAAAAAAAGGAGTTGTAAACTTGAAGAAATGGAGTAAAAAAGGAACCTTTGAAGCCTCACCATCAATGTAAAACGACATCGTGGTACTCGAGTGTGACCCGCTAATTTCTTGTCACAAAATTGAATTTGAACCCCACTCGTAGGATTACACGGGGTATGCTGTTGTTGTAAAATTGAATTTGAACAAACCTAATTAAAGTTGAATCTGATTGCTAAACTTAATTAGAGTGAGTATTTTATGGCAGATTGAAAGTGGAGTTTTCAGTGTGTTTTATATGGAGAATCTAATCTCCTTTGATTAGTCTGCTAAAACGCGAGTTGGACACGGAGCGGCAGTTGAAATGGGGGGAACTTTTAAAAGAGAAAAATGGTAGTTTTAGCCCTTGAGTTATTCATATATTCTCATTTTGATCCTTATATTATTACATCGACCACATTTTACCTCTAACTAATTTAATCCTTCAACTAACAACTTTTCCGTTAATATTTCAATCAATTTATGTGCTTTTCTTTTGGACCTCTTCACGAAAAGGCTAACCCCTTGTTTGGATGGTTATTGCCCGTTATATTGTATTGTAATGTTAGTCTAATGTAATATTTATTTTGATTGTTATTTAAAGTATATTGTATTTTATCGTTTAAATTCATTATTAGGCAACAAAAAAAAGAACGATCGATTTGGTAACGATGAAAAGAGACATTTTACGTAATGACCGATTTGGTGTGATCGCATCATTACCTTAATTTTTTTAATCTTTTTTTGTCTTTATTTATTATTTAATAATTATATTTCATCTTCTATCCTACCTTTTTCGAGTAGCTCTACCCCGTACCCTACTTTTCTTGGAAGTTTATCATTCAAATCATGGAGGTGTTATATTATGTAACGACGAAAAATGATGCAATCTATCCAAACACTATATTCAATAAAATAATACAGTACGATATGATACGATACGATACAATATAATATAATATGATACATTTTGAAACAATATATAACAACCATCCAAACAAAGTGTAAGAAGCTAATTTCACTAGCTCTCAAACACACTAACTTACTACAAGTTACTTTTCAACAAATTGGCTAATATATTAATCAGATTACAAAATTTATCTTGGGGCATAAATTTTGTAATATCTGATTTACAGGCAAGTTCTTTTTTTTAATCAGGCAAGTTCTTTTTTTTATCAACTTATGCTGTTGTATCATGATTGAACTTTTGTCCAGTTGCATAACCTGTGTTTTGAGCTTACTTTTTTTTTTGCCTTCAGTCATAACTTGTGTCACTGTACTTATATTGGAGTATAACTTATGTTCTTGAACTTATACCTTGTAATATTTTTTTTTTACTATTAAAGGCATTTTCGGCTATTTTTTGTATTTAAAGCTTTGAAGAGTAAAAATTAAAAACATGCAATTTTGAAGGACAAAAATTAAAGTACTTGCTAAAAAATTAGAGGAATTTTCACATAGAACCACTCAGAAATACATTAATTATACTCCATAATTATAGTTTGGGTAATTACATTTCGTAACTATAGCTATAGCAATGTTTGTATAATTCGCTATACAATTCGCAGTTTTTGTATAACGTTTGTATAATTCGTTATACAATTCGCAGTGTTTGTATATTTCTGTATACAATTCACATCATTTGTACAATCGCGCACATCGTTTGTATAATCGCGCGAATTATACAAAACTCAAACTGTAATTACAGTTAGATGTTTGCTACGAGCCGTAATTAATTCAAACTATAACTATATTAGCTAATTAACTAGTATATGTTTAACTATTCGCATAATTTTCCCAAAAAATTATGGGCATTGACCCGATTTCTTATGTTCAATTATCAGCCCACTTGAAGAGTGCATAGTAAACTAAAGTTGAAGTTTTCTTGTAAGCCCAACTACTATTTCCCCCCTACCTGGACATATAAAGTCAAATCACTTCCTTATCATAGGACACCGTAAAAAGATAGAGCTCTCTGTCTTCTTCGGCCAAAAATTTGACAGGTAATTTTAATCTCTTTCCTAAATTCTTCTTTGTAATTTTGATATGGCTATGGTAACTGATGATTCATTGCCTCTATTGGCCCATATACAGAGTTGAGCAGTTTATGACTTGAATGGAGGTGGCTTCGAATTTCCAAACATTGTCTTTTGGACCTCGAATCAGTCGAACCCACTTCGGAAATATCGTGAGTTTTTTTTTTCTTTTTGGAAATGTCTTCTTGTTCCTTAATGTTGCAATAATTTAGATTTTTGAGTTGTTGGGGTTGTTTATAAGGGTTTTGCTGTTCTTTTAAGGAAAAATGTTGGGATGTTATTTTGACAAGATGAGCAATTTTATAGTTTTAAGTTCCTTTACTCTCTATATTGTTCAGGAATACTTTATGTGATGATCTAATGCAAAGAATATGTGTACTTCGTTTATTGTAACCAGCAAAAAACTGCATTTGTTGCACATTAGTTTTAATGATTGTTTAGGCTTCCTTTTTTTTTTTTCATTCCGATGATGTTGAATTATGATGGGGATGTTTCTTTTGAGGGATCTTACTTTCCTCTTTATCTCTCATATGGAAATAGTATTTCTCTATTCTATGAAATAAACTTTCCAAGAGGTATGCACTTTCAATATTCTTAGTAAGTGTTAGTTTCCCAAAGACCTTTTGAGTTTTGATTGATTATAGGTTCTTTTTGTGGGATCAATGCCCAAATATTTGAACGGGATAAAAACAAAGTTGTGTGGAGAGCTAGTAAGAATTGTGCCTGCCATCCAATTTTTGACGCATGGCGAGATTGCTTACCTTATTATTATGAAATGAAAATGAGAAAGAGCTTTTTTTTTAAACGGATGTTGCTTCTTTCACTACACCCTTTCACTCTTGAACTACTTGAACAAGGAGGGCAGAGGGAGTGCTGCCTCCTTTACCTATCAACCGTATCTTTTTTCAATTGTCCGCTGGTAAACCTGGTCTAGCGCTACATTGTCTCCATTGTGCTGGATTTCTATGCTTAGAGAGAAGTCCTTAGCTCTTTCTAAGTTTAATACATAGAAAGTCTGGAAAATAAGTAAAATCTCCGGATCAAAAGATTGAGGTTTGAACTCCGGCGGAGAATACATGTCAAGGGTGTTTGATTTTAAAGCCCCTCTGACTTCCCCTTTGGGCAAGCAACCCTCTCTCCTGCCCTTTGTATCCTCGACTAAAAATTAATTGATAGGACTATATATCCTGTCTCGTATAGAACATCTACCCAAGCAAAGTAATTAATACCACTGATTACAACTTGATGGTGTCAAGAGACTACCACACTTTCTAAATAAACAACATTCTTTTATTTCACACAACTTACTACAATATTATTCAACAATAATTTCTTACAGACTATAGAAAATAGTCTGTTGATTACTCTCTATTTCTCTCTCTGATTTTGGTGTATTCTTAAATGTTCAATTGCTACTCTATTTATAGAGTTATTGAACCTCTTGCTTGCATCACTAATGACACAAATGTGATAGCCAATTTCCACAAAGTATGGCTGTCAAATTCCGCAAAGTTTGGTTACTAGTTTCCACAAAGTTTGGCTGCTAATTTCCACAAATGTGGCTACCAATTTCCATGAAGTTTGGCTACCAATTTGATCCAGTTAACTCTAGATTTTTGTTGGATAATGCTTTCTTCAATAAGTATCCACTTTTCTAACTGCTGTAGTATTTCTCTTTCCTGAACATTCAAATCAACTCTAGCTTGTGCTATTCTGGTAGTAACCCCTTTAAACTCCACTGCATTTAACTTCTTAAAAGCTGATTTGAGATTTTTCAGTTTCAACCATATTTCTTTCATTCCATCATGGTGTTGTCTATGCTTCCAACACTCCTCTACTATTGGTAAAAACTCCTTATGATTAGCCCATATATTAAAGAATTTGAAGGAGGTTTTAAATCTGCTGCTATCTGTTTCAATTGTAAGATGCATAGGTGAATGATCTGAGAAGTACGGTAACTTGTAATCAGTTACAACATGACCATATCTCATCAGCCAATCAGTATTACCTAGCACTCTATCCATCCTGCTACATACCCTATCTCCTCCTCCTTGTTTATTTGACCAGGTATAATATTCACCTCTCCATGGTACTTCATTGAGCATAAGGTCCTGAACACAACTAGCAAAATTTCTGATCTCCATGCTTGTTACTTGAGTTCCAGCATGTCTATCTTGAGTAGTCAGTTAAGCATTGAAATCTCTCCATAAGACCCAAGGCTTAGTACAATTGTGGCTTATTCTTCTCAGCTGATCCCATAACAATTTCCTTTGTTCTACAGTGTTGTAACCATAGATTACAGTCATTTCACAATCCAATCTCATTTGTCTATTGACCACATTACAATGTATATATTGTGCTTCCTCATCTAGTTTAGAGACCTCATAAGTATTGCTGTCCCAAATTATCCACACTCTACCATTTTCAGCTTTGGAGTAATTAAACTCTGCCTTCTACCCTTGTGTAATCTTATTCACTATCAATTGTGCCTTGTGCTCCTTGACTCTTGTTTCAACTAATCCAGCCAACTTTATTTTGTGATTAAGAAAATAAGTAGTTAATTCTCTATGCTTATAGCGCTTATTTAGACCTCTTACACATTCCAGGTCAGCCAACTCATTAGTCTACAGAGAAGCCCCCTCCTGAGCTAGGGGGTAGGAAGGTTGCCAACACAGCATTATTCAATTGATGTCTGCCTTTGGAGTGATGTATCTGCTCATTATTCTCAGGAGACAAATCTGGCAATTGAGTTTGCTTCCCTTTATGCAGCTGCTTTTCCACATCAGCTTGCACTTCTGGAACCTGCCCCTCTTGATGATTTGAATCACTTCTTCTTGGCAAGTTTTTAGGTCATCAATTGGACCTTTATTAGTAGGTTTGGCCAACCAAGTGGGAACTAACTTTGGTTTTCTCATAGGAACTTGCTTAGCAGGTTGTGAATTCTGCTTCAGAACTTCACAGTTGTGCCCTATCTTCATGCATTTTCCACAATAGGTTGGCTTCCATTCAAATTCTACCTTCTGTTGAAATGTTCTCCCAGAGGGATCCATCACTTGCACTACATCAGGTAATGGCTTAGTAATATTAACCTCTATAAGCATTCGCGCATAAGAGGTTCGAGTTTGTTTCGTAGTACATTCATCTGCATATTTGGGTACCCCTATAGCACTGGCAATTCGACTCAGTGAATCACATCCCCAACAGCTCATAGGGAGTTTGCGAAATTTAATCCACAAAGGAATGTCTGTCAAGAACTCTTTTCCAAAATCAAATTCAGGGGTCCATTGCTTCAAAATCAGAGGTCTATTATTCATGGTATAAGGACCAGTATACAGAACCTCATGGAGACTTGCTATGGTAGAAAAATTGACTACATAGCATCCCCTCCTCATGGTAATATATATCCGGAGCTACTCTCTTATTATTGCTATTTAACATGGATATTATTCCTACGTGGGATTATTATTTTTCTAACACTTTTTTTGCCAGTTGAATATTTGATTGGTTAACACTGCTTTCATCCAAACAACAAATGACATACTTTCAAATTAGTCCTCAGTTCTCTCATATTACTGCTCCCTTTCCCTGGGTAGATGGATGTTGTTGCTGTGTAATCTTCCGAAAATTAATGAATTAATGTGAAACAAGGTTGGCATGATTTAGGTAGTGTTGGTGAAGGTATGAATGTGGTGCAAAGTTGCTAGTTGCCAAAGGAAGACTATAGGTCCTATAGTGAATTTGCCCCGGGGGCTTTGGTCTAGTGGTAGGAGCACTACGCACGATCTGTGGATTAGACGCAAATCACAGGTTAGAATCCCGCCGCTGATAAAACCTGGTATTTAGTAGAGAAGGATAGAAGAGCGGGCCCATTATCTACTGAGTTTGAAGAACGCATCACTCACTTTTGAAAACTTTTTGGTTATAAAAAAAGATCCTAAAGTAAATATTGTTTCATTTTTCGATAAGGTAATGATTTTCTAGAAGTGAAGGTTAAGGTCCCACAATAGAGCTATATAATCTTTTGGTCCAGCGGAAGTGTTCTTGTAGTTTTCGTTTGTCCTTTGGTTTCTGTAATCTAAAGTTTTGTTACTAAATATCTTTGGGTCCGAGATTCGTGGTTCATGATTTCATCTACTTCTGCATGGTAATGATGATGTTTCACTTCCTGTTGCTCATCTGCTGCTGCCACTGTTGCTGTTTTTGCTGTCTTTCTTTCTACTCATGGATTTTTTAATACGCTTAAATCCTAAGCTTTTATTTTGCCATTCTGCTGATTATGAGCTCTTAAGCCTCTCAATTCATCAGCTAATAGTAAATTGCAATCAGTTTAACCGCCAAATGTGTTAACTGGACCGCTGCACTAGAGTTAGTGAACACGACAATTTGGTCTGGGTAAAGGGAGAAAGTTTAGCAGTTACCTTGTTACAATAATACAAGGAATTGTAGTTGAAATTCCCAAAAATGGAGGAATGTCTACAATTGTGCAATTGTCATCAGTCTAAATCATCTTCCATTACTATTTTTACTTATGAACCAGAGTGTTTGCTGAATTTGATATCGTATAAATGGAGAAAGTCCAACACTAAGATGGTGCGTTAAAAATTATGAAGTGTGCATGACCTCAATCATATCCAGCACGGGATCTATATCATTTACAATGGGAATTTGGTATGAAATTTTATTCCGTCTTCAACTGTCATTGTAGGGACACATTGAGTTCAGAGGATACATAGCTTCAGCTCATTCCAACATCAATGGTGTTCAGACTGATAATCGCTTTCCTTCACCTTTTCAAATGCAATCCAATGCAGTTTCAACTGGCAGAATTAAAATAGGGTCTGGACATTTTCCTGGACATGGTGCTTTTGATTCAAGAAGTGAAACTTTCAGTAAGTTATCCTTGCTTAGCTTGAAGATATTCAGAAAGTATGACTTATCTCTCAAAGGAAAGTTGTTTACAGCTTATTGATGAATGCATTAAGGGGTCATTTGGTTGGAGGGATTAGGAAAAATAACCAAACATAAAAGTTCACATAAAATAATACAATGTTTGGTTGGAAGGATTAGGAAAAATAATTTCCGAATAACTAAAATGCTTGGGTGGCTGTACAAGAAAAAAATTCCTGTATAGCTTATGCGACATTTGGTTGGCGGTATTAAGTAATACTTGCATGAATGTTATGTAGGAATTTCTGTGTTATGCATGTAGAATATGGAACAATAAAAAAAGTGTATCACCAAGATGAAGGAAGGTATTAAAAATGAAAAGAAATGCTGTTAAAGTAGGTAATCCGTGCATAATGTACCCTCTATAATTAGCATGTGATCCAAACAACCAAGAGTATGCAGTATCGTATATAAGCCCTTTATAGATATTTGTTGGCCTGCTGATATAGGCTGTTTAAAAATTCTTACCTTCTTGCATGCGTTCCAATTCACGTAACTTTCTGCTGCTTTCTTTAGCTTTAGAAGCTCATATTAGGATTATTGGGTAAACTGTATTTATCTATTCTTTAATGAATTGGTTATGTGAGAACTTTTGATTTTGAATGTCTGATATAAATCATTTTAATTTATCTTTGTTTTGGTGTGGGCATGTGGTAATGGTAAGAATACATGTTGGTTCTCCTTTTCTGCACTTCTAATTTGTGACATAACAGACGAGAGAGGGAAACACTCGGTGTGAAGTTACAAATGCAGAGTAGTTACAGAATTTGGTGACTTACCGTGTTCACCAGAAATAAAATCAGTGTTAAGTTTTATCTCTTCTCAAATGACGCTTTAGATTTCTTCCATGAATATAAACACAACATTAATGTGGAGGAATTTTGCAATTTAACCTTGGGAAACTTTGATATAGAATTCAAGGTGTTTCTATGAAAAAGAACTTATCTTTTGTATTATATCAATATCCAGAGCACTTATTCAAGATCCTGTAATTTCTTGACCTTTCTCAAGCTTCATATGCAGTTGAGAGATGACAACTATGAGAAGAAAAAGTATAGCTTCCACTTGCTTCTGTTTTCTCTGTAGCATTTAGCGGTTACGACCTCTATCTAGACATTAGGAACTCTTTCTCGTGTAAGCAAGTGACCTATTATATTGAAAAAGCAATAAGTCAGGTAAACATTCTGTTTTGGCATTGTAAGTATTTGAGCATTTGCTTCTTGTTATTGTACTATTACCTCTTTATAGTTATCTCAAGTGCCCATTTCTATCATTCTTAATGGCCGGTGTCTTAGGCCTTGAAAATTGTGTTACGTGCAGCATGTCTCGTACCTGCTAAGTATGTTGCATCTGTTCAATTTTTTTTCCTTTTTTTTCATTTGATATTTGAGATACTTCAGATTTCCTCTATCCTAAGATGTAAAATCATCTAATTATGTATTTATTCAGAACAGCGCCTTTTAGGCAGGGCCCCCATTCACATTCACTGAGACCATGCCGGGTCATGAGTGAGGATTCCGAGGGAACTTTGAGTGGTGAAAACATCTTGCTAAATGAGGAAAGCTTGGCACAGGATCTTAAGACTGCTATTAAAGAGGAGAACTATGCCCGAGCAGCAAAGATTAGGGATAGCCTCCGGCTACTCCAAGAGGACAGTAAGGCCTGTGTACTAGCAGCAAATGCTCGCTTTTACAATTCTTTCAGAAATGGAAACTTAGCTGCAATGCAAGCCCTCTGGTCACAAGGTGAGAATGTTTGTGTCGTGCACCCTGGTGTTAGTGGCATAATAGGCTATGATCTCGTAATGGGAAGCTGGGAGTTTGTCTGGGCAGAATATGATTTTCCACTTGATATCGAGATCAGGGATGTTCAAGTTCACGTTAGAGGTGATATCGGGTATGTTACATGCATTGAGATGGTCAAAACTAAAGGCAGCAGCTGGGGAAAACAATTTGCTACCAATGTTTTTGAGAAGGTTGATGGGCAATGGTGTATGTGTATTCATCATGCATCCTATATCGACTTGTAAAATGTGAACTATAAAGTTCTTGTAGAAGTTGTGGATATTGAGTGATGAATATGTTAGGCGCGCAGAAGTTTTGTAGCTTTTCTTCTACTATAGTTGTGACCTATTATTAATGAATTATAATACTTTGCTAATGAGAAGAGGTAATGGATGTATTATGATCTTTGTGTTGTATCTCTGAATGTTTTGGTAATCGCACCTTTTTGTTGTTACGGTTTCTTGCATATATGTTCCGCGCTGCTTTGCTTTGTACTAACCGTATTATTGTAATTTTTGCTTTTGATATCTAGCATCGTCAAATGTTTAGTCTGTTTCGATTATCACAATTATTTGTTGTTCTTGTACATTTTTACATTGTTTTCTTCTTCTTTGTACTTGGATGTACTGCATTTGAGCCGAGAGTTTTTTGAAACAACCTCTCTACCTCCATAAGTTGGTGGTGAGGTTTGTGTATACTCTACCCTTTTCAAACCCTACTTGTGAGATTTCACTGATTATGCTGTTGTGTTGCCCAGAATTTGAGCAGTGTATGAGGTTTGGATTTATGCAATCTCTCACACTTTTCACTTGATGGACGTCTTGAAAATGTAACATATATCTATTCTTGAAAATCTTTCAATAATAAATAGAGTAGACCTATTCTTTTGAAACATGAGACTACATTAAGTATGAATGAGAGTTAAAAATCAAGTTATTTTAAGAGTAGAATCTTGTGACTAGTCAAAATAGATAATTTCGTCGCATCAACACAAATCATGTGCATTCTCATATCCTTCATTTGTCCGAACATTGATGGACGTAGCAAGTACCATGTGGAACTAATTGAATTGCTTACAAACTGACTCCAACAAAAAAATAGAAAAATAGATCGATCCTATCCTTGAGAATAGATAATCTCATAATTTTGATATAAATTTAATCTTATTATAGCTACAAACCAAATCTAAAAGTTTAATCAAATTGCCTTCTCTACATGAATGTAATCATAAAACCACTCTAATGGACTAAAGTTACTGTATAATAAATGCTCTGTCGCCTCCTTGAAGCGCTGACGGTTACATTTCCCACATCGGATATTCAATAAGAAACATAGTCCTTTAAATTTTAAAGCAAAAGTTCAAAGTTTACCATTGGGGGTGTGGAGCTGAAATTGCACACGATTTGTGATAAACCCTAAACCACTTCTGTAATCAGAAGATTGTTGTTTAAAGGGGGTGGTTTGCCCGGTGTTTTCCCCCAGTTGTTAAACAAAAGAAACACTGATGCCTATGCGTGTGTCAATTCTCAGAGTTGATTTATCTCCCGGCAGGTTAGAAGGTAGTAGCCATTTACATGGGACATGTCTGATGGTCACTTTGTTCCTCGCTTGCCAGCACCCCCTCTTTTTGATAGCTTGTAACTATTTATTAGTTTAAACAATTAATAAGCATATAAATATAGATATTTAAGTTACTTTGCACTCCCTAAGGCGAAGAATCTATCATCTTTTTTGTATTCTTCTCCTCTTATTTTTATACTCTTGTGTTTTATTATTATTATTATTATTGTTTCAATGTGAAATTTGGGGAGACTGCAACTATTTTTTGTTTCACTTACCTTTCCTAATTAATATGTAAAAATGTTGGAGTTTCAGTCGAAAGACAGAGAGCCTGTTGACCAACATTTAAGTTGTTTTTTAATTTTTGAAAGTGTTTGACAAATCAAAAAATTATTTAAAATAAGTTAAAATTTACAAAAAAAAACTAATTTTAATTGGTCTCCCACTTTTTTTTTTTAAATCGATCCAAACAGTCTCTTCATTTTGGTGAAATGTACATGTGACAATTTTTTTTTTTTTTGCCTCTTTTATAGCTAGACTAGAGTTCGAGAATATTTCACATTTCTTGAGCTTTTCCTTTGCACAGTTTCACGGGGATTAATCACCAAATCAGTGCACAATTTTTATCTCTGTGTCATTTGTCTTTTTTTTTTTTAATTGTTTGTTTTTCTCATACAATTTAATTTGTATACACTAATTTAATGGAGTATATCATTGTTAACTTTAAAAACAAAATTGTGTTGGATATTAAAAATCATGAAAAAGGTGCTTAATTAGCAAGGATTTATTTATTATATACCAATTTTTTTCATGACCATGCGAAACGCGAATAAGTACACTAATTTTTCAGCATAAGTTATACCTTATAAAGACAGTTGAATGGGCATAACTTGTACTTTAACGGAAAAAAAAAAGTGGGGGTGCTGTCAAGTGAGGAACAAAGTGACCATCAGACATGTCCATTTCAATGGCCACTACCTTCCAACTACCTTTTATAAGGCATAACTTGTGCTTTAATGAAAGAAAAGTGAGAGGTACTGGCAAGCCAGGAACAAAGTAACCATCAGACATCTCCATGTCAATGGCCACTAGGCACAGCCTTCCAACTACCTTTTATAAGGTATAGCTAGGGCATAACATAGTTCCTACAATATTTATGTCATAAATTCAAATATTATTATTTTTAAGGCTTAATTAATATACGGTTTCTTAAAGTTATTTACCTATTTCATTTAGGCATCTCAATTTAAATTTGTACGTATTGAACATTTTAACTTTAAAAAATTTATACCTATTAGACATAAAATGATAATCAATTGAAAAACAAAATTGCGTGTTTCTCAAAAGCAAAAACATAGAAGATGTATCAAGGAAATGATGACATGTGGCCATTGGATCTAATTTTTTAAAAACTCTATTTAAATAATCCAAAAAGAATTTTTAAAAAATAAAAATTAATTTTTTTAATTAATGCCCCCTCCTTCAGTCTTCTTCTCCGTGTGAGCCTATTTTCCCTTTTCGCTGGCGCTAGCGCCCACGCCAACCACACAAATAAACCATCGTCCCACTCCTTTATTCTTCTCCATCTAATCTTATCCTTTTCACCGACATTGACAGTACACCATTATTGTCCACCCAAGCTAAATCCTCATTTCCTTCCGATTAATAAACATTTATCACAATTACAAAAAAAAACGAAAACATTTTTTTACCGGAGAAAAGCCAATTCCGTTTTTTTTCTTCAGAATAAATGGAACTTCATCGGAATATTTGGGACTTGAAAAAAAGAAGAAAAAGCAAAAGAATAGTTAGAGAGGGTGAGAAAAAGAGAGAAAGGTGGAGGGGATGGGATGTATGTAAAGAGCATATGAAATTATGGTGGATGCAAATAGTTGAGGAAACATCTAGGGGGAAGAAGTTGACTTCTACTATTATATTATTGAATGTCTTTTTTCAAGTGGGACCTACCCACGTGACAATTTAACAATTTGGGCAAATTGCTCTCTTCTTCTTGTACCTATATAATAGGCAAAATTTTACGAAATGTAAGAAGAGACAGAGAACACACGCAATACTTTCATGTCCTCTCAATCTCTCTATCTCTCACTATATATCTCTTTTTAATTAATTTACTGAGTTAGTTTATTTCATAACAGGTTATCAGCACGAGCCTCCATCACTTTGAGTTATTTTTTTAAGAAGGTAACAAAATGGGTAAGAATTTTATTTTCTTAAAATGTCTAATATTTCTAAACTTAAATTTGTTTCTCTTGACATATCTGAAAAACCTACTCATCATTAGCACTAGATGCCGAAATACATCTATAATCGATGGGTCTGGCAGACACCATCAAAGATGACACTACGACATCTAGTCAAGATCGTGTCAAATCCATGGTATTTCTCCGCCACCATCTTGACGAGGAGTTAAAATTACAATATCTCATATTAAAAGACCCTCTTAAACTATGGAAAAATTTAAAAGAAAGATATGACCACCTAAAGTTGGTCGTGCTTCCATAAGCATTGACTGAAGACTTATTCACTGCTCGATTTGCAGATTGTCGGTTTGATGAAATAACTTTTTCGCCATTAGGAGAAGAGAAAAAGGAACCCACAAAAGAAATTGCTACTATGTCATTTTGATCCACGCACCCGCACATGTGAGCAGGAGGTCCAGAAGATCATCCACTTATAAAAAATTGCAAATCAAATGCCAGATGTAATTACTAATTTGAAATGGATAACTAAGTCACATATCCCTACAGTGAATGTGCCTATCCGAATTGATGTCCCAAAAGGACCATCTACTAGTATCATAGCTTCTAAATTCCAAGCACTCCTGAAGCGTGGTAGACCATTGGGTTCAAAGGATAAAAATCCTAGAAAAAGAAGCGTGAGGAATAATAGAGATGATACTACAACAGAACCTCCTCAAGAAGGTCAAGATTTGAGTAATCCTGATATTCCTAAAGAAATCAGTGAACCGAGACTCAAGTGAATGAAGAACTTTCAATAAGTTCTACCAGTGATGAGATACATTTAGATCGATCAAAAATTACGGTGGATAATATTTTTGCATATAATGTTGCAATTAACCTCATACAAGATAATGAAATATTTGAGCCTAATTTCATCAAATAATGTCGACGTAGATATGATTGACCAAAATGGCAAAAGACAATTCAATCAGAATTAGACTCACTTGCTAAACATGAGGTTTTTGGACCTGTAGTCCAAACCCCTGAAGGTGTAAAACCAGTTGGCTATAAATGGATTTTTGTGTGAAAATGAAATGAGAGAAATGAAATTGTAAGATACAAGGCACACCTTGTTGCACAAGGATTATCTCAAAGACCCGAGGTCAACTATGAAGAAACATATTCACCTGTTATGGATGGAATAACTTTTCGATATCTCATCAGCTTAGTTGTATATAAAAATCTTGAAATACATCTAATGGATGTAGTTACAGCTTACCTTTATGATTCACTTGATAATAAAATTTACATAAAAATTTCAGAAGGATTAAAATTGTCTGAAGCATGTACTAAATCTCGGGAGATGTACTCAATGAAACTGCAAAGATCATTATACGATCTGAAACAATTAGGGCGTATGTGGTATAATCGCCTTAGCGCGTACTTGATAAATGAAGGATATATATATGATGTCATTTGTCTATGTATTTTTATTAAGAAAACAAAATCAGAGTTTGTTATACTCGCCATTTATGTTGATGACATAAATCTCAATGGAACCCCTGAAGAGGTCCAAAAGGCGATTGCATATCTAAAGAAAGAATTTGAGATGAAAGAATTTGAGATGAAAGAACTTGAAAAAACAAAACTTTGTCTAGGTCTGCAAATTGAACATTTAGCAGATAGGGTTTTTGTTCACCAATCTGCCTACACTGAGAAAATTTTAAAACTATTTTACATGGACAAATCACATCCATTAAGTACTCTAATGGTTATTCGATCACTTGAAGTGGAAAAAGATTCATTTCGACCTCCACAAGAGGATGAAGAACTTCTTGATCCTGAGGTAACATATTTCAGTGCTATTGGTGCACTTATGTATCTTGCTAATGCAACCAGACCTGATATAATATTTTTTATTAATTTACTGGCAAAGTATAGTTCATCCTCAATGCGAAGGCATTGAAACAACATCAGGCATATTTTGCGATACCTAAAAGGGTACTATTGATATAAGTTTGTTTTATACTAATAAAGGTTGTGCAGACCTTATTGGTTATGCAGATGTAGGTTATTTATCAGACCCACATAAAATTCGATCTCAGACAGAATATTTATTTACACACGGAGGAATTGCTATATCATGTTGATCTACAAAACAGTCTATTGTTGCTACTGTCACGACCCAAATTCGGGTGTGATGACACTCATCTCAACCCACCGAGACAAGTCATCCTAAAACTCAATGGAAATTAAATGCAGAAGTAATTGAGATAAAACAAGGTTTAACTTAGTCAAAAATAAATAAATAATCTCCAAAATCCCCCAAGACTGGTTGTCACGTATACAAGCCACTAATATATTACCGAAGTACGAAAGAAAATATAGTCACAATGTCTTTGTCTCTAGAGTAGGACTAAAACATAATAAAAGAGTAAGAGGTGTCCGCTAGATAGATGTAACAGCTACCTCAACACTCGAAATTGATAACCTCAGCTGTAGTGGAAAACAGTATAAGATCAAGCAGGTCCGGGCTCACAACCTACACAAGTGTGGAAGCAAGGGGTGAGTACCAAACAACACGGTACTCAGCAAGTGGATAGCTAAAACTAAGCAAAGCTTAATAGATACAAGTACTCCTGTCCTCACAACCAAACCTCCTTAACTACAACCTGCATAAAATCAGCCTAACTCTACACTTGTACAATAACAACAGTAATACAGTCCACAAATACTCATCAATAGTCTCATCAATGAATCATACCAAGTCAAGTTCAGCACACAAAGCAATATGGGGGTAAACACAAAGTCACAAATATCAAAAAGGTGCAATGCAGTGCAATGAAATGATGCATGTCTGTCCTATCGGTATACATCCGCTGAATCACAGTCCGGAACCCATGGGGGACATTTCTGTCCATATATCCTGCCATGAAGAGTGTGGCCCGACCCCTTTATTTCATAATACCTGCCACGGAGCGTGTGGCCCGACCCCTTTATTTTATAATACATGCCACGGAGCGTGTGGCCCGACCCCTTTTGTTTCATATCATTTTTAATCTCAACACAATATGTCAGAACCAATGCAATCAATTCATGTTCATATAATTCACGATAATAATATGACAACAACAATATTTTTTCCTATCTCACATCAACATAGTCATTTCACATGTCCAAAATAAATCCACAATCATAACATATCAATTCCACTAATACATGTCATTAGATCACCATTTTCTACCCTCATCTCCATTTTTTTAAGGTCAATCATATAGTCAATAATCTAGTCTAATTCTCATTACTTCCTAATACACATAACATAGAAATACAAGTATCTATAAGTTTAAACTGAGGTTTAGAAATTCATTTGCCTTAATTAATCAAGCAATTACACCGGTACTTGAGACTTTCCTTTTCGTTGGGTCTCTAAATCAATGTAATCTAGTCAAATAAATAACCACAATAAGATTTTGAAACTAACAACACCCATATTATTATATGTCTAGCCTAGACCCAAAACCTATCCAAATCTATAATCAAGTTCTTAATGTTGACGTCAAATAACATGTCAACTCTCATATTTTCAAATTTTAAGCCTAGAGTTAGGTTTTAATTTCCCCAATATTATAAATTTAATGTAATTCATAAAATATAATATACCTAATATTTAATTATCTATTTTAATATATCAAAATTCAGGAACTAACTCATTCTATGTCATTGAAGTCAAATCTGAAATTTTCTTTCCGATTATGTTCACTCATGATAAAATAAACTCACATGTCAAATTTCAGCTAAAATGGATCGTTATACGACCCTCAAATCAAGATTTTATATAAAGAACCCTAAGGTCATATTTTCTTATTTCAATATTGTTTCTCCACCAATATACCCTAAAAATATGTTCATAATCACATAAAAATTTAATGGAAAGGATGAGAATAATTACCTTGACGCTTTAGAATGAAAATCCCTATTTTTCTCTTCTCCTTTATTTTTCTTTTCTCCATTTCTTTTCTTTCTTCCTCCGTATTTTTTCCCCCAATTTTTCTTCTTCTTCTTTTTTTTCGCTGCGCCGCTGTTCTGTCTTTTTGTTTTCTTTATATCTGATGGCATTAGGCCATCATATTATATATAAAAAAATCTTTTCTTTTATTATTTTTTTTCCTTTTCCAAACTAATTATGTATTAAAATTTACAACCCCTACTAACCTATTTTAATAAATATAAAAAAAGTGGTATAGAATATTAAATAAATTAACATTTTAGCCCATCAATTAAATTAATTATTTAAAATCACCCATCAATTAATTAAATGAAGTTATCGAATAGTCTAAAATTTACAATTTAAATGTACGGAATGAGTTTTTTATGAAGGGAAGAAGACTCGTTCTCAAAATGACCTAACGGGTCATTACATTATCCACCACTAAAAATCATGTTCGTCCTCGAACATAAAGAAGGAAAAGGAAGAATAGCCGACGTTACCTAAAGTTTGAGTTATTATATTCTAGAGTCGGTGTTCATCCCTCCAAGTGAGCTCCTCCTTAAGACCATTCCATCAAGATCAACTAGTAAGAACTGAATTTTTGAATCAAACCTTGGTAGATTTACAAATCAGGAGTGATTACCAAGCCATAAACTAACCCATGAATTCAATTTGAATCGAAACCTATTGAATCATAGCACAATCACCAAGGCGAGTCTTTTCTCACATACTTACGATGAAGTTCTTAATACCGGCTACAACCAGAAGTGAACTTGAACAACCACCATATACTCATAATGTGCAAATCATCACAGGTTTTGTCAAGATTCCATTCTCACTACCAAAGCTTCCCACGATCTTAAGTTATACAAATCTGATCTTTAGGCATTAGGTACTCATTACTGGAGATTATGATTTATCTAACCCAAAGAATGAAATGATTGAATACCCTCCTAGCGAGCGATACACCCAAGCATACAAAACTTCTAATAAAACTATCGAAAATGGTAGATTAGTAGTTGTGATTGTAAACAACCCTTAAGAATGGTAACACTAGACCCATTGGCCCCCCCACATTCTACCATACATAGCCAGAACGAGACCCCGACGAGAGTTAAATCTTAAGACTGTTGGACAATTGTAAATATCCATGGTAGCTCTTCTATAAATTCTTATAAAAAGAATTGTGCATGTAAAATTACTATTATACTTCAACAATCCCTAACAACACCAAATCTATCACAATTGAAATGACCAAGTTTGCAAAAGAATCCTATCCTACCAAAAGGATATCGCAGGATCGGTACACCGATCAACCACTAGGGATCCATCCACTAAAGTAGAAACACATGTAGGCATAGGCAACGAATCATACTTCAAATCATGTCCAAAACAAAATAGGTAGTTACATAAGAATATACGAAATCAAGATCGAATAACATAAGATACTTCTCCCATAGTGCTTATATCAAACATTTTCATTCATCTGACTCCATCACTTTGATTCTTTTTTTGCTACCCACAATCAACCAGTCTGTTCTCTATACCAAAACTTAGAGAAGTTCTTGGTCACCTGAATAATCCTATATAATATGATCACATAACCTCTATTTACCCTCTAGTGCCTATGTAACGCATCACAATAGTTCGTATAATCCATCAATAGAGTAGTATCAACCCAATTCGATATCCTTAATAACCATGAAGAACTATATCCCATCTTGTAGTGCATCTATAAGTCACCTACCATAATTTGAGAGTCTAACCTTACATAAAACACATAATCTTCGACACCTCATTATTTGTCATTCAAACCAAAAAAAAAACTTCAAAAAGGTCATTGTTACATCCCTCATAAGTATGTGTCGAACCAATTAACATTGTATAGTCAAATCTGAACACAAGGGCAAAAATTTGTACAATCTTCAACTTTGAACTAAGGATCTACACATAGTGTCTTATTTCTTATCATTTCTTAGATGCTTCCCATGAAGCAAATTTCAAATACCTTGAATTGTTTAATATATCAGACTCTTATTCCTTTTGCTAACTCATTTACCAACCTTATTCTTTTGAATCAAAATTTTAAGTGAAGCCCTTTCTTAAGCCTTTTAATGATCAAAAGTAACAATCTGTAAGACCCAAACTCTACACAAGTATTTTCAATTGCTCAAGCTCTAATGTGATCGATCATTTCTCAGCTTACTAATCTATACCTTGACGAAATCTACTGCCATAATGTAGACTTAAAATGAACAGCTTGAATTTCGAATTCCATTCATGTAATCCAATCCCATTATCTATCAACATTAGCTCATATATTGAAGACTTTTATGAATTCACGTATCTTAGCTATCATTGATCGCCTCTCCATTGATCTTATTGTATCCTTCATTAAAATTTAATTATACCAGTTACCAAACTTGAAACCACAAAAGAACTTATTACCATACTTGAGTCAAACGCCTATAGAGTTATTTCTCAAATCTTATCCAATAATTGGTAACCCATATGAATAATACATAACACTGCCACCATAAACAAAGCAAAATAAATAGAACCACGTGTCACTAAATTTAATTCTCTACTCTCTCTGAAGATACATTCGGCCCTTACAACCAGAGAAAATATCATTATTCTCACCTTGTTTCGAAGGCTATAGTACATTCCACTAATTATTTTTATTTATGGATTTAGATTCTTTCAAATCTATTAGAGCGGTGTATCAACATATTCTACGACTCTCCATACAACTATGCCACTCATCAAATAGTAGAAAACCAGAAATTTAGATACCTACAAGTCATTATTATCATATCGAATTTATTTAACCAAAAATCCTTAAAGTATGGTTGTGTCCTGATCATAATACATCACAAATTGTTATTACCATTATGCTCAATAACCATTGCCATCATCTCGAAGTAAACCTTCTCAATCGACAAGACACCTTAAACCCAGTTATACCAACAAAATCCAATGGAATAAGCCAATTTTTTGCGCACCCTCACTAAAATTCTTAATTGCATTCACACAAGTATAATTACAGCTACTTTCTTTATCCATAAGCTTATCATTCTGATATCAATCCACTCCCTTGGAGTTTACAGTTAAGTTACAAGTCCTCAGTTAGAATTCTAGGGATACACTTCACAACCTAAACGTATTAATCATACCCAAAATCCACCACTAAGATCTTTCTTATAAATAATGCTTACCCCAAGCGTTCCTAGTAACAAACTAGTTGGGTTGTTTTTCAAATGTGAATGCAACATCAAATCTCATCATATGAGAAGATGATACAACTGCTAACTCCTTAAGTAGTTAGTAATCACACTTGATAATCGATGTATTTGTTTTTGTATACCAATAGTACCACACCATAAAAATTTGATAGATCCACCACTAAATACATCATACCCACGGTAAAGATCATACCTAGATAGTCTACACCTTCCTATCCATTGCGTAACTGTCATATATTATCAATGTATTTTAGTCTCCACTCAAAATTGATATCACCCTTCAGTAGGTAAGGTCAATAGCAGAAGTAACACAACCCATAATCTTAACCAAATAATCACAAGTACCACGGTATTAGACTTATAATAACTCTTCCTGATATACATCCACCCTATCAAACCGATGTAGAGATTCTAATCTCGATTAGCGCAAAATCATCCTTATCACACACTATGTAACTCATTTTTTCACGATGAACTTCACAGTTTGTAGTCTCTGAGGGCATAGTGCTCACAAAATAGTCATTCCCCTAACTATACCATTCTCAATTGTAGAACCACTTCAAACATCGGGTAGGCCAAACAAGCCATCGTTCTCGATGCTTAACCATTATCCTGAAATATAAGACGTTCATATAATCCTCCAAACCATTGTTTCTCTTCCTATACCCTATCCTCAAAGTACCTTATTGAACCATAACCTTACTCACTCTTTTAAAATCACCGTGCATTACAAGTCTAACCATACACCTTTTCTATAAGTTTATTACTTCCACCTATAAATTAGATCTAGACCACGTGATGACATTTCAACTATATGAACGATACAAAGTGAAAGAACAAAAGGAAAATTTCCTAAAAGTCCTCATAACCTCTCAAAGATAAGTACAGACGTCTTCATACCGATCCTCAAGACTCTACTTAGACTCGGCTTGTATACATGTGAGATCTATGAACCTGGGGCTCTGATACCATTTTGTCACGGCCCAAATTCGGGTGTGATGACACTCATCTGAACTCACCGAGACAAGTCAGTCTCAAACTCAACAAAAATTAAATGCGGAAGTAATTGAGATAAAACAAGGTTTAACTTAGTCAAAAATAAATAAATAATCTCCAAAATCCCCCAAGACTGGTTGTCACGTATACAAGCCACTAATATATTACCGAAGTACGAAAGAAAATATAGTCACAATGTCTTTGTCTCTAGAGTAGGACTAAAACATAATAAAAGAGTAAGAGGTGTCCGCTAGATGGATGTAACAGCTACCTCAACACTCGAAATTGATAACCTCAGCTGTAGTGGAAAATAGTATAAGATCAAGCAGGTCCGAGCTCACAACCTACACAAGTGTGGAAGCAAGGGGTGAGTACCAAATAACACGGTACTCAGCAAGTGGATAGCTAAAACTAAGCAAAGCTTAATAGATACAAGTACTCCTGTCCTCACAACCAAACCTCCTTAACTACAACCTGCATAAAATCAACTCAACTCTACACTTGTATAATAACAACAGTAATACAGTCCACAAATACTCATCAATAGTCTCGTCAATGAATCATACCAAGTCAAGTTCAGCACACAAAGCAATATGGGGGTAAACACAAAGTCACAAATATCAAAAAGGTGCAATGCAGTGCAATGAAATGATGCATGTCTGTCCTATCGGTACACATCTGCTGAATCACAGTCCAGAACCCATAGAGAACATTTCTGTCCATGTAACCTGCCACGGAGCGTGTGGCCCGTCCCCTCAATACATATATCCTGCCACGAAGCGTGTGGCCCAACCCCTTTATTGCATAATACCTGCCACGGAGCGTGTGGCCTGACCCCTTTATTTCATAATACATGCCACGGAGCGTGTGACCCGACCCCTTTTGTTTCATATCATTTTTAATCTCAACACAATATGTCAGAACCAATGCAATCAATTCATGTTCATATAATTCACGATAATAATATGACAACTGTTGACACCCAATTTTTACCCTCAACAACGTAATTTTTACAAAAAAAAATAATAATAATAAATAATAATAATACAATAATAATAAAATATATATATAAAATTAAATAATAATAATAATAATAATAAAACAAAATATACATATATGGTATCATCATTTTAAATTAATTTCTCTCTCTCTCTCTCTATATATATATATATATATATATTATATTTTATAAAATAATTCTTGAATATAATATATTTTATTATTTATTCAAAAAAAAAATTGTTGTCTCAAAAGATTTTTATTTTTAAAATAAATAGCTCTGTTAATTAGTTTGATTTAATTAATAGACTCATATTTCAAGTTAATTTATTTAAACTGAAGTTAATTATTTACTTTGTCAAAAATGAGAGGTTTTTTAATTAATTAATGCATACTCATCTTATTTTAATTTTAGACTTCTTCAATTTTAATTAAATTAAAATAATTGGCTTTTATAAAACCATGCATATTTTCAAGTGTATTTTAAATAATTTGTCATCTTCATAACATATGCATTTTTTTGTTATATAGTCATTATCTCTTAGTAATATTTAAATTTGACTTATAAAAAGAAAAATATTATTTACCATAATTAATTATTTCGTAAATTAATAATTAGTTACAATGAGGTTAATCATTTTACTTTTGTTAAAATTAAGAAAATCGTAAATTAATTCGTCTAATTTGATAACCAATTTCACTAATTAATTTTACGTTTTTATTACTTCTCCTAAATAACAAATAATTAATATTGAATTAACAATTTTTTTATTTTTTATTCTTCCATTAATACTACAACACGCAAATAATATATATGTCATCTCCTCGTCAAAAAAAATAAAAATAAATAAATAAATAAATAAATAATAATAATAATAATAAATAAAGAAATTAAAAAATATATATATATTATTTATTCATCCGAAAATAAAAATAATTAAAAATAAAATAATAATATTCTGCACACCTTTTTGTCCCTCTTTTAAAATAATAATAAATAAATAAATAATTAAATAATTTAATCTTCCGTAAAATAAAAAATAAATAAAAGATAATAATAAATAATAATAATAAAAAATAATTTACTACCCACACTTTGTCCCCTCCCCGTTTCCCTATACTAATAAAAAACTAACGCGTGCCCCCGCCCATACCCCTTTGTCTCTAAACTATATATATATTTATATTCATCCGAAATAAATAAATAAACAAATAATTTTGCCTATCCAAATATATATATACCCTATATATATTTTATATTCATCCGAAATAAATAAAATAAACAAATAATTTTGCCTATCCAAATATATATATATATATATATATATATATATATTATATTCATCCGATTTTCATTATTTTTTTTTATTTTTTTATTTATTATTATTTTTTTTTTTATTTTATCTCTTTAATAAAAATTAAAAAAAAAATAATATTTATTTTAATCCACGCGTGCCCTACCCATACCTATATTAATACTATATTAATAATACCCATCATCCGTTGTCCCCTGTTTAAAAAAAAAAAAAAATAATAATAAATATTAAATAATATTAAAATATATAATTATTTTCTTTTCATCCGAATAATTTAAAAAAATGAATATAATAATATACATATATATATATATATATATATATATATATATATATATTCACCCGAATTCCTATTTAAAAAATAAAAAAATATGTATAAAAAAAATAAAAAATATGTATTCTTTCATCCGAATTTTTTTTTTAAAAAAATTATATATATAATAAAAATTCATCCGATTTTTTATATATATATTATTATTATATGTTTTGTCCCCCTTCCCATATCCCTATACCATTTTTAATTTCATGTTTGTCCCCTGCACATATACCCATATTAATATTATATCTCTTTTCCAAAATATATATATTCACATCCGATTTTATTTTTAAAATAAATAATTAATGAAAAAAAATAAATAATATTAATTTATACCACGGATCCCCATATATATTCTTCCAAAAATATATATATGTAATAAACAAATCCAAGCGTGCACCCCCTTCCCCATATATATTCTTCCGAAAAAATATATATATATATATATATTTTCGGAAGAAATATTAATTAAAAAAAAAAACTGACTGACACGCGTGCCCCCTCCACATACCCTATATTAATATTATATTAATTAACCCATAATCTTTTGTCCCCTCTTCAATATATATATATTAATCCGAATTTCTTTTTTTTTTAAAAAAAAAAATTAAAAAAAAATAATTTTATTCTTCATCCGAAAAATAAATAAATAATAAATATATTAATTTCCCATCAATATACACATATATATATAAATTTTTTTTCTCTTTCAGCTATTTTTTTTCTCTTCTATTCATCCCGCATTATTTTAATATTTTGCCCATTCCGCATTATTTTAATATTTTTCCACATTCCGCATTATTTTATTATTTTCCCGTCGTTCCGTATTATTTTAATAATCCGCCCATTCCGCATTATTTAAATATTCTGCCCATTTCGTATTAATTATTATTTTTCCGCCGTTCCGCATTATTTTATATTTTCGCCCACTCCGCATTATTTTAATCATCCGTTATTATTTTTATTTTTATTTAATTTCTATCTCCCTATAAATAGAGGGATTAGACAGAACAAGGGGGCGGACACGAATACAGAGAATAGGGAAGAATTTTTGAATTTTCTCTCAATTTGAACTCGATTTTACTTGAAAAACAAGGGTATATTCGTGACCAAAGCATTTCCGTTCACTGTCCAGCAACAGGTAATATTTATTCCGTTCTTCTTTTATTTCTCATTGTTATTATCATAAAAGGTTATCCTAAATTATTATCTTGCTAATTTCGTCATTATTTTCTTGTTTTGCATGAACACCCCTGGAGCAAAAATGGAGTCTTGATCTGAGACTCGATATAATCATCCTACCCTCACATGGAGTCGATATCCTAGATCTTTTAAAAATAGCAAACGAATAAGATCGCCATATTCAGTGTCAATCCAGGCTGTTTATATTTTTCAGCATTTATTATTATTGTTATTATTATTCTTATTATCAGTGTCTGTTTATTTGATGTCGTTATTATTGTTATTTTAATTATTATTGCTATTATTATTATTAGTATATTTTATTTTCTGTTATTACTATTATTATTATTATTTTCGCTGTCAATATTATTAATAGAAGTAGTAGTATGTTTATCTTTCCGTTAGTATTACTATTATTATTATTATTATTATTATCATTATTATTATTATTATTATTATTATTTTCGTTATTCATATTAATATTATTATTTTCATTATTAATATTATTAAGAGAAGCAGTAGAATGTTTATTTTTCTGTTAGTATTACTATTATTATTATTAATATTATTATTGTTATTATTATTTTCGTTATTATTATTATTATTATTAGTAGTATATATTTTATTATTACCGTTTTTATTATTATTATTAGTAGTAGTAGTATTTTATTTACTGTTAGCATTATTATTATTATTATTATTAGTTTATTAATATTTTCGTAATTATTATTATCATTATTATTAGTACATTTTGTTTACTGCTATTATTATTCATGTTACCATCATTATTATTATGTTATTATATGTATTATTATTTTCGTTATTAATATTATTAGTAGTACTATTATTATCATTTTCGTTATTATTATTATTATTATTATTATTATTATTTGCATTATTATTATTATCATTTTCGTCATTATTATTAATAGCTATTTTTTACTATTATTATTACTTCGTTAATATTACTATCATCATTTCATTACTATTATTATTATTATTATTATTTTCGTCATTATTATTATTAATAGTAGCAATTTTTTTTTTTATTCACTATTATTACTATCATTGTTAGTATTTTTGTTATTATTATTGTTATTACTATTATCATTACTAGTATAGTTATCATTATTAATATCATCATCATTATCATTATTATTATTATCATTATTTATTGTTATTATCATTATTATTATTATCATTATTATATTTATCGATATTTTATTTATTATTATTATTATTATTATTATTATTATTATTATTATTATACTATTATTGTTATTATTTTATTATTATTATATGTTATTGTTATTTGTTATTAACGTTATTATTTATTATGCTTATTGTTATTATTCTTATTCTTATTATTATTATTGCTATTGTTATTATTATCTATTTATTATTATTCGTATTATTGCTATTATGTTTACCATTATCATATTATTATTATTATTATTATTATTATTATTATTATTATTATTGCTATTATTATTATTGTTGTTGTTATCACTATTTATCATTATTATTATTATTTACTTATTATTATTATTATTATTATTATTATTATTTTTGTTATTATTATTTTTGTTATTATTATTATCATTATTATACTAGTATAGTTTATTTACTATTATTATTATTACTATTATTGTTGTTGTTGTTATGAGTTGTAGTTGTATTTTATTTTACTGTTAGTATTATTATTATTATTATTATTATTATCATTAGTATTAGTAGTATTTCTATCTACTATTATTATTATTATTATTATTATTATTTTCTTCATCATTATTATTATTATTAGTAGTACTAATAGTAGTAGTAGTATTTTCATTTATTGTTATTATTATTATTATTATCGTTACTATTATTATTCGTAGTATTTTATTTTACTATTATTATTATTAATATTATTATCGTTATCTTTATTAGTATTATTAGTATTAAATTCGTTATCATTATTATCATTAGTAGTTTTATTATTATTATTATTATTATTATCGTTATTAATATTATTTAGTGTTACTATCATTATTATTATTATTATTACCATTATTATTATTATTATTATTATTATTATTATTTACTGCCGTTATTAATATTATTATTTCTATTATTATTATTGTTATTATTATTTTGTTGTTATTATTATTATTATTATTATTATTATTATTATTATTATTATTTATCATATTATTATTATTATTATTATTGTCGTTGTGTTTTCATTAATGCAATAGCTAACATTATATGGATATTTAGATTTGTGAAACTTTAATTAAAATGGTTCATCATGATAAAAGAAATCAATATTTTTCTTTAAGGCTTAGTTATTAAAATATATATATATCGCATTTAAACACTCACTTAGTTACTAAGCTTTGTTTCCAAAACTTTTGAGCAACCTTTTTATAATTTTAATCATTTAACCTAAGTTTGGCCGGTAATCATTTTTAACGAATCTTGAAGGATGCCTAACCCCTTCCCTTTAGGATAACTAGAACCCTTATCTAGAATCTCATAAGCTAAGTAGACCACTAATCGGAGATCATTTTTTTTAGCATTGAATAAGTTAATTATTTAGGTATCCTAATTTACCTTAAAAATAATTAGGTGGCGACTCCTTAAAATTAAATAATTTAGGAATCATCAATATGTTGTACACCGTTTGACCTCGAGTTAAAATGGGGTATAACAGCTTGGCGACTCCGCTGGGGAACATAAAGGTTCTAAACCATAACAGACTTAGGTTAATAATTTAGATTTCTTTATATTTTTTTTTAGTTTTTCTTTTTTTTTTGATGATTTATGTTATGATTATTTATTTGCTATTGCTTGATATTAATGTATGTTTGCAATTATTTTGTTGCTTTATATATTTGAATATTTGTTACTGCTTTATATAAACTGTCATTCCGTTCATACTTCCTCCAATTCTGGAAAATTGACACTATCACACGTACACGTGAGGTGTGTTTTGCGCACCCACAAAGTTTTTTTCAAAAATCCCAAAATTTAGGAGAGTTGGCGTATGCGCGGGGTGTCCGGATCTTTTTCCGTGTGGCCGCGTAGCCTTCTCACTCGAGTTGTCCACTCGGGAACCTTTTGTCTAGTAAGCCAAATCTTAGAAAAAACATAAGATAGAGTTGTGCTTCCCTTCGAACTAAGTCATGCATGCATACGCCTTAGGTGGATTGACCCAAGGTGTCAATTCCACATTTAAGAAACCACCCATACGTCAACGGGTTTCATAACCCAACGACCAATAAGCATATTTTATGGAACGTGATAATGATAGACTGATCCAAGCCAATTTTGACATAATGAGTTTGGAAAATGTGTCCTCATTTTATTAATTTGTATTGTAGGATGGATTCAACTCCCCAAATACCCAAAATTAGAATGGTCGAGGGTGTCCCGTACAAATTGAAGAGATGGTGGGAAAATTTTAGCCCCATCGAGAAATCAGCAATTACGAAAAAATTGGGCTTCCTCCCTATGCTATTCAAGGTCTCCCCGGATAATCATGTAGTTAGCGCATTACTTCCATTTTGGGATCCAGATCGTGTTGTGTTTGCATTCAAAGACTTTGAGTTAACACCCACATTGGAGGAAATCTACTATTTCACTAGTTTGAAGTATCGAGGAAGAAGTCAAATTATCCCACACGGTCAATCAGGGAAGAAATTTCTTCGATACTTAGGATTGAAAAACACTAGGAAACTAGGGTGTTTCAAACACAATTGGGTTTCCTTGGATTACTTATATGGGCGGTATGGATGTTCGGACAGTTACAAGTTATTCAGAAAAGAATTCTCTTGCACCTCTACCCATTGGCAAGCTAACCGTCCTATTGCATTTGTTGTGGCTTTACTAGGAACCTTGGTATTTTCACAAGAACATGGGAAGATTAGCACTTGTATATGTTATGTGGCTAAAGCACTTTTCAAAGGAGTCGACGGAAAGGAAATCACTTTGGTTCCTATGATTTTGGCTGAAATACTTCGAGCCCTTGGAAAGTGTAAAAGAGGAGAAACAAGTTTCTTTGAAGGTTGCAATCTTCTTTTGCAAATGTGGGCGATGGAACATTTTTACCAACGTGATGACATGGTAGACATATGTTTTAGTAATACAAGTCATATTAACAGTTTTTATGATAGGATGAAAAAGTTTGTGTCTCCAGTTGGTACTAATGATTGGTACAAATTCTTGATTTCTCGCACTAGTGACCAAATTCAATGGAAATACCCACTACTCTCATGTCCTATTGCATTCATAAGGTGTAGAGGATTTTACTACATCGAGCTCATTGGATTGGAAGGTCTCCAACCATATGCCCCAATATGCGTGCTTCAACAGTTCGGTCAAGCACAAATGATTCCTCTACAAGCAAATATGAAATCTTCTGAAATTTCCTTCGAATCAGACTTTAAAGTCCCTAGAGTTGATAAGATTCTTCATGAATGGGATAATATCATCACGCTAGAGATAGGAGATGGACCAGCAAGAAGAACTCCAGAATATCAGGCATGGCTTCGAGAAGATCGCAATAGCATAAGCCCGGAAGGTGAACAGGGCTTTGAGGATATTAGGACGACGATTTGGATACGACACTGTCATCTTGGAACCAAAATAGTTACACCAGAAATGTGGGCTCAAATGGTGAATATAATACAGATTCTGGATAATGCGAGAGCAGGATCTAACAGTGTTGGAGCATCATCTTCGTCCACTTCACCATTTTGATTAAGAGCAAGAATTAGGCTAAGTCTTTGTTTCCATTTTTTGTCATCTTTCCATGTATTTTGTTGATTATTGTACCCTTCTATTGTTGTTTAATGAAAATTGGATTTTTTTTTTTGTCTTCCAAACTCAAATTATCTCAAGTTAATGGCTTGGATCAACCTATCATAAATCTCGATATTTGGCATTTAGGCCCACCTTTGGCATAAAAGAGGTCCCGTGCATATTAGGTCGCATTTGTACTATTAATTTCTCTTCTTACTATGTAATTTATTTTCTATGTGGTACATGTTCCCTTATTTGCCAACATTATTTGCCTAATTGATTATTCGATTTATACTAATATATTTCTTTTCTTTTTGTTTTACAGAGGTTTCTTTTTCCTTTCTAATTTATTTCCCCAAAGGTTGATTCGTGTTGACTGCGAACTGGCGGATCATCCATACTTCACTAGATCAAAAGGCCGATCACCCGCCGATATGACTGGTTCAAGTGCATCCGATCAAGATGGTTTAGGACTTGTCACTATCCCAAGAGATGAACCTGAGGCTTCAGAAGGAAGGGATCCTATTTCTTATAATGAACATATTGCTAACCTGATGCAACAAATGGCCAATATGCAAAGAGAGATCGATCGACTTCGAAACCTTACCAATTTGTCCATTAGCCTAAATACACCACTTCCCAAACATGGGGCAGATGCAACTATTCCACCTGTTGACTCTCTCTCGCCTCAAGATTTCCTTCCAAATCCTTCCCCTTTCAAAACCAATATGACTGCTCCTAAACAACCCGTCAACCAACCACAAGTCAATTTCACAAACATCAACTCACAACAAACCAATCCACTACCTTTCACTACCCCTTATGTTTCCCAAACTCCAGTCCTCCAAACTACACTTACCCAAGCTCCACTCACTGAAACCAACCCACTTACCCAAAAAGCCCCACTCACCCAAACCAACCCGCTCATCCAAAAATACCAAACGATCCAACATATACCTGTGACACATACTACAACTCCTAACATGCAATATATGCCACAAGTATACGTAACAGAAGCTCAACCTTTCATTACTCCAATACCAACCATGCCAGAAGTCGATCCATATGAGGAGATGGAGAGAAAGGCCAGATCAAAAATAGATGAAAGTGTAGCTAGGGAGATTCGTAATTTGAAAGAAGCGTTCAAAAGTATCCAACTTCACAAGGAGTGCAAAGGGTTTGAGTATGAGGATTTATGTGTTCATCCTGATGTCGAGTTGCCTGTAGGATATAAAGTACCAAAATTTGATGTGTTTGATGGGAAAGGAAATCCACGAGCTCATTTAAGATCGTATTGTGACAAACTAGTTGGAGTGGGGAAAGATGAGGCCATTAGAATGAAATTATTCATAAGGAGTTTGACAGGAGAAGCACTGGATTGGTATACAAGTCAAGATCCGAAGAAATGGTATAGTTGAAGTATCATGGCACAGGATTTCATGGATAGGTTCAAGTTCAACACTGAGGCCATACCAGATAGATTCTATTTGATGAAATTAGAAAAAAATTCGACGGAGTCTTTTAGAGAATATGCCATGAGAAGGAGAGCAGATGCTGCAAAGGTTCAACCTCCGATGACAGAAAGTGAGATGACCTCCCTTTTTATACAATCTCAAAAAGATGCAACGTATTATGAAAAGATGATAAGCGTGGTAGGACAAAAGTTCTTTGAAGTTGTAAGGATGGGAGAATTCATTGAAGAAGGTATTAAAACTGGGAGAATCACTAATTTGGCAGCCTTACAAGCAACAAGTAAAGCAATTCAGTCAGATTCAATTGGAGGAGCCTTTAAGAAGAAGAAGGACGGAGTGTCCGCTGTCATGACCATCCAGGAACGTAGGCCAAACCAAATGTTAACATACCAAAACCCTTTACCCCAACCTTCATACCATAGTCAGTATACCCAAGTCCCTCAACCATATTACCAGCCTTCTGTCGCCCCTTATCCAGTTTACACTACTCAGCCAATATATTATCCATCCAGAGCGCCCACTTATCCAAATCCCTCACAATACCGACCTACATACCCACCTCAATCCCATTATCAAACACAAATTCGCCCATCAAATCCACCAAGGCCCCGCCCAAACTTTGAAAGAAGACCACCCAAAACCTATACACCTTTAGCCGAACCTTTATCCCAACTATATGAAAGGTTGAGAACCGCAGGGATACTCCAACCAATCCAAGCACGAATTCCCAACCCCCTTCCTGGATGGTATGATGACACTAAGCATTGCGTCTATCACTCTGGAGCTGCTGGACATGACACCGAGAACTGTCTTACTCTCAAGGACAAGATTGAGGCATTAATCAAAAAAGGAGTTATTCAACTCAGAGGTGCTGCCCCCAATGTAAATAACAATCCTCTTCCAAATCATGAGAATGTGAACATGATCACCTTTGATGAAGAATGCAATTTGGAAGGGACTATTTTGCCAATCAAAGAAGAGAAGAATGTTATGGCATCTGCCTTTATTGCTCCCATTATCACAATCTAGGCGCGAGCGCCATTTGAAGTGGAAGTTTTGGTTCCTAAACCTAAAATTACGGTTTTGGTTGCTCAATCAACTCATTTTGATACTAAAGCAGTTCCCTAGAGTTACTCAACTGACACAAAGGACAAAGGGAAAGGAAAGGTAGTTGTAGAAGTTGCTGCTGCCGGAATGACAAGATCGGGGCGATGTTATGCCCCTGAAGGTGTTGCACGAATCGTACCGAATAAGGAAGTTAACCAAAAGAAAGTTGTGACAGAAGCTGAAATAGAGGATTTTTGGAGGAAAATGCCAACAAAAGAATATTCTGTTGTTGAACAGTTGAAGAAGACTCCCGCCTAAATTTCCTTGATGTCATTATTGATGAGTTCTGAAACTCACAGGAGCGCTTTGGTGAAAGTTCTAAGTGAAGCTTATGTTCCGGCCAATATCACAAGTGAGAATCTTTCAGCCATGGTAGGGCAGGTTTTAGAAGCAAACAAAGTCTGTTTTCATGAAGAGGAATTACCATCTGAAGGTTTGGGACATAACAAAGCATTGAACATCACTGTCAGGTGTAGGGATAAGTTTGTTTCTAGAGTTCTGATTGACAATGGTTCAGCTGTTAACATATGTCCTTTCAATACCCTTCGAGCTTTGGGAATTAATATCGGGAAAATTCGTGAAAGCCATGTGAGGGTTAGAGGTTTTGATGGAACACAAAGGGGAGTCATTGGCGAAATTGATTTGCCACTGCAAATTGGACCCGAGGAGTTCGTGGTAGAATTCCAAGTATTGGACATACCTGCTAGTTACAATTTATTGCTTGGGAGACCTTGGATCCATATGGCTGGTGCGGTCCCTTCTACCCTGCACCAAAATTTGAAATTTGTTTGGAACCACCACGAGATTATTGTTCATGGAGAAGGTAGTAATTCCATGTATCCTGAGAATTCAATCCCTGTTGTTGAAAGTATGGAAGAACTGGATGGGTCTGTGTTCTATACTAAAGAGATTATGTGTGTTCATCAAACCGAAAGGGTAAAGTTACCACGTGTGCTTGTGATGGTGGCTTGGGAAATGTTGAATAATGGTTTCATGCCTGGTAGAGGTCTTAGAGTGAACTTAGGTGGAATAGTGGAACCAATTCAATTGTCGGGCCAGAAATACACCTTTGGTTTGGGATACAAGCCTACTCCTGAAGAAGTCTCATTGGCCGATCTCAAAAGGAAAAGTGACATTTCATTGCCCCATCCTATTCCGCACTTGAATCAGTCATTTTCCAAGGCATATATTATAAAGGAATCAGAGGAAGACGCTGAAAACACCCTCGTGGAAGGACTCAAAAACTTATTTATAGAAGAAGTGGAATGCAACATGATCTTGGAGGATTGTACCGAGATTCCGACCATATGGGATGTGGAGCCTGGAGATGCTTTGAACAATTGGACTTATAACCCATCCCCGTTTCCTCAAAAATCTTGGTAGATGTTTGTACTAGAATTAATGAAATAACATGATTCAAAATTGAGGCCTGAATCATGTTTAAGAATCTTTAAATGTTTTGCCTCCACTTTTGAAATCTTAAATGCCACATCTAAGCCATATTTTCTGCTTTAAAATTCAAAATTTTGTACTTAATTATAAATTTTATTTATTTATTTTTTACTCCCTTTCAGCGAGCAAATTAATGAATCTGCCAATACCGAGAATGTGACATGTAATGAAATGAGCAAACAAATCTCAAATACCGAGCAATCTTTTGCGGAATATGAAAAAGAGGTGCAACCTGAAAAGTTGACTGAAGATTTTGAACATTTTGAGAATAAAATAAAGCCAAATTTGGATGAAACTGAGACGGTAAATTTGGGAGATTCAGAACTAATGAAAGAAACAAGAATTAGCATCCATTTGACTCCGTCTCAAAGAAAGGAACTTATTGATCTTTTGGGACAATATATGGATGTATTTGCATGGTCTTATGATGATATGCCGGGTCTAAGCACAAACATTGTTTCACATAAGTTGCCAACTGATCCATCTTGTCCCCCAGTCAAGCAAAAGCCAAGGAAGATCAAGCCTGATCTGAGTTTAAAAGTTAAGGAAGAAGTTTCTAAGCAAATCGACGCCAACGTCATTCGAGTCACAAAGTATCCTACATGGTTAGCTAATATAGTGCCAGTGCCAAAGAAAGATGGAAAAATCAGAGTATGTGTAGACTATCGAGACCTCAACAAGGCCAGTCCGAAAGATGATTTTCCACTTCCAAACATTCACATACTTATTGATAATTGTGCAAAGCATGAGTTGCAGTTGTTATGCCCTATTTTTAACCGAGGTTAGATAAAGCACAACATATTGACTCTAAAAGGATTGATTATTGTATAGAGTCGCCACCTAATTTATTAAGGAAAATAAGGAAAACCTATTTGATGCATGACCTGTATGATTCACGTTTCGATCTACGAAAAACCAGTTTAGATTCTAGGTAAGGGTTTACATTATTCCAAAGGGAAGGTGTTAGGCATCCTTTGAAATCCACAAAATGTAGTACCCGGCTAGACTTAATTTATCAATGAGGGAGGGATAATATTACTATTTTGCAAGTATAACACATATATATGTAAAAAATATTTATTAAAATTATATAAAACATATGTATAAAAAGAATATGAATCAAATAAATAATGTATGTTATTGTCAATTATATGTATAAAAATATGAGAAAATAATATAAATGTATAGAAAAAAACTCTTTTACCATATGAAAAGAAGAACACTATTGAATATTATTTTTTGTAAAATATCTCTGAATACAAACGCTTGACAAAATATTAGTAGAGAATAATTAAAATAATTTTTAAATATATGTATCTTTATATACACTATAAAAAATAGAATTCTATTATATGGTGGGTTCAGATGCGTAACTATAATAACTGTTACATCCCTATATTTTATTTTTTTGCAAATAAGGAGCAATGTCATGGTGATTCGTAAAAAAATCAATTCGATTGTTCAAAAATAGTTTAATTTAATGAGTCACCATAATTTTAGGATAATTAAAAAAACCAATTAATTATTTTAAAATGCCTGCAAAACCAATGGATTTATTCCGAAGAGAAGGTATTAGCATCCTTCAAAAATCCACAACTGTGAATCCCAACTGAACTCATTTTTTAAATTGAGGAGATAAAAAATATTGCACAAATATATAATGAAATATACATAAGAGTAAATTAAAGCAATAATATAAGGAACGGCCTAATATTTGTCTAACGTCAATAATATACACAATAATAAATTTAAAATATTATTCGAACTTAATTCGAATAGCTTCCTCGGAAAGCAGTTCTGAATACCTGTAAAATACTTGATAAAGTGTTAGTGAGGGATAAATATTAATAATGATGATGATTATGATAATAATAATAATAATAATAATAATAATAATAACTAAAAATAGCATTCGTCTTATAAACATGGAAGGCCTTGGAAATCGACGGTAATTTCTTCATCGACCGTTTTAACTTGTAAAAATCTAATACATAATGTAAACTTAAACTAAAATTTCCGTCTTTAAATGGGGAGGCCTCAAAAACCGACGGAGAGATCTTTTCATTGGCCATGGCACCCAAATAAAGTATGTATTGGAACATTAATTAAATTCTATAGATGTAGTTTCTATATGAGTCAATATGATAAAAATATTTGTAATTTTGTAAGCTTAAATTAACTCTTATAAAATACTAAAAATATTCATTAAGTACTAAAGACGTGATTTTATGTATATTTTTTACGGTGAAAATCTTGATTTTATATGCTTGCAATATTATTTAATTCTATAAACATAGTTTTATATGACATAATATTATAAAAATATTTATTAGCAAATATATAGGTATTGTATCTATTAAAGTAGCCTATTAAACTTATTAAATCTTAAACATGATTTCTATAAAAATTAACATGCTAAAGTCATGTAGGTATAGTTTCAATTAATATGCTGAAAATATTAAGCTTAAACCGTGACATATGATTTAATTAACATGTTGGAAATTATCTATCGAAAGCATATGTACATGATATGTAATAATAGAATGATTGATAGTTTGAATAAAATATACAAGAGTTGGGCATGTTGTTTAATATATATAAATATTATGAAAATATTAAAATTGATAAACTAATTAAAGTATAGGGTTTATCAATATTTATTTGTGTGGTAAACGTATTTCATTTAAAATTAAAATCTGAAAGTCAACAAAAATAATTAAAATAACCACATAAAATTTGTGTTAAAGTAAAAAAAAAAAATTGCAAGTAGCACGTAGATTTCCCCTACCCCTTTAGACAGTCCCCAAATGTATATTATTTATACAGAGTAGAGTTTACAAGATTATTACAAACTAAAATAAAAGGTAAGTGGATAAATAATACAAAAAAATATAAACGAAATAATGACATTTTAAACTTTCGCACTCCTCGTGTCTTGAACTTTGAAGTTCAAGCCCTGCTAAATCATAAAGAAAACACAACCAATATACAAATATATAGAGAGGTATATCATGATTATATAATTTTGCTACAACAAAGCAAGCAAATAGAACAAGAACACATTTCAAAAATAATAAACCAATATATCAAAGAAAATGGGAACTAACCTGGATACTTCATGTATTTATTTTGACAAGATATAATATGTAAGAACCTAAAGTAAAGACAGTACAATAAAATAGGAAAAGAAAGTACTAACCGGTTAATATGAGTTTTATGTCAATGAAAAGCGGTAACAATATTCGAGATCCAAACAAATTGAATTAGCAAAGAGGCAAAAGAAAGAGCTTAAAAGCAATTAAGTATTTTGTTAAAAGCTTCTCTAAGTTCTAGTGTTCTTTTCTTTTCTTTTTGTTTTTGTGTTCTTGTATTTTCTCTCTGTGTGTTCTTCCTTTTTTTCTTTGTGTTTTTCTTCCATTTTTTTTTTTGTCTTTCTCTGTTTTTGTCTCCCTCCTATACTTGTGTGTGTATGTCTCTTTATATTGATACACACGTGAATAAAAAATCATGAAATCAACAAAATCTACTGGCTAGATTTTGAATTTCAAACCTTTGACAAATAAGTCAGTGATGGTGTATTTCATTTCAAAAATATGACAATATTTTCAAAATTCTCTCCACAAAAATCAAAACCACATCTTCTTTTAGATTTGATCCAAACTTTATTCAAAAGATGTTTCATAAGTCAAAAAGGTCATGCCAATGGGACCCACCGATAATAATTGCAATGAAATTATTCAACCACATATTCAAATAAAAAAATAAAAAAATCCAACTTTCATCTAATCCAGATTTTCCAAGCAGATAAATTCAATTGTATGAATCCAAACAAAACATAAAATATTAAATGCAAAATTATTGAACTCAAGTTAAGGTAAAATTATCAATTTCATGATTCTCACATAACAAGCAGCATCATAAAGCTCATATTAAATCCATAGGCAAATTAAACTTCAACAAATAAAGTTTAAACCACTAATGGTTAGAACGATAATACCTGAGAGAATTTGTAAAGATCTATCTTAAATAGAACGATCTAAACTTTTGCATAATTAAAATGTAGTAACATGAACATGAACATGAATATGAACATGGACAAAAATAACATAAACATATTCTGTGATCTCAATCGATTAGGAATGAACAAAAATCTTTGAATCTTGAGTTTATCAAATTATTTGGAGCAAAAATAAATAACTAAAGTGATGTAGTAACATGTGAATAATATGGATCTTACAAGCAAGAGAATAAGAATAATAGATAAAGTAATCAATTAGCCCAATATTTGTTATGAAAAAATAAAAATCTGTAAATGGAGTTTAGTATGAGAAGATCAAAATATTCCAAGCAAGGAACTTATTAAGAACTTTTTCATTTAAAATCAAAAAATGAAATTTTTACACCATATAATATATAATCATCAATATATAACTCAATCAAAATTTCTGCAACTGTACTCTTATGAATCATATTTACTATACCCACATTTTTTCATATGAACATTTAACTATAACATCAATCATAATAATAATCACACATTCATCAATATTGAACAATTCAATAATAACATAAACTTACCTAACATATACACAATAATCATAAAGGAGTATGAAATTTTTAGATCTACTTATAAACAAACAATAATATGTAGTAAATAAGATCTAGATGAAACCTTACCAAGACGGATCTGTGGAGATCCGTCTTTGACCTCTCGTCTTGTTAATCTAATGAAGGCGCTGAAAATCGGAGCTGCTGTGCGTGATGGCTGCCGATGATGTTCGTCGAAGGTTGTTGCTGCTGGAGTTGCAGGCGCGGCTGCTGCGTGTTGTCTCTACTGCTGCGCGTCGTCGCCGGAGGTGCTGGACGTCGCTGTCGCTGCCGCTGCTTCTCCTGGTGGCTTCGCCGGCGGAGAGGTGACGGAGCATAGCCATGGCTGCTGCGTCGAGCAGCTGGCGGCGCAAAGGGGCTGCTGTCGGAGAGGGAGCTGCTCGTTGTTGTTTGTTGCAGCTGTCCATTATGGTTGCAGCGTGCTGCTGGACAGCAGCTCGCTGGGGATGGAGGAGGTGCGGCGGTGGCGACGTGAGGGAGAGAAGAAGAGAGTGGCGGAGGGAGAGAGTAGAAGAGGCGGCGGTTCTTTTTCTTCTCCTTTGGAGAAGATGACCCCAAAAATCTAAAACGAAAAGGAAAAAATTAGTTTAGGTTTAGGATTTGGGTAATAATAATAAAAAATGATAGAATTAATTATGGCCATGGATCAAAAATGTAATGTACGGTTGAGATTAAAATTGAGTATAAAAATAGACTATATTAACATTGATTAGGACATAATTATAAATAGTTGTAAAAAAATGTCATCTAATTAATTGTCAAATACATGTTGAATAAGTAAAATTTTAAATTTATCAAGTATTAATATTATATATATAAAATAAATATGC